>NC_083411.1:55323798-55455257 GCF_020745735.1 Hemiscyllium ocellatum
TCTCCACCACTCTCCCAGCACCCTTCTCCACCCACTCTCCCAACCCCTTCTTCACCCACTCTCCCAGCCTCCTTTTCCACCCACTCTCCCAAACCCCTTCTCCACCCACTCTCCAGCCCTCTTCTCCACCTACTGTCCCAAACCCCTTGTCCACTCTCTCTCCCAAACCCATTCATCACCCACCCCCCGACCCCTTCTCCACCCACCCTCCCAACCCCCTTCTTCACCCACCCTCCCAAACCCCTTCTCCACACCTGCTGTCCAAAACCCCTCCTCCATCCACTCACTACATCTCTTGCTCTATAAATTGTCCAAACCTATGCACCATCCACAATCCTGGTGCCTAATATATCGACTCAGAGGGCATGAAGTTCCTCTTTTTTCTCACACTGGCTTTCGGTGGTGAGTAATGTACCCCTGCCCTTGGCTGAGAAGACAGTCAGAGCTGACTTGGTAAGCCTGGGCGAGTTTCCTGGCCCTTCATTGGGCTCAATGCTAGTATCCTGGGTTGTCAGAAACTGCCTGCCAATCAGAGGCTAGCAGCCTTTGAGTCCTGAAGTCAGGCAAGGCCTACTCATCATCAGATCCAGCTGCAATAACACAAGTCTTCTTTATCTTCTTGTCACAGTGTGGGAAGGCAATGGGGGATGGTCAGGGAGTTTAGAGGTAGATGCCATTTGGGGTAACTGGAGATCCCCCCTCCCAATCCGGCAGCGAGGTCACCTGGTTTTCCAGGGAAACCAACACCAGCAGGAATGTAAAGAGAGAGACATCGAAGTGGTCATTTGACGCTCATCAGTGGCCAATAATTGATTACTAAGACCTTAGCAGATTGAATAGGTTGCCCATGGACTTTCTTGACTAGAACTAATTGGTGACCAGACATAAAGGTCGAGGGGGTTACCATATCTCCCAGTACCTCTGCCATTGGCAGGAACAGAGCCCATTGTAATTAGCAGTCGTTCTTGCTTCCCTTTCCAACATCTATTGTCTGTCCTGTTCTGTCAATGTCTAAAAGCTTTTGAAAGCTTTTTTAATTGCTGGATACATTGACTTGCAAAAATGGAAAAGCATTTTCGGAGTTGACTTATTTCAGTTATCATCCATGAATCTTGACAATCCTCACTGCAGAATTTGGCCTTTAGTGGATAAATGCTTTCATCCATTACGCAGTGAATACAAGACTTTGGATATTACCTTGAAAGTCAGATTAAAAATCAAGTGTTGACCGACAAGCCTACATCAATAATTTTTGTTCTATGTTTTGTTTGCTATTCTGCAGATTCGGTTGCTTTTGTATACTGTTCATGTGCATTAAAGAAATCGACAGCATTAGGACAACACATTTTTATCACCAAAAGATGTTCCAAAGTGCTTTAATGCTAAAGAGCTACTTCTGAAACGTGGTCAGTATTGTACCTCAAAGTTTGCTCATTTCACAGATTACCAGATGGCTACAGTATAATCAATCTTGCTCTTTCAGTTCATAACCAAATTAAATTCTTAAAGAAATTATTGAACTATGATTCCATTCCAACCTCCAATGTCTCCAGACTGTCAGACTTTGGATTCACATTCAGTACTGATGAGAGAAGATTTCTTCAAACTGAATACCAGAAAGACTAAAGCTATTATCTTCAAGTCCTGCTGTGTTCTCTAGTTACCAATTCCACCTCGCTCTCAACTAGCTGAGGCTGAACCAGACTTTGCAACCTGGGAACCACATTTGACCAGAGATCCTACCACAAATCCACATCATCACTAAGACTGCCTATATCCCACCTCAATACTATTGCCTGACTCCATCCTCGACTCATCTATTGCTGAAACACTCTACTGCAACTTAATTATATTGAGGTCTGAATTCCTGCCCGGTGTCCCATCCCCCACCCTTCATAGATGATAGCTTAGCCAAAAATCTGTTGCCTACATTTAACTTACAGGTTCCTGTTCACCTGAACTCTGTCTCTTCGGTGTACATTGACTTGACCATTATCCTTCATTTCAAAACCCTCCATTTTCTTGACCATCCTTATTTCTGTGTGTCCTCCACTACTACCATCCTCCAAGACATCTACATTCTTCAAATTCTGGCCTCATTCAACTCCCTGACTTTAAACATTCCATCGCTGATAGCCAAGTTCAGCATTTCCCTGCCTTTCCATTCCTTTCACCTCCTTTAAGACACATCGCTTTCACTAAGAGTTTTATCATTTATCCTAGTATCTCTTTATATGATTTGTGTCAATTTTGGTTTCATAAATGTCCTGTGAAACACCTGAGTAAATACACTCTCTAAATGCAGATTGTTGTCATTGATGTTGTTCATAAAAATCATGTTAATATAAGGGGCAGATCAGAATACTGAGACTCTGAAATAAAAAATAGAAAAAGCTGGAAATAATAAACTGGTCAGACTGTATCTATGGAGAGAGAAACAAAATTAAAGTTTCAGCATTAATGAAGAGCGTATTTCAGAATTAGAGAGAGTTGGAGATGTAACAGGTTCAAAATGAATATTGCAGACAGAGAGCAGTGAGTGGTGAAAGAGAAAAAGGAAAAGTCTGTGATGGAAGGCAGGAGAGATTAAATGACAAGGTTTCACTGGGCAAAACAGGATGTTAATGAAACAAAAATTGGTGATGTAGTAATAGTGAAGAAGGTTATCTCAGAATACAATAGGATCTTGATCAGATGGGTCAATAGGCCGAGGAATGGCAGATGGAGTTTAATTTAGATAAATGTGAGGTGCTGCATTTTGATAGGGCAAATCAGGGCAGGACTTATACACTTAATGGTAAGGTCCTGGGGAGTGCTACTGAACAAAGATACTTAGGAGTGCAAGTGCATAGTTCCTTGAAAGTGGAGTTGCAGGTAGACAGGGTGGTGAAGAAGGCAGTTGGCATGTTTGTCAGTGCATTGGTCAGTGCATTGAATATAGGAATTGAGAGGTCATGTTGCAACTGTACAGGAAACTGGTGAAGCAACTTATAAAATACTACATTCAATTCTGGTCACCTTGCTATAAGAAATACATTCTTAAGCTTGAAAGGGTTCAGAAAATGTTAAAAAGGATGTTGCCAGAGTTGGAGGGTTTGAGCTATATGGAGAGGCTGAACTGGCTGGGGCTGTTTTCCCTGGAGTGTCGGAGGCTGAGGGGTGACCTTATAGAGATTTATAGAAATCAGGAGGGGCATGGATAGGATGACTGGTCAAGGTCATTTTCCCAGGATAGGGGAATCCAAAATTAGAGGGCATAGGTTTAAAGTGAAGGGGAAAAGATTTGACAGAGACCTGACAGGCAACTTTTTCACACAGAGGCTGGTGCATGTATGGAATGAGCTGCCAGAGGACGTGTTGCAGGCTGGTACAATTGCAACATTTAAAAGGCATGTGAATGGGTAGATGAATAGGAAGAGATTAGAGGGGTATGGGCCAAATGTTGGCAAATGGGACTAGATCAGATTGGGATATCTGGTCAGCATGGTTGAGTTGGACCGAAGGGTCTCTTTCTGTGCTGCATGACTCCATGACTGTATGACAAGACAATCTAACTCATTTCAGTCAATCAGCCTGTTCCTTGAATTTGGAACCAGTCATTTATTGGATGTTTATGTCTCACCAGTGCTCCCAGAGGAGACCTCTGTTTAAAGGTAAGGTGCTGAATCTAACATTTATCAGAATGATAAATCCAATTCAATCTCACTATTATTTATATTAATGAATACTAGATTGCCCAGAGCAGCTTCCATGGTTAGATAACAAACCTGAGTCTTTACTACACATCATATTGAGGGAAATCACTGAGTGGCTGCAGCTTGTAAAAACATTATGGCACTTGAATGGAAATGTTGATTTACAACATTTAGTGTTCATAAAGCATAAACAAAAATTGTGACAATGGAAAGTAACATTTGTAGACAGGAATGAATGGTCTAGAATTGGTTTTTAAATCAGAGTTAGATTTTAGGTTTTATTGTCACGTGTACTCAAGTATAAAAGTACAGGAGTATGGTGACAAGTCACGATGCCGCCACACACGGCACCACGTTAAGTACAAAGTTAGGTGCAGCACGGTGACTCAGTGGTTAGCACTGCTGCCTCACAGCGCCAGGGACTGGGTTCGATTCCAGCCTCAGGCAACTGTCTGTGTGGGGTTTGCATCTTCTCCCTGTGTTGACGTGGATTTCCTCCGGGTGCTCTAGTTTCCTCCCACAATCCAAAGATGTGCAGGTTAGGTAAATTGTCCATGCTAAATTGCCCACAGTGTTCAGGGATGTGTAGATTAGTCAGGGGAAGTGTAAAGTAATAGTGTGGGGGAATAGGTCTGGATGGGATACTCTTCGCAGGGTCAGTGTGGACTTGTTGGGTCAAAGGGCCTGTTTCCACACTGTAGGGATTCTATAAAAGTTCTACCTAGTTACAAACTTTAAGTACAAAAAATAGTGAAATAAAGAAAAAAAGCACCATCATCTCTCTCCTATATCTTTGTCACTAATGCTACTTTAATCCATTGACAACTGAATTAAAAGTTTTCACTCATTTACTGCCCTCTCCACCAAGCCTATCCCCAACACCTCCTCCCTCCCTCCTACCCCACCCCCAGTATATGGTTAAAATTAATAGTACATTCAAAGCTGAGCAAAATCAACAAACGGGAAAATTCACAGCAAGGAACAAAGAACACCTATAGCCGTCATTACCTTCACTGTTGTATTTTTCTCAAATCGAAATGCTTTGGTCTGTCCATTTTCCAAATACACCTTGAGAATACCAGGCATTAAGAGTAGCGAGTTACCCTGTGGGAATGATAAAACGCAAAATTCTAGGATTATTTATGAAAACAGATAAGCAAAATAACATAATAGACTCCTCATTATCTTTGTTACAAATTCTAAAATGAGGGACAGCAGAGAGAGATTGTGTGTACGCATATATAAAATATATAGGTGTGGATGTATTTGTGCGTATGCATGTGTGTGTGCATGCATATATATGTTTCTGTGTATCTTTGTGTGTGTGTATGCATTTGTGTGTGTTGGCCTGTGTGTTTGTATGTGTCTGTGTTTGTGTGTGTCTGCGTATGTGTGCCTGTGTGGGTGTCGGTATCTGTGCTTGTGTGTGTGTGTGTCTGTATCTGTGTCTGTATGCGTCTGCGTTTGTGCATATGTGTGTGTGTGTGTGTGTGTGTGTGTACCTGTTTTTGTGTTTGTGCTTAGTGATATGTACAGTTTGCCTCCAATATCCCTCCTGAAGTTTCAGATCCAATCTCTCCAGGTATTCATGAACTTCATGCTGTCATTTTGTTCCAAAGTTCACTCACACACACACATCCACAGAAAAGCTCAGCCAATCCTTTGGGATTAAACAACCAAAAAAAAACCCCATCACAGCCATAGGAGTTTTCTATGTTTTGTCCGGAGACCAAGCCAAACAAAGCAACTGGTTTGGAGGGACTACACTGAAGATCAGGAATCCAGGGTGGGGTTAAGGTAGTGTGCTTCTTATGCCTAAAGTTTCAGATTTCCAGCCTTATTAAGGGCCTTGTGTTAGGTTTAGATTAGATTCCCTACAGTGTGGAAACAGGCCGTTCGGCCCAACCGGTCCACAACGACCCTCCAACGAGTAACTCACCCAGACCCATCCCTCTCTGACTAATGCACCTAACACTGTGGGCAATTTAGCACGGCCAATACACCTGACTTGCACATCTTTGTGACTGTGGGAGGAAACGGAGCACCCGGAGGAAACCCACACAGACACGGAGAACATGCAAACTCCACACAGACAATCGACCAAGGCTGGAATCAAACCTGGGACTTTGGTGCTGTGAGGCAGCAGTGCTAACCATTGAGCCACTGTGCTGCCCTAAGTAGAGTTGGTAGATCTAATGAAGGACATACAGTTACTTCAGATTAGTGAAAGAAGGCCTCAAAACGTGGCTAGTTGGAGGGCACTAAATTTTGTTCTGGGCATCCAAAAAAGTAGCGGCATAACTGAGAGTTGGCACCATGGTATGCAGTATCAGGGGATCCAAAGTCCACACATGTCTGGAGCACAAACTGTTTTTAATAACCTGATGGGGAAGACACACAGGTTCCTTCCAGTTCCACATTATCTGGAGGGAGGCAGAAGTAGGAAACCACAGACCAGTTATGTGTGGCACCTTATCAAATGCTTTCCAGAAGTCCAGATATACTACATCTACAGGACCTCCATTACCCACTTCACTTGTTACATCTTCAAAGAGTTCTAGCAAATTAAATGAATTACTCTTCACAAAGAAAATGAATTATTCTTCATCGAACCACACTGACTGTGGTGGTTTGTTTTTACTTTACAAATGTAATACCACTTAATAATGAATTCAAACAATTTCCCAATGACAGACAATAAACTAACCATTCTGTGGTTTCCTACTTTCTATTTCCCTCCCGTTTTGAACTATTGTCTTCCATTAGCAATTTTCCAACCACTAGAACCTTTCCAGATTCCAGGACATTTTGGAATACTATAATTAATGTATCCACTATCCCCGCTGTCACTTCCTTTAAGACTATAGGGTATAGGTCATCAGATCCTGGGGACTTGTCTGCCTTTAATCCCAATACTTTGCTCAGAATTTTCTCCCTATTGATGGTGATTGCTACAAATTCTACCTTTTCTATAATCTCTGCATTACCTGTTACAATTGGGATGGTTTCAGTGTCTTCCACTGTGCAAACTGAGGTAAAATATTGATTTAGAGTCTCTGCCATTTCTGTGCTCCCCACTATTAATTCCTCGACCTCGAAAGGGCCAACATTCATCTTAGCTACTCTCCTTTTATATACTGATAAAATTATTTGCTGTCTGTTTTTATATTTTGAGCTAGTTTTCTTTCATAATTAACCTTCATTCTTTTTATTACTTTTGAATCACCCTTTGCTGGTCTTTAAAAGTTTCCCAATCCTCCAGCCTGCCACTGCTCTTTGCAATATGGCATGCCTTAGTTTTTGCCCTTATGTTATCTTTAACTTCCTTAGTTAGCTATGGATGCATTTATCCCTCTTATATTCTTTCCTTCCTTTCTAAATATCTCCTTTAATGTTCATCAATAGTCCTACAGTTTAGTCTTTCCGCATGGCCCACTGGGCCAAATCTATCGATTTCCCTATGTAATTAGCTTTGTTTAATTCTAAAATACTAGTATGGGACTCAGGTTTCACCAACGCTCGCCACAATCAACATTATTCAGGCCCTCAGGAAGCATAAAACCAATAAGGCACCTAGTGTTATATAGAAAAATACAAGTTACCCAGTCCAGAACATACTGGGAGCAAATCAGATTAATTATAATCTGGCTGAACTAGTCAGTGGGCTAAATGCCTGTGGAAGGCACAAACCTGTATTTGGCCATTGACGATCACTTCCTCAGCAAAGTGTACTTTGACTGGGTTGCTTTTCAATCTGGCTCGCTTTTCTTCAGTAATAAATGATGACTTGGGCCCCTGTATACAAACAGAAACCATGGCACTTAAACAACAGCTTTGGCGTTTTGTGTTGACAATGTGTGGCAATTGGGAAAGCCCTGCACTGATGTTCTGAGTTCCAAAAGTTTGATTGTAACCTAAAATACGAACATACAAACAAGGATCAAGAGAGTAGGCCTATGAGCCTACTTCACTCTTCAATAAAATCACAGCGGTTCTGATTTTATTGTAGGATCCAGGCCCTTCAGCCCAACAAGTCCACCCACCAACACTCCAAAGTGTAACTCACCCAGACCCATTCTCCAACAGTAACCCCTGACTAATTCACCTAACCTACACACCCCTGAATACAATGGGCAATTTAGCACTACCAATTCACCTAACCTACACATCCCTGAATACAATGGGTAATGTAGCACTACCAATTCACCTGACCTACACATCTTTGGACTGTGAGAGTAAACCAGAGCACCAGGAGGAAACCCACACAGACACAGGGAGATTGTGCAAAATCCACATGGTCACCCAAGACTGGATTCGAACCCAGGTTCCTGGCCCTGTGAGGCAGCACTGCTAACCACTGAGCCATCATGCCTCCTCTTGATTTTAACCTCAACTCTACATTCCTGTATCTCCCTGATAATCTTTCAACTCCTCAGTCATCAGGAATCTGTCTATCTCTGCCTTAAAAAATATTTAAATACTCTGCATCCACCACCTCGTGAGGAAGGGAATTCTAAAGGCCCACAACCCTTTGAGAGAAAAAGGGTTTCCTCATCTTTGTTTTAAATGGGTGCCCCCCATTTTAAAATAATGATCTCCAGTTCTCAGATTCTTTCATAGAGGAAACCTGAATTCTTTCAGCATTCACCCGTTCAAGACCCCTTGAGATCTTAAATGTTTTAGTTAATTCACTTATAACTCTTCAAAACTCCACGGGATACAAGCCCATCCTATCTAGCCTCTCCATCTAAGGCAATCCACTTATTCCAGGTATTCCTTCTCTGAACTGCTTCTGATGCGTTAACATCCTTCCATAAGTACAGTGACCAAAACTGTATACAGTACTCCAGATGTGGTCTCCCAAAGCCCTGTAAAATTAATGTATAATCTCCCTACTCTTGCAGTTAATTCCCTTTGCAATAAACCATTCAAATTGTGCCACGTGACCTTTTGTATCCATCTGAAAGAGGACATGGCATCTCGGTTTAATAATTCAACTCTAAAAGTCTAGTGCTTGCCTCAGTCTTGCACTGAAGCTCATTCAATATCCCCGTAATAGCATGTACTTCTAACTAGATAGAGAGAGCTGGAGGTCTAGTTGATGGGTGCTGCTCCACTTTAGGATATGCTGAGATTAATGATCAAATCTTCATTTGTATCCTGCATGAAGCCTGGAAACTTCTTTGATTATGTAGCTTGATAACACATCACACAAGACAAATAGCCACTGAAGCATGAATCAAACCCTTCTGACGTGAGCTGGTTGAATTTGTGTCAAACTTGGAGCAGTGCACAGTCTCATCAAGCCCCATCAAATGTTAATTGAACATAAAGCACCATCCTGTTCAGAGTCAGGTGGCTTTTTGCAAGCTTACTTCAAGACATCTAGTTCTCTTAATGCTAAGGAAACAGGGTCAATTGAAGTTTGATAGATTTTTATTGGAATACTCAGAGATGAGGTACAGCTGACTGAAGGAACAGGCCAAATAGCCTGCTCCTGTTCCCGTGTCCAAGATCAAGTGCTCACTTTAAATGTCAGCATCCATCCCATCTATAGATTTGTTATATCTGTTAGTTATTTCACTAATAAGTCTTCAAAACTCCACGGGATCCAAGCCCATCCTGTCTAGCCTCTCCATCTAAGGCATGTCATTCAAACTGCCATTGCAAATGCCAGACTAAAGTATTTGGGAATTAATCTGAATCACATCGAGTGGATCTCTCCTGGACTGCAACCGAGTTGTGAATAAACCCATAGAATCCCGACAGTGTAGAAACAGGTCATTTGGCCCAACAGGTCCATACCGACCCTCTGAAGAGTATCCCACCCAGACCCATTCCCCTACCATATAACTCTACATTTCCCCTGACTAATGCACTTAACCCACACATCCCTGAACACTACGGGCAATTTAGTAATTTAATATGGAAACTTCACACAGACAGTCGCCCGAGGCTGGAATCGAACTGATGACCATGAGTAGCATTGGAAAGCTCTGCTTTTAAAAGTCGAAAGATTGTACTTACAGGGGTATTTCGCAGGACAGTCACTGTAACAGTGTTACCACATTCCCTGCAATAAACAATTTGACAAATATTAAAGCAATATGGGTCCAATGCAGAAAAAAAAGGACACTTGACTAAAACCTGCAAAATTAAGCTCCTGGCACAGAATATTATTTTCCGGGATCACAGGCTTGAACTTAACAGCAACACATAAGACTCATAAGAGTTGTACAGCGTGGAACCAGACCCTTTTGTCCAACTTGTCCTCACTGACCAGACATCCCAATCTGATCTAGTCCGTCTATCTCACTCAGATTGTAGTTCGATGTTAAAAATAAAATTGCCACGATCTTACAAGCCCCATGGGACTGCTCTCTCATTTGAGAAAGAGAGGTGACTGGTGAATTAGAATTAGGTTCAGTGTCACGTGTGCTCAAGTTACAAAAGTACTGGAGTGCAGTGAAAAGTGTACAATGTCACCAACACACAGTGGCACCTTAAGTAGAAAATACCTAGGTATAAATCTCAGGTATAAAATTAGAGAAAATAAAGAAATAAGTTACAGAACATGACAGATATACACAGTATATGTTAGGAAAATAAGAAATAAAGAAATAAAAAGATTCACAATGCAGTCTTTCTATTGTTGGGGGTGGGGTTCAGAACTAGAGGGCATAAGTTTAGAGTGAGAGGGGAAAGATATAAAAGGGATTGAAGAAGCAACGTGTTCACGCAGAGGGTGGTGAATGTATGGAACGAGCTGTCAGAGGAAGTGGTGGAGGCTGGTACAATTACAACATTTAAAAGGCATCTGGATAGGTATATGAATAGGAAGGGTTTAGAGAGATATAGGGCTAAGTGCTGGCAAATGGTACTAGATTAGGTTAGGATATCTGATCAGCATGGATGAGTTGGAGAAGGGTCTGTTTCTGTGCTGTACATCTCCATGACTCTCTGGCTCTATTAGGGCTTTCTGTAATGGTAGTGGTTTAACTTGAACCTCAGACAAGGGGAAAGGTTGAGAAGGAGAGTCCCTCATGGTAACCAATGTTTACACAAAGACATCAGCATCAGAAACATTTCTGGTAAACAATCGCACTAAAGCTCCAGTGTAAGTCCAGAGTTCAGATACAAAGGGTAAAGATGCCTTCCTATAAGCAGTCTCCCACAGCCCAGATTAAAGCAGAGTGAAGTCTAATGAAGACGTCAGCCTTACACATTCTGGATGTGATCACGAACACATTGGAGATTGGAATACATCCAAAAGAGTACAAGTCATAACTCAGACCATACTTAGTTTTACATATTTGGTTCTTACAAACCCTGCCTCCAATGTTTGGCATGTATTTAAATTGGGATTGCAGTGAGGTTTTCTACACAGGTGGGAACTCCATTCTATATATTCTGCTAAACAGTTCTTAAGATCCAGCCAGACAACACTGTTTAAGCCCAAGACCCTTGATAACACCTTTAACAGGAAGCAAATCAAATTCAGTAAAGTTACTGAGAGATTCTTTTGTAATGATCACCACCTTAGCACTGAATCCTAGAGCTACAAGCATTGGACAGGAGAAATATATTCCAACAAAAGAGGCTCTGGGTTTGACAAATGCACACGCTACATACACCTTGCTTTGGTTTATCATTTATGAACAATCTTTAACTTAAAATGCTTTCTTTAACTACATTTCTGATAGAATACACTGAATTATAAATAGTGGGACTATGGATACAATGGAGAATTCATCTTAGGTAAGCAAGCAAGAATCAACTGTGTGGATAATAGAGTGTTCAACTGTCTGTATTTATGGAGAAATTGGCTGTATGTGTAATGGGGTACTGGTTGTTTGCGTAGGGTACACAACGGAGCATTCAATAGTACTTGGAATGGAGTTCTTGATTGTGTGTATATGGAGTATTTGACTATATGTATATCCAAGTTTTTGACTGTATGTATAACCTGGCAGTGCACATATCAAAGAAGGAGAAAGTGAGGACTGCAGATGCTGGAGATCAGAGTCGAGACTGTGGTGCTGGAAAAACACAGCAGGTCAGGCAGCATCCAAGGAGCAGGGGAGTTGATGTTTCAGGAAAAAGCCCTTCATCAGGAATAAAGGGTTTCTGGTGAAGGGCTTTTGCCTGAAATGTCGATTCTCCTGCTCCTCGAATGCTGCTTGACCTGCTGTGCTTTTCCAGCACCACATTCTTAATGCATATCTAAGCATTCAATTGTGCATCCAAGTTTGTCTTTGTATTTGAATTTTCACATGTGTTTAAAATGGGGTATTCAATTATGTTTGCATGTAATAGAGAACTGGCCGGGTGTGTAATGGAATATTCAAACTTGTGTGTGAAAACTTATTCAACTGTCTGTGTAATTGAATTTTCGATTGAAATGTCGACTGTGCGTGCAGCAGAATATTTGTCTCTGTGAGTAACTGAGAACTCAACTGTTTGTCTAATTCAATATATGTAATGGTTTATATTATAGAACACTATTGTGCAAGATGTCTGGGCGAGCTGCTGTAGAACTAAGGAGACATATGACACTCAATTAAGTCTTGTTGGTGATCTCCCTTTAGAACTGCAAACAATTTTCTACACTTTAGCTTTGTTTTATTTTGTGAGTTTGCCACCAACAACTTGCATTTATATTGCACTTTGAAGGTCACAAAACTTCACAATTCAAACTTCATAGCAAGTTCACCTATTAAAGGACTTAAAGACAGCCCTCAAATAAGGTCATAGAGATGTACAGCACAGAAACAGACCCTTCAGTCCAACGTATCCATGCCGAACAGATATCCTAAATTAATCTAGTCCCATTTGCCAGCATTTGGCCCACATCCCTCTCAACCCTTCCTATTCAGATGCCTTTTAAATGTTGCAATTGTACCAGCCTCCACTACTTCCTCTGGCAGCTCATTCCATACATGCAGCACCCTCTGCGTGAAAAGCCCCTTAGGACCCTGTTATATCTTTCCCCTCTCACCCCAAACCTATGCCCTCTGGTTCTGGACTCCCCCACCCAGGGAAAAGTCATTGGCTATTTACCCCAACCAGGCCTCTCATGATTTTATAAACATCTATAAGGTCACCCCTCAGCCTCTGAAGTTCCAGAGAAAACAGCCCCAGCCTGTTCAACCTCTCCCCAGTGCTCAAATCCTCCAACCCTGGCAACATCCTTATAAATCTTTTCTGAAACCTTTCAAGTTTCACAACATTCTTCCGATAGGAAGGAGACCAGAATTGCACGTAATATTCCAAAAGTGGCTTAGCCAATGTCCTGTACATCCACAACATGACATCCCAACTCCTATGTTCAATGCATTGAACAATAAAGGAAACCATAACATCTTCTTCACTATCCTGTCTACCTACGACTCTGGCCATTAATGATTAGCTGGTGGTAACTATTAAAACTTTACATTCAGTGAATGCGCTAAAAGGGTCCTCACCTAATAATGTTATCGATACGTTCCTGGGAAATTGTATCCAGAGGCATGTCGTTAATTTGTAAAATCTGGTCACCTGGGAATAGCTTTCCCTCTCCAGGACCACCTAAGAAGCAAAATGAAGTCAGCATATTTTTGAATGGAGCATTAGTTGTCCCTCACAGAAAGAGGAGAAAAAACTGAAAGTACATGGGAAGATATTAGCATATGCAAAGGTTAAAAAAAACAGATAATTATTCATACTTTTTTTTGACAACTGCACATCTTGCTGCCTGAAGCTTGTCTCATCTCAATGAAAAGGGAATGATGCATTTCTCAGATTGTGGAGAGAGAGAGAGAGGTGAATTGTACCTGTTTGTGACTTTCTTATAAAGAACTAGGGAACACAGATAATGTCAATGAAACTAAGGATTCTTGTGTGTGTTGAATAATCACAGCGTAGAACCCAAGGACCAGCATGCTAGAGATCATAAGGAAATTGATATTGGACCAAGGACAGGAGTTCACCAAAATAACCAAAGCAAATCTGCCTGTGTGGAGCTTCTACCTTCCCCCTCCATATCTATGTGGGTTTCCTTCAGGTGCTCCGGTTTCCTGCCAGTCCAAAGATGTGCAGGTTGGGTGGATTGGCCGTGCTAAATTGCCCCATAGTGTGTAGGCTAGGTGGGTTAACTGTGGTAAATGTGGAGTTAAGGAGATTGGGTGAGATGCTGTTCAAATGGTTAGTGCAGACTCAATGGCCCGAATAGCCTCTACCTGCACTGTAGGGATTCAATGATGATTCTATGAAAATAAAGAACAAGTTAAAGGCATGAAAGTGTGACAAATCACCCAGAGCAGAAGATTCCATGCCAGAGTTTTAAAGGAGAATTGGTGCAGACAATGCATATGCCCTGACTGTAACCTATCAAAGCTGAGGAACTGGTCCCATAGACTGAAAAAATTACTCATGTCACTCCAACAGTTGAGAAAGGGAGAAGAACTGCATCAGAGGTCAGATCAGTTTTCCTTCGTGTGAATCCAAGGAAAGTGATGGTACCAAACAGAGTACCAGGCCGTGCACTCAGAGCATGCGCAGATCAACTGGCAGAGGTCTTCTCAGACACCTTCAACCTCTCCCTGCAGCAGGCCACTGTCCCTGCCTGTTTCAAGAGGGCCAACATTATCTCTGTGTCTAAGAAGGCTCATGCTGCATGTCTCAGTGACTCCCGCCCAGTGGCCCGAACTTCAATGGTCATGAAATGCTTTGAAAGGCTGGTCATGGCATTAATCAACTCCAGCCTCTCCACTGCTCTTGACCCACTCCAATTTTCCTATCAGACCAACAGATCCATGTCAGATGCCATATCACTTGCCCTCCACTCCGCCCTAGGACATCTTGACACCAAGAACTGCTACATGAGAATCTTACTCATTGACTACAGTTCAGCTTTCAACACTATTATCCTCTCGAGACTGATTACTAAACTTAGTTATTTCAGACTAAGAGCCACTCTCTGCAACTGGATCCTCAGTTTCCTGACCCACAGGGCACAATCAGTAAAGACTGGGGACAATATTTCATCCTCACTAACGCTCAATGCTGGAGCCCCTAGGGTTGTGCACTCATCCCCCTACTATACTCACTGTATACCCATGATGCGTCACCATGGTGAACTCGGCCCGGACAATCATAAAGGCCAACCTCCTATCTATAGAATCCATCTACCAGGACCGCTGTCAAGGAAAGGCCGCCAGCATTCTCAAAGATCCATCCCACCCTTCAATGTTTTTCTACAACCTCTACCATTGGGGAGGAGGGACAGAAGCCTGAACACACGCACCAGCCAGTTTCGAAACAGTTTCTACCCTACTGTTCTTAGAATACTGAATGGACTCACAAACTCTTAACATTCGCCTGTACCTGTATTTTTGTTTTTGCTGCTGTTTACCTATTGTTCACTTATCTATGCTACTGAACTCGGTGATCTGCCTGTATTGCTCGCAAGACAAAGCTTTCCTCTGTGCCTCGGTACACAAGACAATAAATTAAATTAAATTAAATTCAGAAGCCTGGTGAATTATAGCCCAATTAACCTCACATCTTGCATTGGCAAATATCTAGGCCTATCATTAAGGACAGAGTGGCTGAAGATGTAGCTAATTTTCAGCTGATCAGAGACAGTAGTAAAGGCCCTACAAATCTCTATGAACTTTTTTAAATACGTGAGGAGAGAACCTCTGGGTCCTAACGTCCACTGGTCGTGTCTTACCCTTTGGAAAAAAATCCAGCAATGAGATGATAAGCCACTTTTATGATCTTATTGTGGGGTGGGTTCTTGAGGAAGGGGTCTCAGGAGGAGTTGGAGGCTTGGATAGGGGTGCGGATTTGAGGCCATTCCCTTGCCCCCATCCCTGCCTCCATTGTCACTAGTTGGATAAAATGCAGGCTCTCCTCCTTAACCTAGTTTGCAAGTTGTCATGGTTTCTCAGTTTGGAAACTAGGCAGCTTTGTCCACCGGGGGCAGATAATTTGGAAGATGACGGGTTAAGGCCCTTAATTGACCATTTTGGTGGAAGTCAAGAAGGCCGTCTATGGATCATTTTAATTAATTACCGAGGTGGCAGGAAGAGGGTGAGGGGCCAAGCCCATTATATCACCTTCTGACCATCTTCAGGGAAGAGAAAATTCCACTTGAAGTATTGTCACCATGGCAAAACTGACAAAGATTGAGAAGAGTTCAGAGTTAATGCTGGAGGTGTTGAGATGGACTGTATCAGTTAAAAGCCCTGGCCCTATCAGACCCGCAGCCCCTCTTGAAAACACTTCAGGCCTTCCCTCAGTTCGATTAGATTACTTACAGTGTGGAAACAGGCCCTCCGGCCCAACAAGTCCACACCGACCCGCCGAAGCGCAACCCACCCAAACCCATTCCCCTACATTTACCCCTTCACCTAATACTACGGGCAGTTTAGCATGGCCAATTTACTTAACCTGCACATTTATGGACTGTGGGAGGAAATCGGAGCACCCGGAGGAAACCCACGCAGACACGGGGAGAATGTACAAACTCCACACAGACAGTCGCCTGATGCTGGAATTGAACCTGTGTCTCTGGCGCTGTGAGGCAGCAGTGCTAACTGCTGTGCTGCCGTGCTGCCCACATTGGAACCTCCCATTCCCAGGTATTTACCTGCAGTGACAGACTTCACACATACTGGTGAATCTTCTGAGACCATAAAACCATAGTCCAGGAGTGGATCTTTGATAATCTTCACTGTGACCTTCAAAGGGCTGCTCGGCTGGTTTGTGTTAGCAGCTGCTCCATCGGCTGGACCTTGATTACTTCAATCACAAACAAAGCAAGGGTCACATTTGTCAATCATTGTCAGAATCTTATTATTTTCCATATTATTTAATCCACCTCTCACCCATCCTCACCACACCCCTTCAATCCCCCATCCCCCACCCCCAGCCTGGACTCGGTCAGGTTCCTGCAAAATTCTCACTCGTAGTCTCTCCCCATCGCATTGGCTTTCTGAGAGAGAGGTCATTGTAAAAGGGATTTCCTCTGCTTCTCTGTATCCACCTCAAAACTGACACACCCATTCTCTAGGAACCTGCCAAAACCAGGGTGAAAAATTCCAGCAAGCTGTTTCGAGAATGTCAAAGGATCAGAAGATTCTTGGTGAGTTAATAGAATCAAAGACAGAGGCTATGAGTCACAGAACCTCTGCTCTGTCCAAACTGCAGCAAATTGGCTAGGATGAGATCAAAATGTAGTTAGTGAATAAAACCAGGAAATTTTCAGCAAGTTCGGCAGCATCTGTGGAGAAACTTTCAGGTGAGTGAGTCACTGACACGTCAAGTCCATGGTCTAGAATGGCGGAACAGGCTCAAGGTGCTGAATGGTCTGCTCCGGCTCCAATATGCCTTCATCAGAAGTGGGTAAAGTCAGGGTGCAATTTCCCCTCCCTGGAGATGGTGAGGAAAGGGCAAATATTTGGTTGAGTTCACCCAGAGGTGTACTCAGTCCCTTTCTCACCACCTCCACTCCGGGCAGGAAAATCCATGGTGGGCATCCTCAGCCCGCCAACAAGTGAAGCTTTTGAATCACCAGCTAATAGACAATAGACAATAGGTGCAGGAGTAGGCCATTCAGCCCTTCGAGCCTGCACCGCCATTCAATATGATCATGGCTGATCATTCCTAATCAGTATCCACTTCCTGCCTTATCTCCATAACCCTTGATTCCAAGGGCCTAAGCCACTCATTGGGCTGAATACCCTCTCTCCCAGCTGGTGGGAACAGGGCGTGTTTTCTTCACAGGGAAGCTCCACTTGCCTGAATCTGGGGCTAATTGGGACAGGGAGGGTTACTCACCCCATCCCCAATAGTGTCCCCAAAATACCCACTTTCTTACCCACTGGTGAAGCTGGTCATGGTGTGCCACTTGTGCTTCCAACCCTGAGCCTACAAATTTCTGATTGAGCAGTTACCTCTGGGTGGGTGGTGGACAGGGCAAGGATTCAGTGAGCAGGCTCCTGATTGGACAAAGGAGAAGCCCTTAAGTACCAAATTGATGCTCAATCCAATGAACTTTCATGCTGGGGTGATAAAGAGAGCCTAAGTAGGTTAATGTCCCTTGAAGTCACCTATGCCCACACTTAGTACTCACCACATTAAATCCTAGCCTTAGGGATGTACCAGGTTTTAAGCAAATGCAAGGGTAGAGAGTGGAAAGAAAAAAACATGGGATGGTCTGTGCTGAGATTGAAGACTGGACAATAACAAAGGGGGTAATGGTGTTAGGCAAATTAAGTCAGAATGGAACAAATCAAGGAGCAAAACACGAATATGGAGGAGGGATACACAATGACAACAGAGTCACTGCCACAAGATTGGCTGTTTTCCCTGGAGGCTGAGGGGTGACCTTACAGAGATTTATAAAATCGTGAGGGTAAATAGATAAGGACTTTTCCATGGGGTGGGGGAGTCCAAAACTAGAGGGCAGAGGTTTAAGATGAAAAGGGAAAGATTTAAAAGGGTCCTAAGCGGCAACTTTTTCACACAAAGGGTGGTGTGTGCATGGAATGAGCTGTCAGAGGAAGTGGTGGACATTGGCATAATTACAACAGTGAAAAAGCATCTGGATGGGTATATGAACAGGAAGGGTTTAGAGGGATATGGCTAAGTGCTGGCAAATGGGACTAAATTAAGTTATCTGGTCCTCATGGATGAATTGGATTTAATACTCTTTTCGTGTTGCCCTGACTCTATAAATGATTCAGAGATCTGAATTATTGGGTTAGACATCAAATGGCCATGGGATTTTGATCCAGTGCTGGGAAACTTTGAAAATTACAGTCCCAGACATTATCTTGGAATGCCATCTTCTGGGACAGTTGTGAATTTGAAAGGCTTAGGTTTAATTTTAAAATTTTGAGTGAATTCTCCCACCCTGATGTCATGAGAGTAATGACAAGTGTGGTGACAAAATAAGGTGAGAAAGAAAAAAGTATAGATTTGTATCATTGCAAAAGAAGGTCTTGACTTGCCCTGAGCTTAGAAAGGTGAGTTCAAAGAGGTGACGACCTTATTTCAGTGCATTTGCAGTTCATTAAAAACCCAATTTGACCGACTTACATCGCTTTTCCAAAACATCTCTCCTCTACCACGAAACGTAGACAGTGAAAATTCCCAACAGAAAGGTCAGAGCCAGTTCCTGACATCTATAGCTTGGTGAAGACCCATCCTGCCATCACCCAATGCACTTCACACATCGATGCTGACATGGTGGATTGACGCTCATTAACTTTAGCACCAGGTTACAGACTGTCAGAGACTATCATCACTCAGACTGCCAGCTGCTTACACACCAAATACAATTCGTGTGCTTTGAGTAAGTGGTGATGTGTGAACGTTAGAGGATCCACCACAGTCATTCAATCACACTATATGGGGATGGTCACAGTCAGTTCAAGTGATGTAGTGTAGTGATTACAGGTAGGTCAGTTGAGGGATCAATCTGTGAGGGTGTGGCCAGTTTTTCTTTGCAATGAGATAAAGGGAGAGACTCAGTATGACAGAGAGGGACACATGAGCGGAAGGAGGTGATGATGAGCAGGAGAATGTTATGGACCAGACCAGACCAGACCCTCTCAAAATATTTTAAGAAGGTAGCCTAGGCCCTAATTGTTTCTTACCTTAAAGACAGATGTAAAGTGCCATGTCCCGAACACTATTTACTGGTCAAACTACTTGATATTAAACAAAACATAATGTATTCAAATGCTATCATTAAAAGTACAACTAAAGAAAGAAGAACTTAGAATAAATTAACTCGACTGGAAAACTTAACAGAACAATAGATACAACAACTATTATTAATTAACTGTTTCAGTATAGTAGTATTCTATAAACACACCTTTTGGCAAAAAGGCAAATTCAGAAAACAGATCTTGACTCACATGTAATCCAGCAACCTATGAAGAGAACCGCTAGCTTTTGGCTATAATCAAGAGATGGGGAAAATAGGTTCCACTTTTTCAACATCACAATAGCAACCGATGCTGAATTTCAAAACTAAAAAAACTAAAAACTAGAAATCCTGATTTGTGAGAGCTGGCTACACCCATCCAGGCTGCACCTTTTATTCCAACTTTAAATAAAAACAAGGCCTCCCAAGTTGTTTACTTTCTAGGCTCTTACTAGCCAATTCGGCACCTCTGCCTTAAAACTTTGCTTAATTGTAACCAGGACAAAGCACACTTCCTAAAGCCACAGCATTGTCACAAGAAGTCATCAGGTGTCCCCAGTGAGTAAGCTGGAAATGCAGAAAGGGTTAGCAGTTTGGGAGGATGTGATGCTGTGAGCCGTTGGGTGGAACACGATGCTTGCAAGTAGTTATGAGCCTTGGCAAAGGCATGTGCCGTATCCTGAGTAAGAGGTAACAGAGAGAAGATGGTGCCACTTGATCTTGCAGAGTGCAGAAAATCTTTTCACTCTGTACACAGCACTGACCCACACTGCTCTTTATGCCAAGGTTGGTTGTCTTTGTTATGGTGTTCCCCTTTGGGGGATGGGGGAGGTGAGCAAGGATAAGGATTCCCATCCTCTCCACCAGACAGCCCAGCAGCACCTTCAGATCTCTGTCCTGGAAGGAGCTTGTCTTTCCCCTTGAGACCGTTTCCAGATCGAGCCCCTGCAGTCTGAGAGATCAATGCTGATTGGGAGAGTCTGAAGTAGTGGCAGCTGGGCTTTTGGGGCAGGGGTGGGTGGTACAAGGAAACCAGGAGAAGATCTTACCTGGAGCACAGGAAACACGATTTCATGAGAAATGCAGCCATCATCTCACGAGTATAATTAGTGAGGAGAAACGTAGAAGACGGTGTGAGAAAATTGATTGTGGGCCACTGTGAAACTCACTGGCCGTCACACTTTCAGGAGAAATCGGAGAATTTAGCCCGACTTCACTGTATTGGAAAGTACAGGATGTTCAAAGGATGTACTTGACAAAAAGTTTGTAAAAAAGCAACAGATCAGTTCAAATCAGCGAGATTTTTTAAACAAACGCAGAGGAAGTCTCCTTGCTGGGTTTGAATCTGATTAGAATGTTTTTGTTTAATTGGTGGGCAACAAGATTCCGTGCACTGAAGTGTTCCATGCAGACCCCAACTGGATGGCCTAACAGAGGTTACCATAGCAACACCCCTCTGCAGGTCAGGGGAAACAGCAGGGATGGCCTGCTCTACCACTTATTAAAAATGTGAATTATAAACAGGGGACTTAGCCAGGTCACGACAGGAGGTGGAAGGAGCGAGCCCTCTACACTGTGCCCTATCTCCAGCCCTCTCCCTGTAACCACATTACGAGGTAAAAACAATGACTGCAGATGCTGGAAACCAGATTCTGGATTAGTGGTGCTGGAAGAGCACAGCAGTTCAGGCAGCATCCAAAGTGCAGCGAAATCGACTTTTCGGGCAAAAGCCCTTCCTGATGACCACACTATAACCACACTACCCCCAACACAAACACACACACAAACACCGCCAGACCAGAACACTGGGAGCAGACCGGAACATCTCACTGTCAACTCTGGTCAGCGACTGGAATCGGGTATTAAAGATGCTTCAGCTCTGAGTGAGAGCCAGTCAGACTATCATGATGCCCATATTAAGAAGCTAGACAGTATAAATATGAACTGTATCTAACCTTTCAAATGTTTCGTACATTGTGACCACCCCCAATCAGTTCTTTGAAAATACCTGAGCTATGTTTGTGGAACAGTCCCCTTCTCTTAATCATCTTGCAATGGGATTTAAGAGTACATTTTACTATTTAGTATTTCTATTTCAAAAGGAATGTACATCAGAAAAAGGTCAGGAGGCCTGACTTCGAGCCTACAGGACTACTGTCCAATGTCTAAGCTACAGTATTCTCTCAACTGTACAGAGATGTGAGCTGATGATCTGTGGGTGAAAATTACTTCTTTAATTGCGCAACAATTTTTCATGAAACAGTCTGGATTGGAACAAAGATGCAGCTTAAAGGAGTAGGGTATTTATGTTACATTAAATTTAATCTGACTTCAGGCTATCAGAAAACCGCTACTTCCAGACAAGGTGATTGACATGATCTCGTGCAGATAAATAATTCATAAAGGCTTTTAACGATGTAGCAATTGTGGCTGTTTGTTATATTATAGACAAGGGAAAATCAAAACTCTCAACAACTGAAAGTGCTTTGTGCTTCTGAAAAGGGTCATTCTGTTTTGTTTGTGAGATTTTATTTACAAAAACGATAATGCTTTTGGTGACAAAATGTAGTTTTATAAATTCAACGTTGACTTGCTTTACAGTACACAGCATGTAATGCCATAATTGAGAGAAATCAGCAAGGTAAAGGCTATGTTGTAAATGTAATATCCATGTTAATTTGCTGAGGCAGGTTCTGAGAATAGAAACCAGGATTTTATAAACCTCCCGGAGGTGGACCAGGAGGTAGAAGAGCTGGTGAAATGATGAGTGGCCATGCGTGATTGGCTGTTTGATGTGATACGGCCAAAAGGGCTTCGGGTTTTTGAAAAGATTCGTAGGGTTATGGATTTGGTCATAGATTCATTCGCTGAACTGGTGTGGTTTTCTGCAGACGTTTTGTCACCTTGCTAGGTGACATCATCAGTGTGTCTTCGATAAAGTGCTGTCGGTCTGTCCTGCCTGGTACTTGTGTGTCTCTGCTTTTTGGTACTTCCAGTTCTGTATCTGAATGGTTTGTATATCAGATCAGTTCAATATGTTTATTGATTGAGTTCCAGCTGGAGTGACAGGCTTTAAGGAATTCTCTCATGTGTCTCTATTTTGCCTGTGCTGGGATGGTTACATCGTCCCAGTTGAATATGTGTCCTTCGTTGTCCGTGTGGGTGGAAATCAGAGTACTGGTTCAGTCTGGCAGTGGGGAGTTGATGCTCATGCATTCATATGGTCAACTTTTCTTCCTGTTTGTCCTGTGTACTGTTTTTCACAGGCCTTGCAGGGTATCTTTGTAGATTATGTTCATCCTGTTGAATGGGGGTTTAGATTACTTACAGTGTGGAAACAGGCCCTTCGGCCCAACAAGTCCACACCGACCCGCCAAAGTGCAACCCACCCATACCCCTACATTTACCCCTTACCTAACATTTACCCCTTACCTGACCAATTCACCTGACCCGCACATCTTTGGACTGTGGGAGGAAACCGGAGAAAACCCACGCAGACACGGGGAGAACGTGCAAACTCCACACAGTCAGTCGCCTGAGTCGGGAATTGAACCCGGGTCTCTGGCGCTGTGAGGCAGCAGTGCTAACCACTGTACCACCGTGCCGCCCACGTGCCAGACCCCGTGTCGGGTCTTTAACTTTTGTGAGGAGTTGGTGAAACGTGTTTACCGGTTTGTGGGCCACTAAGATTCCTAGGGGTCTGAGTAGTCAGGTAGTCATTTCAAAAGGGCTTTTTCCCAGTGGAGGGAACGGATGCAGAGACTGTCCACCGGGGGGTGGGGGGGGTGGGGTGGTGGGAACGGGCTTTTTTTATTCATTTCTGGGACATGGATGTCACTGGCTGGCTAACATTTATTGCCTGTCCCTAGTTGCCCTTGACAAGGTGGGCAGGAAGATATCTTCTTGAACCATTGCAGTCCATGTGCTGTGGGTAGACCCACAATACCCTCACGGAGGGAATTTCAGGATTCTGACTCAGCATAGTGAAGGAACGGCAATATATTTCCAGTCAGGATGGTGAGTGGCTTGAAGGGGGACTTAGTCAATGGTATTCCCATGTATCTGCTGCTCTTGTCCTTCTGAGTGGAAATGGTCGTAGGATTGGAAGGTGCTGTCTGAGGATCATCGGTGAATTGCCGCAGTGCATCATGAAGATAGTACACACTTGTCAGTGATGGAGGGAGTGGATGTTTGGTTGCAAAAACATAATTGAAGCCCCAATTAGGGGTCATTTTGCTGGTGGTGAGGCAATCGCCCCCGATGCAGGGGGAAAGCCAGTTAAATGGTGGCAGCATCTCAACAACAGCTCAACGTTCAGGACTGATAGCTCAGGGAGGGAGCTGCAAGCAGTTCCAGCAGCTGCAATGATCGTCTTGCAAGGGTTGCACCTCCAACTCTCAGCTCCTGATTTTATCTATTTTTTCAAACTTCCCTGGCTGAGCTCCCAAGGTCTTGTACCTCAGCAGCACCCACCTCTCTCTCTCTCTCTCTCATTGAGATTATTAAGCTCTTTGACTGGGCCAGCAGCATCAGCTTCCCTCATTGATAGTGGGCCTGTGGGCAACTCGTGATGAGTATCTAACCAATGGAATCAAGGTCCGTCTTACAACTCCTTTCATCATGCATCAAACATCAGGTGGATAGATAAGCCTACAAGAACAAGTCCCACATGATTCAGGACTTTCTATTGAGCTCACTGCCCCCTATCACATCAAATTGCATCTTCTAATGTTCTTTAAATGTCATTCCCCTCAGTCAATCTACACGATCCACCAGCAAGGTCCACTCAATGCTGCTTGCCTCCCTTCCCTATTGCTCCAAAAGTCTCAACAGTTCTACTCCCTCACTTCAAACAGAAAAATTGATTCCTACCAACGCCTCAACACCGCAGTATCAACCTTGCCTTTCTCTTCCAGCCCCTTTACGGTGCCAAGGTGTGAAGATTATCATTGCATTTTTAATTTGGGTTTTGATTTGGGTTTCTTTTTCCACTAGAAGTTGCAACTTGATACAGCAGGGAGTGGTGACCAGAAGACTGTAAGATACAGGAGCAGATTTAGGTAATTCAGCCCATTGAGTCTGCACTGCCACTCAATCATGGCTGATATATTTCTCAACCCCATTCTCCTGCCTTCTCCCCAGAATCCATGATCTCCTTCCCAATCATGAAACTATCTATCTCTTTCTTAAAGACACACAATGGTTTAGCTTCCACAGTCTTCTGTAGCAATGAGTTCCCCAGATTCACCACTCTCTGGCTGAAGAAATTCCTCTTCATCTCAGTTCTAAAGGGTCATCCTTTCACTCTGAAACTGTGCCCTCAGGTCTTCGTCTCTCCTACTGGTGGAAGCATCTTCTCCACATCCACTTTATCCAGGCCCCTCAGTACTCTGTAAATTTCAGTCAGATCCCCCCTCATTCTTCTAAATTCCATCAAGTACAGGCCCAGAGTCCTCAGCCACTCACCACACAACAAGCCTTTGTCCCTGGGATCATTCTTGTAAACAACCTCTGGCTCCCACTCCAATGCCAGCATATTCTTCCTTAGATATGAGGCTCAAAACCGCTCCTAATATTCCAAACACAGTCTGACCAGAGCCTCATAGAGTCTCATCTCTGCTCTTACAGTCTCAAGCCTGCTCTGCCATTCAATAGGATCATGCCTTATCTGACATTCTTCATGTTCCACTTTCCAGCTCTTTTCCCGTAACCCTTGATTCCCCAACTGAACAAGAATCTAGCTGTCTCAGCCTTAAGTACACAGAAGGACTCTGCTCCAAATAGCTCACTGTGCAAGAAATTCCAAAGACTCACAAACCCCTGAAAGAAGAAATTACTCCTTACATCAGTCTTAAATTGGTGCCTTTAATTCTGAGACTATGCCCTTTGCCCCTAGATGTTCCCGTGAGGGGAAACATCCTCTCTGCATTTACCCTGACAAGTCCATTAAAAATCTAAAATGTTTCAATGAGATCACCTCTCATTCTTTTAAACTCCTGGGAGTAGAGTACCAACCTGTTTAACTATGGTTTGTAAGATAATCCACCCATTTCAGGGATCCTGGTGAACCCAGGAGAGCTTGATAGAAAGTTGAGAAGATTGTGGATTTGTTCTTTATACTGTATCCATCTTGTAGACGTTTGGGGCACAGCAAAAGATCACATGGGCTTGTCTCTGGATTGACGTTAAATATAATCACCACTATCCCTGCTCAGGACTTTTTGTCACACCTCAGGTCAAAGGAGACATCTCATGAACACAACTGAGGATGTCAATCCGGGTGTTCCCCAACAGGAAACCCAGGATGAATCAGGACATACAGAACCTGATAAAAACCAGGTGTGAGGCCTTCAGATCAGGAGACCCACTCAAATATAAGGAATTCAAGTATGACTTCCGCAGAGCTATTAAGACAGGACCAATACCGACCCAAACTAGAGACCCAGACTGACACCTGGAGACTATGGCAAGGACTGAATGACATCACAAGTTCTAAAAAGAGTCAGTGCAAGATAGCTGACAATGATACATCCCTCCCAGATCATCTCAACACCTTCTATCCTCGCTTTGAGCAGAATTTCAGCAGAGAGGTAACACCTAATATGACAAGTCCTGACGACAGTCACTGCATCAGAGGTCAGATCAGTTTTCCTTCACGTGAATCCAAGGAAAGTGATGGGACCAGACAGAGTACCAGAATGTGCATTCATGTGCAGATCAACTGGCAGAGGTCTTCTCGGACATCTTCAACCTCTCTCTGCAGCAGGCCACTGTCCCTGCCTGTTTCAAGAGGGCCAACATCACCCCTGTGTCTAAGAAGGCTCATGCAGTATGTCTCAATGACCACCACCCAGTGGCCCTAACTTTGGTGGTCATGAAGTGCTTTGAAAGGCTGGTCATGGCATTAATCAAATCCAGCCTCCCCACTGCTCTTGACCCACTCCAATTTGCTTATTGGACCAACAGATCCATGTCAGATGCCATATCACTTGCCCTTCACTCCTCCCTAGAACATCTTGACACCAAGAACTGCTATGTAAGAATCCTACTCATTGACGACAGTTCAGCCTTCAACACTATTATCCCCTCGATTCCTAAACTTACTGACTTGGACTAAGCCCCACTCTCTGCAACCGGATCCTCAATTTCCTGACCCACAGGGCACAATCAGTGAAGACTGGGGGCAATATTTCATCCTCACTAACACTCATCACTGGAGCCCCCCAGGGGCACGTACTCAGCCCCCTACTATATTCACTGTATAACCATGACTGCATCGCCAAATACCAGACTAATGCCATTTACAAGTTCGCTGATGACACCATCATAGTCGGTCAAATCTCAGATGGTGACGAAACAGACTACAGACGGGAAGTGGAAGACCTGGAAAAATGATGCACTGAGAACAACCTAGCTCTCAATGTCGGCAAAACCAAGGAACTCATTATTGACTTTCGGCGGGATATTACTCATCCTTTTATAGGATCACCATCAAAAGCAATCTGTCTGGATGTATCACTATCTGGTCTGGTAGCTGTACCATTCAAGATCAGAGACGGTTACAGAGAGTGGTGAACTGAGCCCGACACTCACAAAGGCCAACCTCCCATCTGTAGAATCCATCTACCTGGCCCACTGTCAAGGAAAGGCCAGCAGCATTCTCAAAGATCCATCCCAACCTGGCAATGTTTTTCTACAATCTCTGCCATCGGGGAGAAGGTACAGAAGCCTGAACAAATGCACCAGCCAGTTTTGGAACAGTTTCTATCCTACTGTTGTTAGAATACTGAATGGACTCACAAACTCTTGACATTCACCTGTATCTGTATTTTTGTTTTTGCTGCTGTTTACCTATTATTTACTTATCTATGCTACTTAACTCTGTGATCTGCCTGTATTGCTCGCAAGACAAAGCTTTTTACTGTGCCTCGGTACACATGGCAATAACTTAAATTCAATTCAATTCAATTACTCTCTTTTAAAGAGACACATTCATAGCATTTGCCTCAAATGAGTCCGGACTGTTTTGTTCATCAGAAGAATTATGAATGGAACTGAACCGTGCAATCATGGGTGAACATCCCTACTCCTGACATTAAGATGGAGGGAAGGTTATTGTGGAAGGAGGTGAAAATGGCCGAGTCTAGGACACTTCCCCAACTCCCCCCTCGATCCCAAACCTCCAACATCTGCTCCCATTTAACAGTTCTTCGGAGTTAAAATTCAGCTGGATTTGTTGGATACAGTAGAGTTTATATCCCAAGGAGATTGGGAGGCCAGCAGGACTTGAAATGCAAACATTGAGGTTCAAGATGGTTTACATATTCACTAATGGCACCCAATTACTATCATTTTAAACTCACAAATATTGGAATACAAATATTCTTATACCAAGATGGTAAGAACAGAAATATTTGAACTTATACAGCATGACTCACCGTGTCCCAAAATGTTTATAGTGAATGAATTACTTTGGAAATGTAGTCACGTAAGTGCAGAGAAATGTAGCATCCAATTTCTGCACAAAAAGATCCCACCAGGAGCAATAACTTAAATGGACAATTATGATGTTGGTTGAGAGGTAAACATTGATTGAGACACTGGGTGTACTCCCCATTCTTGTTTGAAAAGTGATTCTGCATCTTTTACTGCCAGTAGACAGAGATCAGTTCAATGTCTCAAGTCACAAATGGCACCTCAGACAATTTAGCAGCCTTTCAGTGCTGCAGTGAAGTGTCAGCCTCGATGATGAGCTCAAATCCCTGGAGTGGGGAATATTGAACCTAAAATCTGATGACTCAGCAGCATCTAGTGCTCAGATATTACAGCTACATTGTACCCTTTGACACATCAAAAGTGGATATGAGAAGCAAACAAAGAAATTTACAAGATTAAGTACCATTACATGTTGTGAAACAAAAAATTATGATAATGTAAATGCTCTTACACAGATGGCATATAGATAAAATCTATACAATATTGATAGGTCACAAAGATTTAAAGGTACACAGTGTTGGGATCCATTATTAAGGTTAGGTAGTGTAAGAAACTTTATTTTTAGGTAGTGCTCACGTAAGGTAGTCTTCGCAAGTCTGGAACTTGTTAGCTTCACTAGACAACAGTAAGCCATTATGTTACACTAAGAACAGACTGAAAAGCTGATGGCATAGCCTGAAGAGGCCCCAGGGAGGGTGAGAGATAACAGGACATTAGAGCCGTGTCTAGATACACGTAGCTCAAACTGAGGTAATAGAGCGTTATCAGGCGAGACCCAATCACATACGAAAATTCTGCGTTTTACCAAATAAGGATGTAACTCTGGAATGTGAGAGAACAAAAGGATAGACAAATTTTAAAAATAGTCAGAACGCCTTCTCCAGCAAGCCTGATACCTTGCTGTAACTCGATTCTCTCTCGAATAAAGCAGTCTGTTTCTTAGAATCTGACCCGGTGTCTCATTCCTCCGAAACGAACACGGGGACGGTAGAACCGTCTTAACAGATGGTGACCCCGGACGTACGGAGGGAACGGAGACACGCTTGTTGGCAGGAGTTGAGAGCCGCCGGGCGGCCGGCCATTCTGAACTGGGTACGGGGACGCCCTTTGCATAAATGTCTCCAGTAGACATTGACCACTCTAAATTAGTAGCTGTTCCGACGTCTCGAATACCTTTGCCAACCTAAATTGCAGATGTGAGTAGACGACAGAGAATCGCTTGTTCTAAGTGCGAGTCCTTTAGGTGTGTTGGTCGTCCTGGAAAAGCCGGAGGTATTGGACACGGTGAGTTTCTTTTTTATTTGTTGCTTTCTATAGTGAGAAGAGTGAGTCCTCCAGGTGTGCGTTGAAACACCCCTGCAGTTTCAAAAGTCCTGGAGATGGTGAGTGTTATATTTTTTGGTCTCTTATCGTTAGAGAAGTGAATCCCCTAGGTGTGCGTTGAAACAGCCCTGCAATTTTAAAGTCCTAGAGTGGATGAATTCTCCAGGTGTGCGTTGAAACACCCCTGCAATTCCAAAAGTCCTAGAGACAGTGAGTTATTTATTTTTGATCTCTTATGGTTATAAAAGTGCATCCTCTAGGTGTGCATTGAAACAGCCCTGCAATTTTAAATTCCTGGAGACGCTGAGGCATATGTTTATAGTCTCCTATCGTTAGACAAGTGAACCGTCTAGGTGTGCGTTGGAACATCACTGCAGATTGAAAGTCCTGGAATCGGTGAGTACTATTTTTTCATTCACTTTCTCTCCTGGTGGTGAGTCGGTGATTTCTCCAGGTGTGCGTGGCAACAACTTTGCAATTTCAAAATCCTGGAGGTAGGAGGCGATGCGATTGTGTATTACGGACCGCACGGCTCCCGGAACGGAAGTTGAGTCGGGGGATAGTGTAAGACGCGGGTACTGGGGTTACGGGAGTATAAACCCACGCGCTGACGGACTTGGGGACTGGGAAGCTTCCGCTGCGCTGACATAATAACGGACGTAACGGTACGAGGGGACGGCGTATTACCTAACGGGACGGTTAGACAGGGTGGTTGACGGGATTTTTATAACAGTCAGAGACAGACACAGAGTTCCGGACAGAGCGACTGTGTGTGTGTGAGAGGGAGTCTGTTTATGAGAAAGATAGAGTCTCTGAGTGTGTAAAAATCTGTGTGTGTGTGTGTGTGTGTGTGTGTAAGTATTTCTGTGTTTGTAAAGGTCTGTGGGAGAGAACAGAGAGAGAGAGAGAGAGAGAGAGAGACAGTGCGAGACACTAACAAAGGACTGCTCGGCCAGCAGACAGTTTAACACTTTGTGTTCCGGCTTAAATTCATCTGCTTGTTAGTGAATGAATGTCTGAGTGCTATCACCTAGAGCTTGAGTCCCTGGATTTTTTTTTGAATGTGATTTTTTATGAATGCTTAACATGATTTTTTCAGGTTGGAGATTTTATTGAGATTGAGTGGAGATGGGAAAGATTAGTTGGTAACTGATATTGATATAACTGATATAATAATCTGAGTGGGTCTGTGGAATTAGGAAATTGTGTGTCATATCCCAAGGAGAGAGAGAATGCGAATGCTGCTGAGCACTTGCAGACCGTGTCTGTGAGAGAGATAGATAGAGAGAGTAGGGCAGCACGTTTGAAGTAAACATTTCGGGAATACAGCCTGCAAAGACTTTAACCCTTCGTGAACTGATTCAGATGCATCTGTTTGTTTGGTGATTATTTTCTTGGTTTTGTTTCTAGAGCCTGAGTTCCGGGACTGCTGTTTAAAGTGATTTCTTTTTATGTGAGCTTAACATGATTTTTTAAGGCTAATAACTTCTGTTCTTTTATGAGTCATGACTCCCTAACTACTTTTCTTACTAACCTCGTTTATTTTTACATAAAAGCAATATATGAAGGACAGTCGAAGTTTCGTTCGACAGTGGGTAGTTGTAAAAAACGAAAGTTTCCATGGTTATTATCTGTGACCTTGGATTCGACCATTGTGCATGCGTTAGAAGTTTTTAACTTGAATTGACAAATTGTTGTAAGACAGCTCTGATTATTTTTACGACCTAAAGTATTGTAATTGAGAAATGATTGGTCAGGAGTACATAAGAAAACTAATTTTGGATCTAAATTAGGGTAGTAAATCTGGACGATTACTGTGGATTTCAAAATTGGGTACTGTATGCATTTTACATTTTAAATATTAAACACTGAATAAATGGACGTAAATATATAAATATGTTTACAAGTTAGGAACAGGCCTTAAAGTTAGTCAAGCATGAATTGATAAATTGGTGTTTGAGCATATGGGAAGATAGGAACATTGGAAAATTTCTTAAAAGAAAGAAACAGGGAAGAACATAACGACTTGTCCCCTTCGGGAAGTGTTGATAGGGGATAGGGAGATTGGGTTTGTGTGTGACCCCTCACCAGTGGGGAGGTCGGAACATTTAAAGGGAAATGACGGTCCTGGTTGAGAATCCGATAGGATTGTCAGAACAAATTAATTTATTTTTGAGGCCCACTCTGTATTTGTGGGCTGAGTTAATGTCTATTTTGAATATACTATTTACTGCGGGAGAAAGGAGACCTATATGGGGATGCTGGATAGGGAAAGATACGGAAGATAGAAGGGTGAAGTGGGATAAAACCATTAAATGAATTGTTAGGAGGGGCACAGAAAGTGGTTGTAAAGAGAGAAAGGACGAGTGACAGGAGCAGAACGCGTAAATGATGGTAGCTGCGGTTGATGAGGTAATTAGGAGAAGAATGCAACCAAAAGTGAGCAACCGGAGCAGCGAGTGATAGCATGTAGGGCAGAGAAGAAAGGGAGTAGGGAGAGACATGGAGGAGCATTTGATAGAGAGTTTGAGCGACAGGGGCAGAGACGAAGGTCTCCACAGGCAGGATGCCATTATTGTGGAAAGATAGGGCATTTTGGGCGGGAGTGTCCTGATCTATAAAGGGCAGAAAGAGCCATTCCGCTTATGATTTTGATAACGACAGGGAGGGGAACAACAACTGGCATCATTTCTGAGCAGTCAGGGGTTAAAAAACCCAGTCATAGATTGGCTGAATAGCACACTCGGTAGATGGGGAACTGTGCTGGGACAGCTGGCCCTTGGTTTATGCATCTCTGTTGCTATCTTTATTACCTGTGGTTGTTGTTGTATACCATGTATCAGGACGCTTGTGACACGAACGATCGACCATGCCCTGACGGGAAAGGATAACCCCCCACCCGCATACCAGGCAGCGGTGCTGGAGGAGCCTGTGATGGGGGCACCCCATGGGAAGATTACGGGATCGGTATCAGAGGGAATGGAGGCGGCACGGTGGCACAGTGGTTAGCACTGCTGCCTCACAGCGCCAGGGACCTGGGTTCAATTCCCGCCTCAGGCGACTGTCTGTGTGGAGTTTGCACATTCTCCCTGTGTCTGCGTGGGTTTCCTCCGGGTGCTCCGGTTTCCTCCCACAGTCCAAAGATGTGCGGGTCAGGTGAATTGGCCATGCTAAATTGCCCATAGTGTTAGGTTAGGGGTATGGGTGGATTGCGCTTTGGCGGGTCGGTGTGGACTTGTTGGGCCGAAGGGCCTGTTTCCACACTGTAAGTAATCTAATCTAATCTAATCTAATCTAATCTAATATGCCTGAGAGCGAAACGCGGGACAACTTATGATTTTACTTTATAACTGTATCTCTCATTTCTAATCCTTCCCATATTAGGGCCTCAGAATGTGAGGGCTGAGGTGCAGAGACCCCCTAGTTGTGTTTTTTTTTTTTCTTTCCCGTTCAAATTGACAACAGGTAAATTTGTGCTTTTATGCTGCAGTTAGAGATTGTGAAGTGCTATATGCCTCGAGACTCAAGAGACTATTGTTCACTCAAGAGATTCCTAGCCATCATCTGGTATTTCTAAATGGCTTCGATTGGTCTCGACGGCCACGGTTCACAATGATAAGCCAGTTGCCACTGCCCGTGTCCGTACTTGACAGCTGTAAAATGGATGTGGGTTTTTATTGGTCAAGTGAAGGTGACTGGTTAGCCAATGACAGGTAAGATTCCTCGAGCGAGGGACAACCTAAGACAGGCACAGTCGTGCATTGACCTTCAGAATAATGGCCTGTGGTCATGTGGTTTTAACAGATGCCTGGCTTTTGTATCCGTGTCAGGAATCTGGTCAAGTTTCTGGCTTGCAAAGCAGCTTGATATAAGGAAAATCGTGGACCCAGCGGTTTGACATTGTATTCACTGTATTTTTGACAAAGGAAAATGCCAGTTTTGTGGCATCTTCCAGAACCGACTTAACGACAAACCTTTGGGAAGGAAGGAGAGCTCATTGAATCCTATTACAAAAAAGATTTGACACTATGTCAGTAGTTTGATGTCATGGTATAATACGACCGATTTTACTGGGAGGTTGTACAATTGGGTGTTCTTTGGACAGCAGACCTTCATTCTGCAGGCGCCCTAACTTATCCATTTTGTGTTTTCCTCTGGTTCTCTTCGCTTTTGTTATCATACTCAGTAATCATTTTGTTGGTTTTGAGATAGCTTTTTGTAGATGTTTACGACTTTTGAGTGCTTATGTCTGTTATGTATTATTTCACTGCATCTCGTGCCTTAACGATTGTATGCGAACTGGAGAGGCGCCTAGAGTAGGGATTTTTTGCGACGCGGATTGCTTTATGAGGTTGTATGCTGCTTAGGGACTCCTATCCCCTATATCTATGTCTCCCTAGAGTCAGACAAGCCGGGTTAAGCTAATTGGTCGGTCTTGCAAAGGAGCGACGGAGGGGCGCTCACCGACCGTCTGGGTCCTGACTGCTGCGCGCGAACTGCTGTATTTTGTGTGGCCTCTTTCGAGGCCAAGGGAGGGAGTGTTGGGATCCATTATTAAGGTTAGGTAGTGTAAGAAACTTTATTGTTAGGTAGTGCTCACGTAAGGTAGTATTAGCAAGTCTGGAACTTGTTAGCTTCACTAGACAACAGGAAGCCATTATGTTACACTAAGAACAGACTGAAAAGCTGATGGCATAGCCTGAAGAGGCCCCAGGGAGGGTGAGAGATAACAGGACATTAGAGCCGTGTCTAGATACACGTAGCTCAAACTGAGGTAATAGAACGTTATCAGGCGAGACCCAATCACATACGAAAATTCTGCGTTTTACCAAATAAGGATGTAACTCTGGAATGTGAGAGAACAAAAGGATAGACAAATTTAAAAAATAGTCAGAACGCCTTCTCCAGCAAGCCTGATACCTTGCTGTAACTCGATTCTGTCTCGAATAGAGCAGTCTGTTTCTTAGAATCTGACCCAGTGTCTCATTCCTCCGAAACGAACACGGGGACGGTAGAACCGTCTTAACAACAGGCACAGCAATTGTACTGGCAATGGAAACAGCTCTGTAATGAAGCTCAAGTCCTGAACCTGCCCCCACAGGTCACAACAGTCATTCATTGTTATTTCTATGGGGAACTCTTAATTAATCTGGAGATGGGAATACTTCGAATTAAGGATGGCAGCAGGTTTGCGATTCTGGGAGGTCAGTTAGAGGCATTGGAGCTGCAGCTTGCAACTGAGTAAGACACAGACAACACTTCAAGAGGGGGGTCTCTTACAACTTACAAAAAAAAACCTGCCTTACAGTTAGAATTAAGTTAATTGTTATGCAGGTCTCTACTGTAGGGTGGAAAGGGGTGGGAGCAAGATATAAAATATAAATGATTTTATCCACAGTTGCAGATAAATGAATAAAATGTAAATACTCACATTTGTAAAATTTCAATAAAAATGTAAACAAAGCACTATAGATAAGTGTAAGATGTAAACTGTGAATGAATTACACTATAGTATAAGGAGAATACATGGATCAATTTCTACTTCATTGTGAATAATCTATGAAACAGAATGAATTATTTTACAGATGGGAATTAATTGAATGATGTCCTTCATTGGTTGGATTAAAAATTGAATGGATTCTTCTACAGAAGGGAAGAGAATATTGCAAAAAAATGTGAAGTTGTTTTGCAGAGATGGGCTGAAAATATGTTGCTGGAAAAGCGCAGCAGGTCAGGCAACATCCAAGGAACAGGAGATTCGACGTTTCGGGCATAAGCCCTGGAAGAAGGGCTTATGCCCGAAACGTCGAATCTCCTGTTCCTTGGATGCTGCCTGACCTGCTGCGCTTTTCCAGCAACACATTTTCAGCTTTAAAATGTGTTACCAATGATCACAGATTACTTGTATATTAAACAAATGGAACCATTTTCTATTGATAATATTAGTCATGTTATCAACTTTTTTCTCAACATGATGTCCATAGTGCCTTTACTCCAGATGAAGCCAGCTACATTGGCAAAGCCTACTGCATGGGTTATAGCTCTGACATCATCTTGAGGAAACAAGGTGAAATGGTGTGATGTAGCACAAATTACATTAGTCATGGCTTTAATATATGTGGGCTGAGGATTGGGGGATCTCACATAGATTCCCAGAGGACAATTGAAAGTAGCCAGTTGCATAAAACTTTAGGATGATGACCTCTGGGACAGGATGACCACTCCCTTCTTCAGGTAGTAGGTCACAAACCAGCAAATTCTAACAAGGTGGGCCAGAGCATTTTCGTTCACAGTGGCACTGTGTCTTGCTGCACTGGAGGAGATGACAGTGGAGCCAAATACTCAAGTCCCCTCTACAGCTTCGGGACCTTTTGCTGTGAATTGTTCACATGGAGGCTGTTCATCAGCCACTGGAGGTTACTGCTGTTCCTGAGCTTGCTATTGCATTTGTATCTCCTCAATGTTTCTGCTCCTTCACTACACCACAGTCACAGTGATAGTGATTGTTTGAACCGGTGTGGGGAATCCAAGAAACGAGACTGCTCCTTGGTAATGTTAGCATTTGTATCACACATAAATAGCAGCTTGCATTATCCTCAACAGTGAGATATGGAGGACTCCAACAGGGAAGGACCCTGGATGCCTGTTCATGGGCCTTTGACATAGTGGATATTATTCTGATGCACACATCATGTGACACATCATGCAAATGCAGTAAGAGATTGTAAGTGCAACATGATTAATGAGACCTTGTCCCACCTCCATTCTATCATTCCGATATCTTTAACCTGTACTGTGTAAGTGGCTGAATGATGCAATAGACCCTTGAAAGGCCTCAAATTGCTCCAAAGTAGAGAATGAACAATTACTCCATTAGTCCAGGTTGGTGACAGCAACTTTTCGTCTCCATTGCTCATTTGTCATTCAATCTTATTGTAACAATTATATTATTTTCTACTAGTTTACAGATGTATGTAATCATGCCCACACATTTTCATGGAAACTAGAGCTGTAAACTGATCAATGAAATTTCAAGTGCAAATTGTCCCTTTTTCCCAAGTGGGGTGAAAGTAGAACTATCCCACATGAACTGTAAAAGAAATTGCCATTTTCAGTCAGGATGTAACTAAATTAAAACCTTTCAACAAGGACAAGCAGTTCATGAACTGGCAGAATTTGTTTATGTGGCAAAATAATTTATGGAATAAAAGATTCCAGAAATCTGTGAGGGTAAAATATAATGTTGGAAACAATAGAACGCAAACAATTTTGGAGAATGTCAAAAAGATTGTTCTGAGGAAAAAGTTAACAGGCAGTAGTACAAAACAAATCACATGAGAAATTTGAAATGTGATCTATCAAAGTTAAAGGCAGGAATGGAATGGGAATGTTGCATGGATAGAAAGTGCCATAGCATACACCCAAGATTTACTAAGTTTTGAATTGGGAGAAACTTAGAACTCACTCTAAATAAAAAGTCAAACAAAACATTTTATTTTGAGAGTTTTTTGCAAATCAAATGCAAGAATGATAAGTTATCCAACTATTAAAATACAATTAATTGCTCATGGCTTTCAAACAATGCAAACAAAGTGAATGTTACTTCTGAGCAATATTACACCTTAGTCTTCAATTAGTCTTCAAAGAAAATAAGGAAAAAGTAACAGGCATTCAGGTGCAGGCATACCAGTGAAAGTACTTGCCACAATCACATATAAGACACTGAGTTCACATACTCATGTATTGTTGTGTCAAAAGAGAGCCTACCCATGTATGATCTGAATGGCCTGCGAGAAAGTTGTTTCTATTAAAAGAGTACACATAGTGAAGGCTCAAAGTGATATAGGGCCTTGAACCACAAATAGGAATACAAGGATTATTTTGAGGATTAAGTGGTTTGTTAGAATTGATAAACAAAGTTTCCTAGTGATATTGTCTTACAGGGATATGATAAATGATATTATACATGATAAATATAAAAGAAGATAAAATAGAGAACTTATAGGACAATAAAGAAAGTAAATTAAACAGTGATTGTTAATGCAAATACTTTTGTTTGATAAATGGAAAAGGCATTTGTGTTAGTTATTTTTGGAGAAAATGTTCTTGACTTACTTAATAGACTCAAGCATTATTTTTGTGTTCAATCTTCATTCAAATTTTTTCTTCATTCTCCATTCTTTTTCTTTGTACATTAAACATTACCAGACAGAACATTTGGATATCTTTACATAACTCAGCTGTAGCACTTTGGAGTTTAAATCAGAGGATTGTGGATCCAAGTTACCCTTCAGGGATTTAGGCTTACATTTCAGTCTGTTAATGAAGGATCAGAGTACCTAATGATGTGTTACTTATTACAAGAGGCATTGAACGAGGCTATATCAACCTGATCTGGTGGACATAAAAGATTGCATTACATTATTAAAAACAGAGTTCTCCGTAGTGTCCTAAATTAACTGGTTGTTATCTAATTATTATTTACAGGTCCTTGCTGTTCAGAATTTAAATTGTTTATGATCATCATAGAGACCAAAACTTTGTAAAAATAAATATTGGGTGAAACTTGACCAGCTCCATGTGGTGTGGCTTATGGCAAGCTGAGCGGTCCAGTCAATTGGGATTTTCGGCTAAGCCAATCTTGTCAGTTGAGATCACCTCACTGCACTTTGTTTGCTTTTTTCAAATATTCTTGCTAGACAGCAGCAAATACCCAACTGATGATCGCTATAGTTAGTTAAGTGGCTGGTTAACAGATCAACTTATCACGAGTTGTGATCTTACCAGACAAACTATCTGTCAGAAAAAGTCAACAAGGAGACCAGAATGGACTCTTGGCCGGTTCAATATAACTGCTTTCTCCAGGAGATCCATGCTGGCCACAGACAAACTAGAAAGTAGAGCCAGATCCACAATCACCAGCTGCACATACCCGTCCCACTGCTGATAAAAGCACGTTACTTTCAAGCAGGCATTGCCACCATCCTGGCATCTTCCAACACACTGGTACTGTGCCCTGCAAGGCGACATTGTTCCAGAAGTGCCCACCAGCAACTTGCAGTGAATGGCTGTATTGGGCAGAGAGAACACACAGGCAAAGGAACCCATTCCATGGGCTTTACCAGGCTGTCTACCAGGGCTGTTCCCTTGTTCCCTCAGTGTGTATTTCATGGTGCCTATTTGAACTGTCCTCTGTATGCAGACTTTGCTTGCCCTGCCAGGGGTTGGCTGGCACAGTCAGACAATCAGGCAGATGGATATGATGTAGGGTATATGCCCAACAAGGATGTGTGCCATATCACATTGGAACCTGTACCACATGGCCTCAGTGTTTGCACCAAACAAACTGAAATGGTAGCAAGCAGTGTGCATGCTACAAAGTCATGGGGGAGTAGTCCACAGAGAGGTCCAAGAGGACACTTGTCAGTCAGGGGTCTCAGCACAGATAGTCAAGGGCAGCCTCCCATTCTAGCCCTGGGTTTAGTCACACACTGGTGCATGGTCAGGGTGGTGTTGCACAGAGGCATGTGCCTCTGTGCTCCAGGGATAGGGTCAGTCTTTTGTCTCCATAGGGATCAGTCCAGTAGGAGAGTACTGTCATGATTAGGGATATGTGTGTCAAACAGCCAGAGATGTGGGTAGGCCAGGACCCATGCTGCCAGGTCTGGTCGCTCAAGAGAGTGGGCCACGGTCAGCCAGCTGTCTCCATTCACAGGAATTAAGGAGGACGGGTCGAGTGAAGAGTAGGCTGGGATGTGGGCGCGAGTTTTAATCCCATGGACAGAGCTTGGATAATGACTTGGAAAAGTGTGAAGCCTGTGGGGGTTAAGGGAATGGCATTTAGAGAGGAGAGCTTTATATTGAGGGTCTCAACAGCATTTTGGTATTGATGCTGAGGACCACTCACTGTCATGTTAATCATGATGCAAATGGATGGCACGTAATACTGAGGAGAACTGCTGCCATATGCAGGATAAGTGAGTGGACTTGTGAAGGAGGAAGCTGAACTCTAACCATTCACTGGGCCTTCATTGGGGAACAATATTCTCCTTCGACACATGAAATACTGGTCATGCAAGGATGTAGTATGCCAATGCACTTTCCTACAACATTCACTGTCTGGGTTGTACTTCCCGAACCTCACTGTAATAAGCACTGCTACCCATATAGTCAGCCAAAATATGGGCAATGACGAGGAGGAGGTCTAAAATGCTGAAATGAGCTGCTATTATGTACACAGATTGCTAGATCTGCTTCCACAATGTACTTGATGATCATCACAGACCCGCAACCACTGCACCTGCTTAATGGCAAAGTGATACTCCGGAGCACTATTTACTATCTACAGCCAGGATAAAGACAGGAACAACTACATGAATGGTGAAACGCAAAGGTTTATGAATTTACATACTATTGAATATGAAATGAATTTGAAAAATGAGCAATGATAGCAGTGAATCATTGGCGTTTCTGCATTTCCCCTGAGTCCTGATTGCCTGCCTGCCAACCCTCCCAATACAAATGTACAAGGTCCCTCATCACCCAGGCCACAAGGTCATCTCCTGCCAGGGGCTCAGCAAGTGCCTGGTCTCTGGCAGATCTCCTACTATAAATGGCCTGGGCATTTCTTCCTTTACCATGGGGCAGAGTTGCACATGTGTGACCTCATCGAGCCCAGTGTTATGTCATCATCCTGGAGTAGGGGGAGTGAAGTGTCCAGGAGGTAGTGCAGAAGATGGTCCCTCCATGCTTCCATGATGATCTTGGGACAATGGGGATCCCTTCTCTGTGGGAAATGTTTCCGTCTGTATGGGATAAAGGGGGAAGGTATTGCAGCCACTGGTTAGTCGTGTCTTCTCTGTTCCTGTCTTCTCCTGCTCAGAGCTGAAAATGTGTTGCTGGTTAAAGTGCAGCAGGTCAGGCAGCATCCAAGGAACAGGAAATTCGATGTTTCGGGCATTAGCCCTTCATCAGGAAGGTCAGGAGTGCTTTTCTCAAGAGTGGATGATGTCAGTCCACTGTGTTATGGGGTATCTTCTCCTGTAAAGGCATAAAGGGGGAAAACAAGTAAGGCACAAGAGAGGGAACAATATTAGGATGTTCCAAGGGATCGAGGAAGCAGAGCCGAGGGCATGTTACATTAGTGATATAAAAGCATGAGAGAAATGATTTCAAATGAGGGTAAGTGTTGTATACAACAGAAGGGGTGCCACAGCATGAGCATTGGTGGGAGATGAATACAGTGGCTTTGAAAGGTTTGAGGTAGCAGAGAGCACTCACTCTGATGGAGTAGAGAAGATCATTGACCTTCTCACCCTGGAAGTAGTATTGATCCAATGACCATCTTCAACCTGGCTGGCATGGTGAGATGGCGTTCTTCTGGGATGTGGACTCCACTCCTCTCCACTGCCCCATCCTCAACAATCCCCAGCTGCCTCTCTGAGAACTGTGGTGTCAGCTAACCCTTCTCTGTCATCTCTCCTGATGCCTAACCCTGCTGAACAGTGTTTGAAAGATGCAGCAGCCTCAAGGAATGCTGAGTGGTGATTTTCTCCATGAACTGAGATAGAGATAGGGCAGGGACAGGACATGAATCTTACCAGGAGGATTCCAATGACAATTGAAGTGACAAGTTTCGCAAGTTACAGTGAGAAAGCTCACTCAGCATCACAGTGAGAATTGTTCCACCAAACTCCCTGGCAACTTGCATAAGCCAAAAAATGCATAATATTCAGCCTTTTCCCAATGACCAACAGAAATCACTGCACAATCAGATTTCACATTTTAAATTATTTTCAGTAAGAAACTAAAATCAATACCAACTAAATATTATTTTGTTAGCAACTAGGACACTCAAGTAAGGTTTCTTACACTATTAGCTAATTAAGACAGCTGAAAACCATTCCATATTTAAGTTATGCCACAACCTCAATATATAATGCAGTCTTGTAGATAAAATCCAATCCCTTCCAGCAGCTGCTTCTTTCTCCCTTCCACATTGCAGAGTGTCTTTCAACGTTTTTTTGTAAATTGCTTCACTCAGTCTTCAAGCATTTCCAGTAGCAAGGTACCCTTTGGAAATTCATGGTTCCTAAATCTCCACTTTGGCGATCACAACTGCCTTTGCCTTCAACTTTTCCCAACCTAATTTCTCACTGCCATCTGATGCCTGAATCTAGGAGTCTGTATCTAGACTATTACCCCTCTTTTGTATCAATAGCATTTGATTTGTTATGGATTTCCAACTGGGCCCATGTGTCCTGACAATCAAATCACATCCTGACAGCTTTCAAAATAATTACCAGCATCTCTTCAGGACATTTGTTTTCATTCAAATTTAACGGGACATTTTAAAGTCTTGCATTCATAATAGCTGCTATGTTTCTTATATTAAAGTGATGACATCAGACATACATCATTGATTTGATTTGATTTATTGTTATTTGACAGTAAAGAACTATAAAACAGACAAAGATGCTGAAAGACCAAATATAACTCTAACAAGTAAAGAAAACAGGATGTAAAAAAATTGTGTTATTTGTGTTTTCACGTAAACTCATATATTTATGTTTAGTCAATAAACAATTATAAAACAAATTTCAAATAATCAATTTTGTCAATGTCGTTAATTAGCAAACTTACTCCCAAGTTTGAAAAGAGGTAATTCCAATTGTACATGATGTTCTAACTTCCAAAAACGCTTGTGAAATGTTTACTTTGTTAAGTGACCACCAAGCTCTTATGATCATATTTTAATTCAAAGAATCAAAATGCCATCCACAGCGAAAGCAGGGCTTCAATATAGTGCATTGATTTTTAGTGTTCATCTGTACAATATTAAATGTTGAAAGTCATGCAAAAGTAGGTTTCTTTCCACATTTCATCAGAGAATCACCAAAGCGTGGAAGGAGGCTGTATCACCCCTCCACAGATCATCCCACCCCTATTCCTGTCATTCTGTATTTCCAATGGCTAATCTACCTAGTCTGCACACAATGGGCAATCTGCACATCTTTGGGACTGTGGGAGAAAACCCATACAAACACAAAGAGAACAAACCCAGACACCTGACACTATGAAGCAGCAGTGCTAACCACTGAGCCACAATGCAGCCCATGAAGACTTATACATTTCTGGCCACTGAATTACTTGTCATGCAGAAATGACTTGCCAGTGTCTGACAGAGAAGTAGTCTAAAAGCCCATTGCAGTTTGTAGCCCCATCACCAAGTTGCATTTATCTTCAAAACGGAGCTGAAAGTTTGCTAGTTTTACAGAAATTACCAGTAACCCAGCATCTTTGGTTGAGGCAAATCAATCAATGTCACAGTTCCAACAATGAAGTGGAGTTGATCATCAAAGTCAAACTCATATCTGACAGTGTGAGATGTTGAGAGAGCTAATGGAAATGAAACAGAATGCCCAGGCTGAAAGAGAAAGAAGACAGATAGGTTAATTAAGGTATTTAGGAAGGAAGAAGAAACATGTTGCACTTCTCAGTATTTCTGGCCCAACTCACTTTTTAAAAACACATACTGGTGTTAAGGGAAAACATATTCTTTCCAATAAACCCAATGAAGCAATCCAACTTGTTGAATTATCAGCTATAGTGATTGTTGGTTTAGTTATATAGTATTCTAAGAAATTATGAACATGCACAATTTACATTAAACACAATTTTTGTAAACAGAGAGGGAGTGTACTACACGCAAGATCTGAGCATGTTGTTATATTTTCCTCTCTGTTGTTAGGGAGTTATAAATATAGTTATTTCAATAACAAAATCTGTTCCTGGGTGGAATGTGAGTAATGCTGGCATGATCCATATTTTGTGCTTGAGAAGATAATAAGTCACCATCTTGAATTCCACTATCCACTTAGCTTAGTTACAGTCAAAGCACTGTTGGACATGGAGTTCAAGGATTTTGGTGTAGGCATAATGATGAGTCAAATGGACATGCAACTTGGAAGATAACTTGAAGGTAGTGGTGCATCTGCCTTTTCTCTTTTAAATGGTAGAAAACACAGGGTTAGAAAGTACTGTCAAAAAAACCTTAACGTGCTGCTCCAGTGCAACTTGGTGATGGTACATGCTGAAGTCGTGATATTCTGTTCGTGAAGGGACTGAATGTTTAAGGTAATGGATGTGGTTCTGATCAGATGGGCTGTTTAGTCCTCGATGTTATTGAGCTTCCTGAGTTTTATGGAGTTTCACTCACGTAGATAAGTGAGTGTATTCTATTGCATACTTGAATGATGCCTCTTAGTGGTGAAGAAGTCCAGATGAAGCTTAAGTTTTGCGTGGAATCGAACCATAATGAGTGAGTTATAATCTTTACAACTGTATCCAAGTGAAACCTTCTGCTGTTGGAACTGTGGTGGACCATAGTTCTGCTTGCGTCATTGCTCCCCAGCTCTGTTCTGAAGAAGAGTCATATTTAACCTTTAATGTTCTGAATCAATCTGATTTAACACAATGACAGTGCGACACAACACAATGGAATATGTCCTCGGTGTGAAAAGGGAACTGTGTCTCTACTCAGACTATTCAGTGCAATACAATCATGAACAGATGTGTCATGATAGATAGATCAGCAAAGACAAAGTAAAGTAGATTTCTCCCTTAAATTGGTTGTCTCAACAAAAACAGAAATTGGTGGAGAAACATATCTGGTCTGACAGCTTGATGAAGGGCTCTGGCCCGAAACGTCGAATTTCCTGTTCCTTGGATGCTGCCTGACCTGCTGTGCTTTAACCAGCAACACATTTTCAGCTTCTGTGAAGAGACAAACAGAGTTAATGTTTTGAGTTGAAACTTATGATTTCCATAACTCACAATTCTTTGTTTTATTTTGATTTTCTCAATGACTGCTGCAAGTCCAATTAAACATGTTTATCCTTCCATACTCAGCCAGTTCAGTGAAGGGACTGAATGTTTAAGGTAATGGATAGGTTCTGATCAGATGGGCTGTTTTGTCATCGATGTTATTCAAAATCTTCATCCAGATCACACTTTGTGCACTTGCCAAGATATTGATGAACAAAGAGACCTTGGAGTGCGGGTTCCTCTAAAGTAGAGTCAGAGGTAGAAACAGGATTTCAAAGAAGGTATTTAGGGTGTGTTTGCCTTTATTGATCAGTGCATTGAGCGTAGGAGTTGGGAGGTCATGCTGAGGTTGTACAGGTCATTGGATGGCCATTACTAGAATACTGCATTTGATTCTGGTCTCCCAGCTATAGGAAAGATGATGTGAAACCTGTATGGGTTCAGAAATGACGTACAAGGATTTTGCCCGGGTTGGAGTGTTTGATCTATAGGGAGAGATTGAATAAGCTCGGGCTATTTTCCCTGGAGTGTCAGAGGCTGAGGGGTTGACCTTACAGGGGTTTATAAAATCATGAGGGGCACAGATAGGATGAATAGCCGAGGTCTTTTCTCCAGGGTAGCAGAGTACAAAACTAGAGGGCATAGGTTTAAGGTGAGAGGGGAAAAATTTAAAAGGGACTAAAGAGTAACTTTTTCATGCAGAGGATGGTGCATGTTTGGAATGAGCTGCTAGACGAAGTGGCAGAGGCTGGCGCAATTACAACATTTAGAAGGCATCTGGATGGATACATGAATAGGAAGGCTTTCAAGTGATATGGGTCAAACGCTGGCCAATGCTAGATTAACTTAGGATGTCTGGTCGGCATGGACAAGTTGGACAGAAGGTTGTGGAACCCAATGACTCTATTATCTTTGCTGTGTGTAGACTATTTATTGCACTGCATTAGCAGTTTAGAATAATTGCACAACTAGCATATATGCAATCATCAAAAAAACCATGTTGATTGTACATGGATTGTTTGTTAGCTATGTGCTATATTCTGTGCAGCTGCAAACCCATATAGTTTAGAGGGACCATTCTTAGCTATCACCAGTGTTACCCAAATGGTTTTCAATGTGAAGGAGTATGGCGGTAATCAGGAGAAGGTTTCCTTTCCCAATAATGAGTTAATGTCGTGAGACTTCATGGAGTTTAGGACTCCCAGAAACACTGTCCCAACAGTGTATTACAGTGTTACCATTTCTGCTGGATCTGTCCTATATTCTGCAGTGGTTTAAAGTAGTGGAATGGTTTGCTCAGCTATTTCAGAGGGCCCTTACAAATCTACCACTGTGTTGTGGGTCTGGGTCACATCTAGGCCAGACCTGGTAAGTTATCTCCCTTAAGGGTATCTCTGATTGAGTTGGGTTTTACAAATTTCATATCGCTTCATTTGTACTATTTCTGCTAAAAGCTTTTTCTCCAAATTTACTTATTTAACTGAATTCAATTCACAGTGTTAGAGTGAAATTTCAATGCAAGTCTTCAAATTATTAGTCCATGATTTTGGATTATGAGTACAAGAACAAAGCTGCAAAACTATTGTACATCTCCTTTACTCACTGCTGAGCCCTCCGACATATATTTTTAGTTCTAGTGTTAGTAATTCTTCCATCAGTCATTTCTGAAGCTTCATCTCTGATGAGGAAAAGAATATATCACAACATGATTTTCAGCCTACACTCATTGACTGTTGTCATAATATTATTTCCTCTTGGATACATCTATTGCTGAAAACCTCTCATATAGATGCTATACTATACTACCTCATCTACATTCACAATATTTCAGGAGGGTTGGTGTGAACTCGTACTATCATGCAGGAAAAGCTGGTCCAAACTCAGAGTCTGCAGGAAAAGAGCAGAGTGCTGTTTTTGAATACAATGACTCCATGGGGGATGCTGACAAGTATAAGTCACCCAACATTGGAAATTATGAGATGAAAAATTACATACAACAGGGAATTTGGGAAATTTCCCTTCATTTGCAGAGGAGCCCAAACGCTCAGGACTGGCTGTGGAACCACCTTTGAGTGATCTGGCACTACATCCACAGCTGAACATAGCCCAGAACCCAGACTGATGTTTACGTATCATTCTGACTGACAGATATGTAATCCCTGCATTGACTATGGTACAATCGTTGGACTTCAAAGACTCTGATCTCTGGACTTCAGTAGGAGCGAAGACCTAACTGGCTCTGATCAACCTCCTGGACTGAGATTGGCCATACTCTTTGACTGACTGTGGTTTTTCCCCCTGACAAGCCACAGTTCCCTTTCATCCCACTAAGTATGATGCACTTGGACTTTGAGACATGGCCATTTGGTTGAAGCACATATAGTGTGTTTGTGGTGTAAACTGCCAGCACGTTCTGTAGTTGTAACATCGGCTTGGTGTGGTTTCATACAGCACCATGCTTACCCCTTTGACCGACCAGTGCTCTGAATCATAATAAGCTGCATGCTTTTCCCACTGTGCTTAAAAAAATGCAAGCCAGACAGTGTGACAAATTCAAGTCAATGCAAAATGAGTTAGCATCAAGAAATTAAACTAAGGGCTACAAGGTTCCTTGTGTGAAGATGCATGAGGTGCGTGCATGTCCTTGTGCATAAAGCAATCTGGCAGAAACATACACAGTCCTTACTGTCCCTGAACCTGAGCTCCAAAATGAAATCGTGAAGGGCTGAAGGGTACTGTGAGTTGGTCTGAAAACAGCATGATGCTGTGGTGAGGCTGATGGTTTGATTTTGCTGACTTAAATCTAAGATGGGTAGAAGAGTACAGTGACATTGGAGTCTGCAGGAAAGTCGTGTGAAGACAGAATTGTCTGACAGTCCGGAGAAGCTGATGGTGAGCTTCTGTCATCAAGTAAGTGCTTTGATTTTCGTGTCAGGAATTGGCATCATCTTGTTTCTTGGGAAAGGACAGGATTGAGAGCCTCATAGAAAGGAGATGAGATCAACTAATGTGTGCAAATTCATTAAAGTCATCATATCCATGCATTAGTGAGCTTCCAAACTCCCCATTTAAGCATTAAGGGAAATATCTTGACACCAAGAATCGAACTATTTTCATTTTGCTGTATTTTCCCAACTTCCTTGCAATTGCCCAGTCAACTCAAGGGAGTGAAAATTTCTGTCCTTAGATCAGGTTATGTTCATGAACAACCTCACCACACATGTGCAGCAACTCAAGTTTGCAGCACCATGTCAGTACAAAGTGAAGTAATATCACATCCACAACAAAAATGGTTCTGCCCATGTTTTCACACTGCAGGTTGGTGCGGTGTGGAACATAGTCTTTAGCTGTTTAGCAGAGTAGACCAGCTGCAGATAGTAACAAGGAAGTGGTGGCCATGCAGCTACAATCTTGTAAATGCAACTAGTCAATCTGTACCTGTATTATGGAGGGACGTATGACAGCCTGCGTAATCAGGTCAACAATATCTCGTGACTAAATGGATATTGTTCACATACAGTGAACCTCCCTGTATCCAAAAGAATCTTTGATAGATACCAAAGCTACAGCTGAATTGGCTGTGGATAAATCAGAATTTACATGCATTCCATACTCAGCGCTAGAACTTTAAGACTGAGATAGATTGGTTCTTGAGTACCAAGGGGATCAATGATTACAGGGAGAAAGAGGGAGAACACGGTTGAGAAATTTATCAGCCATGATAGAATGGCAGAGCAGACTCAATGGGCTGAATGGCCTAATTTCTGCTCCCATGTCTTATGGTTTTATGGTCTTAAATGCTTCCATATAACAATGTATCTGTACTTGCATGGGTGATATTGACCACACGTGCACTGGTGCATTGTATCTTATTCATTGTCACCAGTAAAAGCCAACACTAGGCCCATTTGCAAATGCACAGAGGACCATTTTGATAGTCATCTTTGCACTTTGGCCATATACTGTGTACTTGAAGTAAACAATAGTCTTGTAATATATCTACACATAGCTGTGATTTCCACTTGCATCCTTCTGGTACAGAACTTTACATTATATATTAAAAAGTAAAATTGATATAAGCATTATAGACAAAATGCTTTGCTAAACAGCTTATTCTATATTACTTGATTGTACCTTTAATTCATACAGAAGGTGTTTGGATTTTTTTTCCCAGTCTGTGCTAAAAGTAAAAATGATTCTAGTGAAAGAGTGAGTGGATTCGACACTAATTGCTAACCTTTTTGAAATGTGTTTAAATCCAATTTAAACCGATGGGATGAAAGTATCTTGGCTGTGAAAAATCCACATAAAATGAATCTGAAACTCTCAGTCCAGACTTACTGTGTCATCACCACAAACTGACAACTTCAATTCACAAGAACACGGTTTGGTGTTGGAAATGGAAAAAATGTCACACTGATGCAAACATATAATGGAGTTTAAATACATTGGTGGAACTTCAAACAATGCAAGCAAAGTGAATGTTACTTCTGAGCAATAGTACACCTTAGTCTTCAATTACTCTTCAAAGAAAATAAGGAAAAAGTAACAGGCATTCAGGTGCAGACATACCAGTGAAAGTACTTGCCACAATCACATATAAGACACTGAGTTCACATACTCATGTATTGTTGTGTCAAAAGAGAGCCTACCCATGTATGATCTGAATGGCCTGCGAGAAAGTTGTTTCTATTAAAAGAGTACACATAGTGAAGGCTCAAAGTGATATAGGGCCTTGAACCACAAATCGGAATACAAGGATTATTTTGAGGATTAAGTGGTTTGTAAGAATTGATAAACAAAGTTTCCTAGTGATATTGTCTTACAGGGATATGATAAATGATATTATACATGATAAATATAAAAGAAGATAAAATAGAGAACTTATTTAAAGAAAATAAATTAAACAGTGATTGTTAATGCAAATACTTTTGTTTGATAAATGGAAAAGGCATTTGTGTTAGTTATTTTTGGAGAAAATGTTCTTGACTTACTTAAGAGACTCAAGCATTATTTTTGTGTTCAATCTTCATTCAAATTTTTTCTTCATTCTCCATTCTTTTTCTTTGTACATTAAACATTACCAGACAGAACATTTGGATATCTTTATGTAACTCAGCTGTAGCACTTTGGAGTTTAAATCAGAGGATTGTGGATCCAAGTTACCCTTCAGGGATTTAGGCTTACATTTCAGTCTGTTAATGAAGGATCAGAGTACCTAATGATGTGTTACTTATTACAGGAGGCATTGAACTAGGCTATATCAACCTGATCTGGTGGACATAAAAGATTGCATTACATTATTAAAAACAGAGTTCTCCGTAGTGTCCTAAATTAACTGGTTGTTATCTAATTATTATTTACAGGTCCTTGCTGTTCAGAATTTAAATTGGTTATGATCATCATAGAGACCAAAACTTTGTAAAAATAAATATTGGGTGAAACTTGACCAGCTCCATGTGGTGTGGCTTATGGCAAGCTGAGCGGTCCAGTCAATTGGGATCTTCGGCAAAGCCAATCTTGTCAGTTGAGATCACCTCACTGCACTTTGTTTGCTTTTTTCAAATATTCTTGCTAGACAGCAGCAAATACCCAACTGATGATCGCTATAGTTAGTTAAGTGGTTGTTTAACAGATCAACTTATCACGAGTTGTGATCTTACCAGACAAACTATCTCTCAGAAAAAGTCAACAAGGAGACCAGAATGGACTCTTGGCCGGTTCAATATAACTGCTTTCTCCAGGAGATCCATGCTGGCCACAGACAAACTAGAAAGTAGAGCCGGATCCACAATCACCAGCTGCACATACCCGTCCCACTGCTGATAAAAGCACGTTACTTTCAAGCAGGCATTGCCACCATCCTGGCATCTTCTAACACACTGGTACCGTGCCCTGCAAGGCCACATTGTTCCAGAAGTGCCCGCCAGCAGTGAATGGCTGTATTGGGCAGAGGGAACACACAGGCAAAGGAACCCATTCAATGGGCTTTACCAGGCTGTCTACCAGGGCTGTTCCCTTGTTCCCTCAGTGTGTGTTTCATGGTGCCTATTTGAACTGTCCTCTATATGCAGACTTTGCTTGCCCTGCCAGAGGTTGGCTGGCACAGTCAGACAATCAGGCAGATGGATATGATGTAGGGTATATGCCCAACAAGGATGTGTGCCATATCACATTGGAACCTGTACCACATGGCCTCAGTGTTCGCACCAAACAAACTGAAATGGTAGCAAGCAGTGTGCATGCTACAAAGTCATGGGGGAGTAGTCCACAGAGAGGTCCAAGAGGACACTTGTCAGTCAGGGGTCTCAGCACAGATAGTCAAGGGCAGCCTCCCATTCTAGCCCTGGGTTTAGTCACACACTGGTGCATGGTCAGGGTGGTGTTGCACAGAGGCACGTGCCTCTGTGCTCCAGGGATAGGGTCAGTCTTTTGTCTCCATAGGGACCAGTCCAGTAGGAGAGTACGGTCATGATTAGGGATATGTGTGTCAAACAGCCAGAGATGTGGGTAGACCAGGACCCATGCTGCCAGGTCTGGTCGCTCAAGAGAGTGGGCCACAGTCAGCCAGCTGTCTCCATTCACAGGAATTAAGGAGGACGGGTCGAGTGAAGAGTAGGCTGGGATGTGGGCGCGAGTTTTAATCCCATGGACAGAGCTTGGATAATGACTTGGAAAAGTGTGAAGCCTGTGGGGGTTAAGGGAATGGCATTTAGAGAGGAGAGCTTTATATTGGGGGTCTCAACAGCATTTTGGTATTGATGCTGAGGACCACTCACTGTCATGTTAATCATGATGCAAATGGATGGCACGTAATACTGAGGAGAACTGCTGCCATATGCAGGATAAGTGAGTGGACTTGTGAAGGAGGAAGCTGAACTCTAACCATTCACTGGGCCTTCATTGGGGAACAATATTCTCCTTCGACACATGAAATACTGGTCATGCAAGGATGTAGTATGCCAATGCACTTTCCTACAACATTCACTGTCTGGGTTGTACTTCCCGAACCTCACTGTAATAAGCACTGCTACCCATATAGTCAGCCAAAATATGGGCAATGACGAGGAGGAGGTCTAAAGTGCTGAAATGAGCTGCTATTATGTACACAGATTGCTAGATCTGCTTCCACAATGTACTTGATGATCATCACAGACCCGCAACCACTGCACCTGCTTAATGGCAAAGTGATACTCCGGAGCACTATTTACTATCTACAGCCAGGATAAAGACAGGAACAACTACATGAATGGTGAAACGCAAAGGTTTATGAATTTACATACTATTGAATATGAAATGAATTTGAAAAATGAGCAATGATAGCAGTGAATCATTGGCGTTTCTGCATTTCCCCTGAGTCCTGATTGCCTGCCTGCCAACCCTCCCAATACAAATGTACAAGGTCCCTCATCACCCAGGCCACAAGGTCATCTCCTGCCAGGGGCTCAGCAAGTGCCTGGTCTCTGGCAGATCTCCTACTATAAATGGCCTGGGCATTTCTTCCTTTACCATGGGGCAGAGTTGCACATGTGTGACCTCATCGAGCCCAGTGTTATGTCATCATCCTGGAGTAGGGGGAGTGAAGTGTCCAGGAGGTAGTGCAGAAGATGTCCCCCCATGCTTCCATGATGATCTTGGGACAATGGGGATCCCTTCTCTGTGGGAAATGTTTCCGTCTGTATGGGATAAAGGGGGAAGGTATTGCAGCCACTGGTTAGTCGTGTCTTCTCTGTTCCTGTCTTCTCCTGCTCAGAGCTGAAAATGTGTTGCTGGTTAAAGCGCAGCAGGTCAGGCAGCATCCAAGGAACAGGAAATTCGATGTTTCGGGCATAAGCCCTTCATCAGGAAGGTCAGGAGTGCTTTTCTCAAGAGTGGATGATGTCAGTCCACTGTGTTATGGGGTATCTTCTCCTGTAAAGGCATAAAGGGGGAAAACAAGTAAGGCACAAGAGAGGGAACAATATTAGGATGTTCCAAGGGATCGAGGAAGCAGAGCCGAGGGCATGTTACATTAGTGATATAAAAGGATGAGAGAAATGATTTCAAATGAGGGTAAGTGTTGTATACAACAGAAGGGGTGCCACAGCATGAGCATTGGTGGGAGATGAATGCAGTGGCTTTGAAAGGTTTGAGGTAGCAGAGAGCACTCACTCTGATGGAGTAGAGAAGATCATTGACCTTCTCACCCTGGAAGTAGTATTGATCCAATGATCATCTTCAACCTGGCTGGCATGGTGAGATGGCGTTCTTCTGGGATGTGGACTCCACTCCTCTCCACTGCCCCATCCTCAACAATCCCCAGCTGCCTCTCTGAGAACTGTGGTGTCAGCTAACCCTTCTCTGTCATCTCTCCTGATGCCTAACCCTGCTGAACAGTGTTTGAAAGATGCAGCAGCCTCAAGGAATGCTGAGTGGTGATTTTCTCCATGAACTGAGATAGAGATAGGGCAGGGACAGGACATGATTCTCACCAGGAGGATTCCAATGGCAATTGAAGTGACAAGTTTCGCAAGTTACAGTGAGAAAGCTCACTCAGCCTCACAGTGAGAATTGTTCCACCAAACTCGCTGGCAACTTGCATAAGCCAAAAAATGCAAAATATTCAGCCTTTTCCCAATGACCAACAGAATTCACTGCACAATCAGATTTCACATTTTAAATTATTTTCAGTAAGAAACTAAAATCAATACCAACTAAATATTATTTTGTTAGCAACTAGGACACTCAAGTAAGGTTTCTTACACTATTAGCTAATTAAGACAGCTGAAAACCATTCCATATTTAAGTTATGCCGCAACCTCAATATATAATGCAGTCTTGTAGATAAAATCCAATCCCTTCCAGCAGCTGCTTCTTTCTCCCTTCCACATTGCAGAGGGTCTTTCAACGTTTTTTTGTAAATTGCTTCACTCAGTCTTCAAGCATTTCCAGTAGCAAGGTACCCTTTGGAAATTCATGGTTCCTAAATCTCCACTTTGGCGATCACAACTGCCTTTGCCTTCAACTTTTCCCAACCTAATTTCTCACTGCCATCTGATGCCTGAATCTAGGAGTCTGTATCTAGACTATTACCCCTCTTTTGTATCAATAGCATTTGATTTGTTATGGATTTCCAACTGGGCCCATGTGTCCTGACAATCAAATCATATCCTGACAGCTTTCAAAATAATTACCAGCATCTCTTCAGGACATTTGTTTTCATTCAAATTTAACGGGACATTTTAAAGTCTTACATTCATAATAGCTGCTATGTTTCTTATATTAAAGTGATGACATCAGACATACATCATTGATTTGATTTGATTTATTGTTATTTGACAGTAAAGAACTATAAAACAGACAAAGATGCTGAAAGACCAAATATAACTCTAACAAGTAAAGAAAACAGGATGTAAAAAAATTGTGTTATTTGTGTTTTCACGTAAACTCATATATTTATGTTTAGTCAATAAACAATTATAAAACAAATTTTGAATAATCAATTTTGTCAATTTTGTCGTTAATTAGCAAAATTACTCCCAAGTTTGAAAAGAGGTAATTCCAATTGTACATGATGTTCTAACTTCCAAAAACGCTTGTGAAATGTTTACTTTGTTAAGTGACCACCAAGCTCTTATGATCATATTTTAATTCAAAGAATCAAAATGCCATTCACAGCGAAAGCAGGGCTTCAATATAGTGCATTGATTTTTAGTGTTCATCTGTACAACATTAAATGTTGAAAGTCATGCAAAAGTAGGTTTCTTTCCACATTTCATCAGAGAATCACCAAAGCGTGGAAGGAGGCTGTATCACCCCTCCACAGATCATCCCACCCCTATTCCTGTCATTCTGCATTTCCAATGGCTAATCTACCTAGTCTGCACACAATGGGCAATCTGCACATCTTTGGACTGTGGGAGAAAACCCATACAAACACAAAGAGAACAAACCCAGACACCTGACACTATGAAGCAGCAGTGCTAACCACTGAGCCACAATGCAGCCCATGAAGACTGATACATTTCTGGCCACTGAATTACTTGTCATGCAGAAATGACTTGCCAGTGTCTGACAGAGAAATAGTCTAAAAGCCCACTGCAGTTTGTAGCCATCACCAAGTTGCATTTATCTTCAAAACGGAGCTGAAAGTTTGCTAGTTTTACAGAAATTACCAGTAACCCAGCATCTTTGGTTGAGGCAAATCAATCAATGTCACAGTTCCAACAATGAAGTGGAGTTGATCATCAAAGTCAAACTCATATCTGACAGTGTGAGATGTTGAGAGAGCTAATGGAAATGAAACAGAATGCCCAGGCTGAAAGAGAAAGAAGACAGATAGGTTAATTAAGGTATTTAGGAAGGAAGAAGAAACATGTTGCACTTCTCAGTATTTCTGGCCCAACTCACTTTTTAAAAACACATACTGGTGTTAAGGGAAAACATACTCTTTCCAATAAAACCAATGAAGCAATCCAACTTGTTGAATTATCAGCTATAGTGATTGTTGGTGTAGTTATATAGTATTCTAAGAAATTATGAACATGCACAATTTACATTAAACACAATTGGAAGGCATCTGGATGGATACATGAACAGGAAGGCTTTCAAGTGATATGGGTCAAACCCTGGCCAATGCTAGATTAACTTAGGATGTCTGGTCGGCATGGACGAGTTGGACAGAAGGTTGTGGAACCCAATGACTCTATTATCTTTGCTGTGTGTAGACTATTTATTGCACTGCATTAGCAGTTTAGAATAATTGCACAACTAGCATATATGCAATCATCAAAAAAACCATGTTGATTGTACATGGATTGTTTGTTAGCTATGTGCTATATTCTGTGCAGCTGCAAACCCATACAGTTTAGAGGGACCATTCTTAGCTATCACCAGTGTTACCCAAATGGTTTTCAATGTGAAGGAGTATGGCGGTAATCAGGAGAAGGTTTCCTTTCCCAATAATGAGTTAATGTCGTGAGACTTCATGGAGTTTAGATTCAAGGCTTAGGACCCCCAGAAACACTGTCCCAACAGTGTATTACAGTGTTACCATTTCTGCTGGATCTGTCCTATATTCTGCAGTGGTTTAAAGTAGTGGAATGATTTGCTCAGCTATTTCAGAGGGCCCTTACAAATCTACCACTGTGTTGTGGGTCTGGGTCACATATAGGCCAGACCTGGTAAGTTATCTCCCTTAAGGGTATCACTGATTGAGTTGGGTTTTACAAATTTCATATCGCTTCATTTGTACTATTTTTGCTAAAAGCTTTTTCTCCAAATTTACTTATTTAACTGAATTCAATTCATAGTGTTAGAGTGAAATTTCAATGCAAGTCTTCAAATTATTAGTCCATGATTTTGGATTATGAGTACAAGAACAAAGCTGCAAAACTATTGTACATCTCCTTTACTCACTGCTGAGCCCTCCGACATATATTTTTAGTTCTAGTGTTAGTAATTCTTCCATCAGTCATTTCTTAAGCTTCATCTCTGATGAGGAAAAGAATATATCACAACATGATTTTCAGCCTACACTCACTGACTGTTGTCATAATATTATTTCCTCTTGGATACATCTATTGCTGAAAACCTCTCATATAGATGCTATACTATACTACCTCATCTACATTCACAATATTTCAGGAGGGTTGGTGTGAACTCGTACTATCATGCAGGAAAAGCTGGTCCAAACTCAGAGTCTGCAGGAAAGGAGCAGAGTGCTGTTTTTGAATACAATGACTCCAATGGAGGATGCTGACAAGTATAAGTCACCCAACATTGGAAATTATGAGATGAAAAATTACATACAACAGGGAATTTGGGAAATTTCCCTTCATTTGCAGAGGAGCCCAAACGCTCAGGACTGGCCGTGGAACCACCTTTGAGTGATCTGGCACTCCATCCACAGCTGAACATAGGCCAGAACCCAGACTGATGTTTACATATCATTCTGACTGACAGATATGTAATCCCTGCATTGACTATGGTCCAATCGTTGGACTTCAAAGACTTTGATCTCTGGACTTCAGTAGGAGCGAAGACCTAACTGGCTCTGATCAACCTCCTGGACTGAGATTGGCCATACTCTTTGACTGACTGTGGTTTTTCCCCCTGACAAGCTACAGTTCCCTTTCATCCCACTAAGTATGATGCCCTTGGACTTTGAGACATGGCCATTTGGTTGAAGCACATACAGTGTGTTTGTGGTGTAAACTGCTGGCACGTTCTGTAGTTGTAACATTGGCTTGGTGTGGTTTCATACAGCACCATGCTTACCCCTTTGACTGACCAGTGCTCTGAATCATAATAAGCTGCATGCTTTTCCCACTGTGCTAAAAAAAATGCAAGCCAGACAGTGTGACAAATTCAAGTCAATGCAAAAGGAGTTAGCATCAAGAAATTAAACTAAGGGCTACAAGGTTCCTTGTGTGAAGATGCATGAGGTGCGTGCATGTCCTTGTGCACAAAGCAATCTGGCAGAAACATACATAGTCCTTACTGTCCCTGAACCTGAGCTCCAAAATGAAATCGTGAAGGGCTGAAGGGTACTGTGAGTTGGTCTGAAAACAGCATGATGCTGTGGTGAGGCTGATGGTTTGATTTTGCTGACTTAAATCTAAGATGGGTAGAAGAGTACAGTGACATTGGAGTCTGCAGGAAAGTCGTGTGAAGACAGAATTGTCTGACAGTCCGGAGAAGCTGATGGTGAGCTTCTGTCATCAAGTAAATGCTTTGATTTTCGTGTCAGGAATTGGCATCATCTTGTTTCTTGGGAAAGGACAGGATTGAGAGCCTCATAGAAAGGAGATGAGATCAACTAATGTGTGCAAATTCAATAAAGTCATCACATCCATGCATTAGTGAGCTTCCAAACTCCCCATTTAAGCATTAAGGGAAATATCTTGACACCAAGAATCAAACTATTTTCATTTTGCTGTATTTTCCCAACTTCCTTGCAATTGCCCAGTCAACTCAAGGGAGTGAAAATTTCTGTCCTTAGATCAGGTTATGTTCATGAACAACCTCACCACACATGTGCAGCAACTCAAGTTTGCAGCACCATGTCAGTACAAAGTGAAGTAATATCACATCCACAACAAAAATGGTTCTGCCCATGTTTTCACACTGCAGGTTGGTGCGGTGTGGAACATAGTCTTTAGCAGTTTAGCAGAGTAGACCAGCTGCAGATAGTAACAAGGAAGTGGTGGCCATGCAACTACAATCTTGCAAATGCAACTAGTCAATCTGTACCTGTATTATAGAGGGAAGTATGACAGCCTGCGTAATCAGGTCAACAATATCTCGTGACTAAATGGATATTGTTCACATACAGTGAACCTCACTGTATCCAAAAGAATCTTTGATAGATACCAAAACTGCAGCTGAATTGGCTGTGGATAAATCAGAATTTACATGCATTCCAGACTCAGCGCTAGAAATTTAAGACTGAGATAGATTGGTTCTTGAGTACCAAGGGGATCAATGATTACAGGGAGAAAGCGGGAGAACACGGTTGAGAAATTTATCAGCCATGATCGAATGGCAGAGCAGACTCAATGGGCTGAATGGCCTAATTTCTGCTCCCCTGTCTTATGGTTTTATGGTCTTAAATGCTTCCATATAACAATGTATCTGTACTTGCATGGGTGATATTGACCACACGTGCCCTGGTGCATTATATCTTATTCATTGTCACCAGTAAAAGCCAACACTAGGCCCATTTACAAATGCACAGAGGACCATTTTGATAGTCATCTTTGCACTTTGGCCATATACTGTGTACTTGAAGTAAACAATAGTCTTGTAATATGTCTACACATAGCTGTGATTTCCACTTGCATCCTTCTGGTACTGAACTTTACATTATATATTAAAAAGTAAAATTGATATAAGCAATATAGACAAAATGCTTTGCTAAACAGCTTATTCTATATTACTTGATTGCACCTTTAATTCATACAGATGGTGTTTGCTTTTTTTTCCCAGTCTGTGCTCAAAGTAAAAATGATTTTAGTGAAAGAGTGAGTGGATTCGACACTAATTGCTAACTTTTTTGAAATGGGTTTAAATCCAATTTAAACCGATGGGATGAAAGTATCTCAGCTGTGAAAGATCTACATAAAATGAATCTGAAACTCTCAGTCCAGACTTACTGTGTCATCACCACAAACTGACAACTTCAATTCACAAGAACACGGGTTGGTGTTGGAAATGGAAAAAATGTCACACTGATGCAAACATATCATGGAGTTTAAATACATTGGTGGAACTTCAGACATGGCGGTTTGCTCCTCATACAAACTGAAAATGCTAGAAACACTCAATAGGCCTATCAATGTTTAAGAAAAGCGAAGTTGGGATAGCATTTGAATGCAAACTCCTTGCAAGTTCCATTTTGCCAACAATTTTAGGTACACTTCAGAGCTTCAGTGTAGCAGCTTATTTTTTACAGTTCCTCACAACCGGCAGATGCTAATCCAACTCTCCCGGTTTGGATGTTTCACAAACTAATCACTTTTGTACTTGGAGATACTTATTTCCTGAACTTTCCATATATTCCTTTAAGGAGATAAAACAAAACTTGCTTTTCTACCTCAGTTAGCTGTCTTACAATCTACCATAACAACTTTTAATTTCTGGGTTTTCTGAATCAAAATTAACCTGTGATCACTCTGAACTGGAAGCTAGCTAATAGTCTTTTGTTTTCAGCCAACTGTTGTAAACAAAACAGTATAAACAATTTCCCATCAATTAACAACATGGATCTAGTCAGAAGTCACATGACACCAGGTTAAAGTCCAACAGGTTTATTTGAAATCATAAGCGTTTGGAGCACTGCTCCTTTGACAGGTGAAGTCTGACGAAGGAGCAACACTCCGAAAGATTATGATTTCAAATAAACCTGTTGGACTATAACCTGGTGTCATGCAACTTCTGACTTTGTCCACCCTAGTACAACACTTGCACCTCCACATCATAACATAGATTTGCAGCCACTTGCTTTGTGAGCAATACTAGATTAGGTCACTGTTTCAGAATGACTTTTTGAACTTGATTTCATTTTAAGAAAATCCTTCACAGATTTAGCTATCATACATTTGTCACTACTTTGAAATCCTAACTGCAATGAAGATATGAATATATAGGGAATCACAACTCACACACCATATCAATATTTAAGGTGATCAGAATCTTTAACAACTTTTTGCACCTTATAGCCTGAAAAAGCAGCACAACATACCTGAACACAACTTCAAAGTAATGTACCTCAGCAAATGGTGCTCTCTGATACAGCCATGACAGTTCATTGAATTGTATTTAACAGATCGTCACTTCTGTGCATTGGCAGAATTACATTGCCATAGCAATATGCAAAATCATCATGCTCTCAAAATACCAATATCAGTGACAGAGAAACCAGTCTCCATCTCACTGTGGCCACAGTTCATGAGATTCAAATCTCAGCTACAGTTGCAGTACAGATCACACATGATACAATCAAATCAGTTAACAATCTGCAAGGAAATGACTTTGGAGTGAAATAAAAGCCAAACATTCTGTAGATTCTGGAATGATTCCTGCAGATTGGGTGGAGGTAATTGTCATACCACTATCTAAGAAAGGAGCAAGAGATAAAACCAGGAAGTACACACCTGTTGGCCTGACGTCAGTAACAAAGAAGATGCCAGAATTTATTAAAATGATGTATTAAGTGGACACTTAGAGAACAATAAGCATATTTGACCCAGTCCACATGGATCTGAAAATGTGAAATCATGTTTGACAAACTTGGAATTTTAGAACATGTTCTGAAAGAAATTTGGTAAAGGAAAGTTGATGGACATAGTTAACTGGATTTTCAGAAGGCCTTTTGATAAGGGTTTCACAGGAGATGTATAGTAAAATTAAAATATAGCATAGGAGGTAATATTCTGGCATGAATTAAGGATTGGCTAACAGGCAGAAATCTGATTAGGAATAGATAGGTTATTCTAGTATTCGCAGACTGTGATTGATGGGGCACCGTTTGCTTCAGTACTTGGGCTCCAGCTGTTCACAGCACATATCAATGATTTGAATGTGGGAACAAAATGAAATGTTTCTCAGTTTGCAGAACTAAGTGGGGTGTCTGCTACAAGCAAAATATAAAGCAGTTTCAGGAGGACTTGGACAGGCATAGTGCATCAGCAAGAACATGACTGATGGGATATTATGTGAAAAAACTGAGGTGAACCACTTTGGTGGAAGGAACAGATGCAGAGCGTACTTCTTTGATGGTAAGCGGTTAGAAAATGTAAACAAGTAAAGGAAATGAGGTGAGTTTGTCAATAAGCCACTGAAGGCTAATATATAAGTGCAGCAAGCTGTTAGACCAGCCATTGCATGTTATCCTTTATCATGAAAAAATCTGAGTACAACCTAGTGAAGTCTAGCTTCAATTGTATATGGGATTGGTTAGGCTCCACCTGGAGTACTCTGTGCAGTAGTGATATCCTTAACTCAAGAAAGATATTATTGCCAGAGAGAGATAAAGGTTCAGCAGACTTGTTCCCAGGAATGCAAGATTGCCTTATGAAAAGCATTTCAGCAAATTGGGCCTATATTTTCTAGAAACATAGAAAATGGGAGTAGGAGTAGCCCATATGGCCTGTCCCCATTCAGTATGACCACGGATGATCATCCAACTCAGTCCCCTGTTTCTGTTTGTTCTCTGGTCTTAACCTCTTCAGCCTATCTTCATAACTGTCCATTTCCCTTATAAATCCCGCTGCACACTCTCCAATAGGATAACACTTTTCCTATAATAACAAACAGAAATTTACATAATAAAGGTTTGAAGAATGAGAGGCAATTTCATTGAAACCTACAAAATACTTAAAGGGATAAACAGGGCAAATGCAGGCAAGTTGTTTCTCCAGATTGGGGATTCAAGAAGCAAGGGTACAATTTAAAAACAAGGATGTGCCACTTATACCTGAGATAAGGAGGGTTTTTTTTTAATTCAGAGAGTTTTGAAGCATTGGAATTCTCTACCCAAGAATACCATAGAAGCTCAGTATTTGAATATGTTTAAGATAGAGATTGATATATTTCTAATCATAATAGTGTGAAGGGTGATGGCCTGCATTGGAGGTTGAGGGGGGACCTTATAGAGGTTTATAAAATCATGAGGGGCATGGATAGGATAAATAGACATAATATTTTCCCTGGGATGGGGAAGTCCAGAACTAGAGGGCATAGATTTATGGTGAGAGGGAAAAAAAAATTAAAAGGGCCCTCAAGGGCAACTTTTTCATGCAGAGGTAGTACTTGTATGAAATGATCTACCAGAGGAAGTGGTGGAGGCTGGTATGATTACAACATTAAAATGGCATATGGATGGATATATGAATAAGAAGGGTTTAGAGGGATATGGGCCAAGTGCTGGCAAATGGGACTAGATTAGTTTAGGATATCTGGTTGGCATGGACAAGTTGGACCAAAGGGTCTGTTTCGGTGCTGTACATCTTCTGATGCTCTGACTTTAATAGTTGTCTAAAAATGATGAAAGTGTTTGTCTAGCCACAATCATATTAGATGGCAGAGCAAGCTCATGGGGCTGAATGGTCAACTCCTGTTGCTAAGTACCTGAAGAATTACATCTGACACACTGAGCAATTATGCAACCCACACAAAGATCAAGATATTCCACTTGATTGACATGTTGATGCTCAAGACTATGAAGTTGAAGATAATCTCAAGGTTTATCTGTTACAATTTGGACCCCAAAAGTGTGAACAGTTACAGTCAGCAACTGCTCAAGAAGAGCAATTACAAGAGTTTCAAAATGTCTTTATGCAGGGACTGCCTGACAGCATTAACCAAAGTCCTTGGAAAGATTTTTTTTTACTTTTGGGTAAACTGCAATGTACTCAGTATCTCACGACAAGTCGTTTTCATGAGCAAACAAGTCTTATTGTCAAAATCATTGCCCCAAAATATTATGTCAGCAATACACCAGCAGCACATGGCCAACGAAAGCACAAGATAAGTAGCATGAATCTGTGTATTGACTAGGGATGAATCAAAATATTCAAAGATTTGCTCATGCATATGAGGCATGACTATCAACACCAAAAGCAAAAGGAGCTTGACATCCATATGGTGTTCCATTCTCTCCTTAGACAAAAATAGAAATGGGTCGTGAGTATGGTGCCGGAAAAACGTTGCAGGTTAGGCAGCATCCAAGGACCAGGAAAACTGACATTTCGGGCAAAAACCCTTCATCTTTCCTGATGAAGGCTTTTGCCTGAAATGTTGATTTTCCTGCTCCCCAGATGCTGTCTGACCTGCTGTGCTTTTCTAGCATCACACTCTCGACTCTAATCTCCAATATCTGCAGGTCGTCACTTTTGCCTAAAAATAGAAATGGACCTATTCACAGTGCATAGGGAAGAGAATATTTTTGTGTCAAATTACTTCTCAAATTTCCCATTGTTAAATGACTTAGTGACACAATGAACATGAGAATCAATGACAGCATGTGTTATTTTCAGTTTTTATCAGTATCTCAGAATAGGTGTCTGACAACAGTTTGCAGTACTCGAGAAAACCATTTCAAAATATTTGTGTTCAATAGAAAGTGATCCATATCACATTGTCACCCTGCTATCCACATTCAAATAGTCTAGCAGAATGTAGGTATTGCTATCAAATCAATAAATCAATCAATTAACTGTCAAGCAACAACATAATATCTTCATCTCGCATTGCTGTGTTTTCTTGCAATACCAATGGAGAGGGATTAGCATTCCCAATGCAACATACATTTGGAAGTCAAGTGCAAAAGACATTGCCCAGCAACTAATATTGTAATCATTCTGGGACAGGTGAAAGTAAACATATTCAATGCTATCAAAACCACACACAAGATAGAAATTTTGCATTAGAAATCCTACAAATATTTGGATGTCAGCAAGGATTTCTAAAAAAAAATGCATATCAGCCAGATCATGCAAAGTGTTACTGATCTTGGTGTTCCATTGCAAAGGAACAGAAGCCAGCTCAGTCTAAAGTTCAGCATGCCAATCATGCATGAAGAGAATAAGCAAGAACCTCTGACTTTGATGTTGACTGTGTTGAAGTTGTAGTGATGGTGAGTGACAGTAACTATCAGCAAGACAGCCAAGTTGTCCAACAAATGCAACAGAGAACAGTGCATTACTCACCAGACAAGTCTACAATCAGCAGATCAGGATGCATTATAAACAATTGAAAGTGTTACATTGAAGTTCAAGATGTCTGTTTTGTTAACTCTCCTCGGCCTGTTTTTATTATTAACAAATTGACAACACATACCAATGTAATTCCAGCTATCCCTGTTTTTGGGATACAGTCAGGCTGTCAGCTTACCTTTAAGAGGCATACTTGTGCCTTCATCCCTACATCAGAGCATATGATTTGCAGGTATAAAGATCTTACACTCCACCTTACCACGGAACACTTGAAGCATGACACTCCATTGGATGTTTGCTGCTCCATGTTAAACTGTTAGTCTACTATCAGCCCAGTCACTTATGCCTCTGCAGAATATTATCTTGTCCATAATAGCTTGTTACAATAAACATCAGTTGCATTCTTCAATATCACAATATTACACCCAATTTCTCATGTCATGGAAGATAACGTAAATGTATAATGCCACATCCAGAAAACCATTCATTTGAAGGCAAAATCACACCACCGAACTCCCAGCTACACCCTCAATCCAACCCAATTACCATCTAAACAGTTGACTACACTCTGATCTGACTAATTTCCAATCCCCAAAACTACCCATTCACCAACTCATCTACTACTCACACATCTATTCACTAAATTAGATACCCGTTCACTTATTTACTGGGAGACTTGGATCATTAAAATTGGCCTGACTACACAGTTACCTTTGTGAAACTGGGGTGTTGTAGTTATTCTCCTCCGACAAACCACAAGAGGACTCAAGTATGCAGGTTCACTTCACATTTATTCAAATAATCTCAGTATTAGACTGGCTGAATAGAATTCTGTCTAACATTCTGTCCCATTTTTGCCCGGCTTTGTTCCATGTCTGTCTAATTTTGGTCTGATGTCTCTCTGATTTTGATCCACATCTGTATCCCATGTCTGTCTCCTACATCTGGCCGATCTCAGTCCAACGTCTGTATCCTACTTCTGTCCAATTTGTAAAGAAAATCATCTAACTTTCTACATGTTCTTGTTTTCATTTCATTCTTCAATAATAAACAGAAATCTTCCATTTTAGGTATTTCTGTTATCCTTTCACAAGAACCTATTTATACTCTACAAAAATAAACCAAAAAATTGCAATGCTGGAAATCAGAAACAAAAACAAATTGCAGGGAAAGCTCAGCAGGTCTGGCAACATATGTGGAGAGAAAGCAAAGTTAATGTTTTGTCTCCAGTGACCCTTCTTCAGAACAGAAGGGTTCTAAAGAAGGGTAACCAAATCTAAAACATTAACTTTGTTTTCTCTCCACACATGTTGCAAGACCTGTTTTCCCAACAAGTTCTATTTATACTCTAGTTGGCTCTCAAGAGTTGATACAGGCCTTAGGATGTTCAAAGTTCTCTCCATTCATTTCTGCTGACATGGACATGGAGGGCATTCTAGATTCATGTCTGCTGCAATGTGTTTTGCAGTACCAGCTTGTAAGGTATTAACCTTACTCTTGTTGTAACCTCTTTTTATAAAAACTTGTTTAATTCCCACTTTTGGGGAGTGTGCAACCTTCGTCCATCCTCCAACCTTCGAGAAGCAGTTTGAGTAGACAGCTGAAAGGATCAATGCATGAAGTTACTTGTGGGAATGGTTTGCACTGTCAGTAACTACATGGCTGAATGGAGTATGAAGAAATATATAGTGAGCTTATCAAAAAAGTGAGATGATAATCATGGGGACTTTTAATCTACATGTCAACCAAAATGGTTGAAATGGATAAAGTTCCTAGATGAAGATTTGTCCATATATTTTCATTATAGTTACTTGGAACAAGACTTTCTAGATCCATCTGGAGACCATGCAACATTTATCTGATATTGTGCAATGAGATAGGATTAATTAATGACTTCATATTGAAGGCAGCCCGAGGTGGCATTGACCATAATATGATTGAATTTTACACTCAGTTTGAGGAAAATATGGCTGGGTTCAAGATGAGTATCTTAAATTCAAATAGTTGCAATTATGAGGACATGAACATAAAGCTAACTGAAGTGAACTGGCAAATAAGGCTGATGCATAGGTTAATGGAGGTGCAGTGGCATTCCATCTAAAGGATATTTAAACAATATACATAACAGATATATTACAATCAGAAAGAAGGGTGGAGCAAACAGATTGTTCAGATATGGGTTACCAATCAGTCAGGTGTGGAGAGAGGATCAGATGTATAATTGAATTTCAGAGAAGTGTAAGAAAAATATGCAGCAATGTTAGAGGAACTCAACTATGCAAATATTAAAGAGGATTGTTTTAACGTGAGTGGCAGGGAGGGAGAAATATTCCCAAATTACCTCCAAAAGTACCTCGACAGACCAACAGAAGAGAGAACAGTTCTGAGCCTAATATTTGTATACGAGGCCAGGCAGGCAGAAGGCATATAAATAGGAGAGCATTTTGGAGATAGTGACCACAACTCAGTTATATGTAGGCTGGTTATGGAAAAAGATAAGAATGGGCTGAGTATAAAAGTTCTAAACTGCACAGATAACTTTACTAAGCTATGATAAAATTTGACCAAAGTGAACTTGGAGCAGTTACTTGCAGACAAAACTATGTGAGAAGCATTCAAGCAAAAAATAGTGAGAGAGTACAGGCCAAGTATGTTCCCATAAAGACAAAGCATGGTACCAAGACTGGAGGACCCAGGATATCATGGGACATAAATGTTAGGATTTTTTTTAAAAAGAGACGCTTATAGCAGACAGCAAGAGCTCCCTAAAGGAATATAAAAGGCGCAGAGAGGCTTTTAGAAAATAAATTAGGAATGCGAATAGAGTGCATGAGGAAGCATTGGCAAGTAGAATGGAGGAAAACTCAAATGTTTTCTTAACTGTATTAAAAACAAGAGAATAGCTAGGAAAAGAAAAGGATGCTTTAGGGATCATGCAGATAATCTGGAAATCATGGCTAATGTTCTCAATAAATACTTTACATCAGTCTTTCTGATGGAAAGAATGACACAAATACACATTAGGGTGGAGGACAGTGAAATATTAGAAGAAATTAACATAGAGAGTGAGGGAACAGGTACTAGCACCTGACAAAGGAGCTGTGTTAATGAAACTTCTATGATTTCAAATAAACCTGTTGAACTATAACATGGTGTCATTTGACTTTGTCCACCCCAGTCCAACACTGGCGCCTCCACATCAAGTAATAGCAGAGTTAGCAACTTGAAAAGTGGATAAGTTTGCAAGCCCAAATGAAATCTATTCCAGCTGTTGAGCGTGGCAAAGGAGCAAGTATCAAGGACCCAGGCAATAATTGTCAAATATTCTCTTGCCACAGGTGAGATCACATGGTCTTGCTTTTCCGGTAATTTCTGACTTTGTTGGTGAGGACACATAGTCTCCTTCTGTGTTAGAAGCCTCTATTAGCATCAAGCAATCATAAAATAATCAGAGATGAGTGACAGGACAGAAGATTGGGCAGAGTCTTTTTAAAAATTAGTTTAAAGAGGGAAAATTTAAAATGAGCTAAAAATTACCATATTCTTATCAGACCATAAGGCTGCTCTCTCATGAGAGAGAGAGAGAAAGAGAGATATGAATTATAGTGGTTTAGCCTAAGAGTTATTATGCCTCAGGTGAAGGGAGAGGTTTAGAAGGATAGTCCGTCTTGTTAACTTCAGCTTGTGCAGGAATTGAACTCATGCTGGTGACATCATTGTGTATTGTAAAACAATCATCCAAGCTAACCATTCAAAGTTAGCTAGAAATATTACAGAAAATAGGAAGAGTTTCTACGGACACTTTAAAAAGGAAAAGTATTTATGATGTGAGCACAGGTAATATATAAGGTAAGCCTAGTAAGTTAATAATGCAAAATAAGGAGTTGACAAATGATTTGATCAGGCATTTCACGAAAAACAAAGTAACACCCCAGAGTGGGGGAAATTTTTTTTTAAAATGACCAGGAAGGTGGTACTGAATAAGTCGTTAGAGCTATGGGTTGACAATCCACGAGTCCTAACAGACTTTATCCTGAGTCTTAAAAGAAATGGCAAGTGAGATAGTTGATGCATCAGATTTAAATATTGCATGATCCCGAGATTTGGTAAAGATTCCAACAGGTTGGAATGTTCTGAATGGAACTTCTTTATTCAAACAGGGAAGGGTCCAAAGAGAGGATGCTATTAAGTTATACACTACTTAGCTTATCATCTGTCATTGGGAAGGTGTTAGAAGCTATTATTAAAGGTTTTATAGTATGGCACTTAGAAAGTTATGCTAATCAGACAGCGTGAACATGGATTTACAAAAGGGAAGTCATGTTTAAACAATTGATAAGGAGATTGTGTTATAAATATGGAAGAACCAGTAGACATACTAAACGTAGAGACATTTGATAAGAGTTCATATCAAAGGTTATTCACAAAAATAAAGGCTCATGGTATCGTTGGTAACATATCAGCATGGATAGAAGATTGACTAACAGAAAACAAAAAATAGACATAAATGGATCATTATCTGATTAGTAAGATGTAATGAGTGATATGCAATATGGATCAGAGCTGAAGCCTCAGTATTTTATAGTTTATATAAATGATAAAGGAACTGTAAGCATGGTTGCTAAATTTGCTGATGACACAAAGGTAGGTAGGGAAAGAGTGGCACAGTGGTTAGCACTGCTGCCTCACAGCACCAGGGACTCATTTTCAGCCTTGGGTGCTTATCTGTGTGGAATTTACATGTTGTCCCATGCCTGCATGGGTTTCCTCCAAGTACTCAAATTTCCTCCCGTAGTCCAAAGACGTGCAGATTAGATGGATTTGCCATGCTAAAAATTGCCTTTTAGTGTCTATGTATGTGCAGGATACGGGGTTCGCCATGGTAAAAACTTCATGTGGGGTTACAGCAATGAGTGGGATGCTCTATGAAGGATCAGTGTGGACTTGATGGGCCAAATGACCTCTTTCTGCACTGTAGGGATTCTATGATTCAAAAATAAGTTGTGAAGAGGTAATAAGGAGGCTATGAAGAGATACAAATAGATTAATTGTGTAGGCAAAGATCTGGGAAATGAAGCATATTGCTAGAAAAGATGAAATTGTCCATTTTGGCATGAGGAATGGAAAAGAAGCATATTATCTGAATGGTAAGATACTGCAGATACATCTGAGATACAAAGGGATTTCAGTATGTACATTGCATGAATCACATAATTTTATAATGCAGGTGCAGCAACTAATTAGGAAATCTATTGCAAGGGAAAATGAATACAAAAGTAGGAAGATTATGCTTCAATGATCCTGAGCCATTGGTGAGGCCACATCAGGATTACTGTCTTTTGGATTGATCTGCTTATTTTTAATGAAGGAGCAGTCAGAAAGGGCTTACTGAACCAATAGCTAGAATGCCCAAGTTTGTATGAGAAAAGATTGGATAGCTTAGGCTTCTATCAGCTGGAGTTTAGACAAGAAAGAGATCCAACAAGTCCATACTGACCCTCTGAAGAGTATCCTACCCAAACCCATTCCCCTACCCTATTACTTTACATTTATCCCTGACCAATGCATCTAATCTACACATCCATAGTCAACTTTAGCATGGCCAATACACCTAACTCACACATCTTTGGATTGTGGGAGGAAGCACACACAGACACAGGGAGAATGTGCAAACACCACACGGACAGTCACCTGAGACTGGAATCAAACCCAGACCCCTGGCACTGTGAGGCAGTAGTGCTAACCATTCAGTCTCTTGCCAACTTGATTGGAACATAAAGTCCTTAGGGTTCTTAATAGGATGGGTACGCAAAGGATGTTGCTGCTTGTGGGAGAATCTAAACTGGGGACACTATTTACAAATAAGGGATCATCCATTTAAAACAGAGATAAGCTTTTTTTTCTCTCGAGATTTGAGGGCGGCACGGTGGCACAGTGGTTAGCACTGATGCCTCACAGCGCCTGTAGACCCGGGTTCAATTCCCGACTCAGGCGACTGACTGTGTGGAGTTTGCACGTTCTCCCCGTGTCTGCGTGGGTTTCCTCCGGGTGCTCCGGTTTCCTCCCACAGTCACAAAGATGTGCGGGTCAGGTGAATTGGCCATGCTAAATTGCCCATAGTGTTAGGTAAGGGGTAATGTAGGGGTATGGGTGGGTTACGCTTCGGCGGGTCGGTGTGGACTTGTTGGGCCGAAGGGCCTGTTTCCACACTGTAAGTCTAATCTAATCTAAAAAAAAAATTTGTGAGTCATTAGAACTTGCAGCTTCACAAGATGGTGAAAGCTGAGTCGTTGAATATTTTTAAGATGGGGGTAAATAGATACTCGAGAAGCAAGGTGGTGAAGATTGTAAGTTGTAGGCAGAATGGGGCATATTCAAATCAGCCATGGTCTATTGAACAACACAACAAAATCAGAGGGCTGAGCTGCCTAATCCTGCTGTGAATTTGTACATTCACATGTCCATATGTAATTCTTGTATCTGATGGTAAAAATCACACAACACCAGGTTATGGTCCAACAGATTTATTTGGAAACACTAGCTTTCGGAATGCTGTTCCAAAGTTCTGAAACCAACATGGTCATTCTAAAAGATGAGAGACTTAACAAACAATCCATGTCTTTTTCAATATATAATTTCAGTTACATCACGATAAATTTGCTATAAATTCTATGTCCTACGATCTTAAATTCCACAACCACCTGATGAAGGAGTGGTGCTCCAAAAGCTAGTGTTTCCAAATACACCTGTTAAACTATAACCTGGTGTTGTGTGTGTTTTAACATTCCAACACCGGCACCTCCAATCATGGCTTGTATCTCATAGAGTCATAGAGATGTACAGCATGGAAACAAACCCTCCAGTCCAACCTGTCCATGAAGACCAGATATCCCAACCCAATCTAGTCCCACCTGCCAGCACCTGGCCCATATCCCTCCAAACCCTTCCTATTCATATACCCATCCAAATGCTTCTTAAATGTTGTATTTATACCAGCCTCCACCACTCCTTCTATCAGCTTACACACCACCCTCTGTGTGAAAAGGTTGCCCCGTAGGTCTCTTTTACATCTTTCCCCTCTCACCCTAAACCTATGCCCTCTAGTTCTGGACTCCCCAACCCCAGGGAAAAGACTTTGCCTATTTACCCCATCCATGTCTCTCATAATTTTGTAAACCTCTATAAGGCAGTATCTGATGATTTGCTTGCTGATGTCAGCACTCATTTTTGGATTCTTCAGTCAAACCTAGAATTTCTGGTTGAAAAATCATAAAAGATTTGGTTACAAAAATCTTTATGAATAAAACATATTCAGCATCAGGGTCAGCAATGAACCCAAATATACATATTTTACTGAATTACAAAAAGCTGAATGATGCTTCAACGTCAATTTATACATAAGAATAATAGAGTTATACAGTCATACAGCATGGAAACAGAGTCTTTGGTCCAACTAGTCCATGCTGACCATGTTCCCAAACTAAACTAGTCCCATAGTAATCATTTGTCAACATAATTCAAAATTGTATCCATAAAAATAAAAGCATGTGTAGCAATGTAGTTAATTGCCTGATATGGCTAGAAATACGATTGCCAACAAAACGAATGTGGTTCTACAATAATGATGTACTTAAATGAACTTTCCACCTTTAACCCAAACTTCCTGGATGTTACATAAGCCCATTTTCTTGATTCAGATCAAAGCATTGAACAAAGCAATCCTTATTTCCAATGTTGGTAACTATTCTCATGAAACATTCTAGTTTTGTTCAAGAACTTTGAAAGCTATTGCCTAAGGCATTTTAAGTAAGACATTTGTGAAATAGTAGTACATCTTGACAGAATTTGCTAAAGGTCTAGCTAGCCTCTTGCGGCACAAAGTAAAAGGCAGTTCACTGTGAAATTGCCAGACTGACAGCATATGTGCCAGAAAACACTGCTGTACATAATCGAGCTCAATAAAATCTCAAGGCGACAAACTTGTCTAGGTAATTTTGGTTTCCCAAGCAATGCCAAATTAATTAATTCCTAAACAAAGTTGGTTTGTCCAAGAAAATTGAATAATTTAACATCCTTAAAGCTCTTAATCACGCTAACATTTGTTCAAATTGGTTTTGTATTTTTCTCCCAATTTTCCACTTGCTTTTTTAGAGATGTAAAGTTTTGTTATAGTGAAGTAGCAAAAAGCTGGTGCCTGACTCACTCCACAACCTCCTGCAAGTGTCCATTCTGCACAGGTCATTCTAAGCAATTAAGGACTACATTCTACTTGAAAATACATTTATAATTTGGCAGCGAAACAATGACATTTTTCTCCTCTTGTCTCCTGCGGAGAGGTTGCTGACCATTTGTTTCCACCCTGTACTGGAAATTGCTACGGTGGGTTTTGGACTCAGGCTTTCTGTCATTTATATGTCATGAACTACTTCTCTCACCATTGCACCATGATCCTCGGAGCAATGTTGGGGAGCTCATTATGAACAAAAGGGACTTCACAGAATCTCTACTAACCCAATAAATATCACTGATCTCTATCTCATTGTTATTTGTGGGACCTTGCTGAACATAAAATACAACATTAGATATCCTTTAAATATGTTTTACCAATTATAAAGTATATTGGGAGATCTCAAAATCGTGAAAGAAAGAATAAAGATGCAAATAGCTCTCTTAGATCATTTAACACAATGACAGAATTCTGCCTCAACTCATTCTTCAAAGTAATTATTTTTCCATTTATGGAGAGTTATTCAATAAGTAGAGCACTGACGGACACTCTATTGAGTCATTTTAAGACTTAAGAATTAAACAGCCGAATTAACTGTTTGTATGTGAATACAAGTCATCGCTGTAGTCTGCTAGCTGTTTACTTTATTGTTGAGAAAGCTAACACAATATTTTGGATTAAGCATCTATCTCTCATGGTATAAGAATAGCTTATCTGCATTCCCTTTTAATTATTCAAATGGAGCATTTTAGACAGTAATCTCTCCTCTGTCACACTTGATCTAAGCTAATTGTGCAAAAATGGTCACAGCTGATTGGTTTTCATTCAAATCTGTCTCAATGAATTTTTTTGAAGCAACAAAGAACTGCAAATGCTGGAAAACTGAAACAAAAACAGAAACCGAAATTGCTGGAGGAAATCAGCAGGACTGGCAGCAACTGTAGAGGCAACACAGAGTTAACATTTCAGCTCCAACAAGCTTTCTTCAGCCTACCTGAAATGTTAACTCTGTGTTGTCTCCAAAGATTCTGCCAGACCTGCTGAGTTTCTCCAGCAATTCCCGTTTCTGCTTGTGTTTCAGATTTTCACCATCTACAGTTCATTGATGTTTTGAAAACTTCTATTGAGGCAATGACCCATCTTCAGTGGTCCTGAAATATTAACTCTGCTTTCCGTCTACAGATGCTGCCAAACCTTGTGAGTTTCTCCAGCAACGTCTGTCTGACATTGACATTTAAAATTGTCTTCTATGACATTATTTATTCTACATATTTCCATATCATCCACATCTCCAACCAAAGTATGTAAACAGGAAGATTTACATTATTTATTACAATTTTGGGTGACATATTATAGGAAGGAAGTGAAAAACACATTAGAGATAACACAGAAATAGTTGACAAGAATGGCTCCAAGGATGAGTGACTTCGGTTATAAGGATAGATTGAAGAAGTTTGGATTATTCTCCGAAGGGAAAAGAAAGCTAAGAGGAGATCAGGGAAAATTGTTTCCATTCATAAAAGGAACAAGATCAGAAGCACATCGATTTAAAGTGATTGCAAAAGAAGCAAAGGTGAAGTCAGGAAAAGCTTTCTTCACTCATTGAGTATTGAAGGTTTGGAATGTACTGCCTGGAAGTGGGTGGGATTCAGTTAAGAGATTAGATGATTATTTGGAATAAAACAATGTATAAGGGTATGGGTGTACAGCAGCAGATTGGCACTAGGTAATGATACTTGTTTAAAGAGCTGGTGCATGCAAGATCTATGGACTTTGTCTCCCTGTTCTCTTTCTTAATTCAATAATAAAATGTCTGTCTACTCTTCTTATATCCAAGAACAAAAATACAGCAAACACAATCAAGTGATTTTCCTTTTGAGATAAGATTCCAACAGTAAAAGGATTCCTGTAGGATTTCTACTTGCTACCAAGCCTGCTGTGAGTACAGCACATTAGATTGCAACTTGTGGTGGTAAGATTCTAGGTGAAAATTCCGGTTGTTCCCATGAAAATGGGATGATATTGCAATGGTATATCCACTGCAATACTACTAAAGTAGGAAGTTCATTTAAGACAACCCCCAACGTACCCCTAAGATAACATTTTAGGTAGGACATAAGCTTTGAGGTTATGAATATTTGTGGTGGCAGACAGAATACCAGTTGGGTTGCCTCTCTTCAAGCAGTGAACTAGCAGGCCTTCTGAACCCCCATTCATTGTGTGGTTCCTTAACAGAAATGGAACCAGAAGGCAGGAAATCTAATGTCCCTACTCCACAAGCTCATTGGCATGGTGGGATGGTCAAATGCTGTTGACATGTTGGAGCAGAGCCTTCGAAAATTTCAAGCAGCGTGGGGCTGGAGCGAGATTGTGATGGAAAGTCTCCATCAATTTTTTGGCCACTCTATCACAGATCTTGGGTAAAACATCAAGCCTGATAAAAGCAATTTCATAATTGACCTATTCAGGAAACAAAGCTAATTGTTTGATTTACCGACTGACTTTACTTGGAACCAACATTAATTTCAAGAATCTCAAAGTGAATGCATTTTTTTTTGCTACAATGAATGCATAACTGGATATTTCCTCGTGATATAATTTGCTGGCAAAAAAAGGTACAAGTTTGACTTAGCATGTGCACCATCATTGGAGATTCATCTGTGATGTATTACTGTATGTCAATATCCCAGACATAACACATGAGAATCACACTCCAAATATCACACACTTTATGCTGTGTGTTCTCATAACACATAATCAGAATGCTCACAGCTTATAAATTGAAATATGAAAATTTTAATGAAAGATCATGTTAATAGGATTGAAGATGGTACTAAAAACCCTGTTCTGATGTCAGAAAAGGGGAGATTTCTACAAGGTTTCCTTCTGGAAGACACTCAGGAGTATTTCTACTACTTCCCAGCTCAGACCAAAGTTCTTGTGTCCTGCTACAGCTGGCGGTGAACATTGGTGGGCAATTACGTATGCAACCAAAGTACGATGGTTCACTAGCATTCAGACCCACAATGATGGAGGAGGCCAGAACGTTAGTGAAAAAGACAAGGCAAAACAATTTGTAACCAACTTTAGTCAGAAGTACTGTGTGGATGAGTCATCTCAGCTTTGGCCTGCAGAAGCATAGTAATGGCAATCCTTAGCCATCAAGATCCTTAGCAATCAAGAAATGACTGAAGGCAATGAATGCAACAAAGACAATAAGCCCTGGCAACACCCCACTGTAGTCCAGAAGACTTGTTCCTGAACTAGCCTGAGATAAGTAGTTCCAGTGCAGTTGGAAAACTGCCAACTATCCATCAATGTGGAAAATTGACCAAATGTGAAAAATCAGGAAAATTTCAATCTGGTCAATTACCTTCCTATTAGTTTCATCTTAATCATCAGTAAAGTGAAAGAAGTGTTATTTACTCAGCCTGTAGCTGCGCACTGATACATAGTTTGGGTTCACTGGGACCACTCAACTCCAGACCTCATTACAGACTTGGCCCAACTAGGTACAAAAGGACTGTATTTCAAAGGTGAAGAAAGGGTACATGTTCTTGACATCAAAGGAGAAATTGACTGAATCAAGAAACCCTAGCAAAATTGAAAGAAACTGTAAATTAGGGGGAGCTATCCATTGGTTGGAGTTAAATATAACACAAAGAAGGATGGTTGTTGGAGTCTAAGTATCTTAACACCAAGCTATCACTCTATGAGATCAGCATGTCCAACCACCTTCAATTACTTCATCAATCAGTTTGTCTTCATCACAAAATCTTAAATGGGATGTTCGTTGATAATTGTGTAATATCAATACCATTCATGACTCTTCAGGTATTGAAGCAGATCGTGTCCATATGCAAGATCTGAACATATTTAAACTAGCTGAAAATGTGTTGCTGGAAAAGTGCAGCAGGTCAGGCAGCATCCAAGGAACAGGAAATTCGACATTTCGGGCATAAGCCCTTCGTCAGGAAAAGTCGAATTTCCTGTTCCTTGGATGCTGCCTGACCTGCTGCACTTTTCCAGCAACACATTTTCAGCTCTGATCTCCAGCATCTGCAGACCTCACTTTCTCCTCGAACATATTTAAACTAGGCCTAGTATGTGGCTAGGTAACATTATTGACACTCCAGTACCATGCAATGGAAGTCTCCAGCAAGAGAAAGTTTAACCTACTCCCCGTAGTATCCAATGGCATCATCATCACTGAAACCCAGCCTTCAACACCTAGAAATTTAAGTGGACCAGCAATTAAAATACCATTGCTACAAGAGCAGGGCAGGGGTTGAGAATTCTGTGGTAAATAATTCCACATATCCTGTCCACTATCTACAAGGCACAAGTCAGGGCTGTAATGAAATACTCCCTACTTGTCTGGATGAACTTTGATATCATTCAAGCAACTCAATACTATCCAGGTCAAATCAAGTCACTTGATTGGTGCACCATCTCCCAGCTTAAATATTAACTCCTTCCACCATCAATGCACAGGAGTAGAGTGAGAAGTGTATCAACTACAACTTGCATTGCAGCAACTCAAAACTGATCCTGCAATGACATCTTCCAAACACACATGTCTACCAGCAACTTCCATTACCTAGATGAACAAGAACAATCCCATTTGAACACCCTCACCAGCAAGTTCCCTCCAAATCCATACCACTTCTGACTTTAACCTATATCACCATTTCTTCACCACGGACAGTTTAAAATCACAAATCATTTCTTATCACCCTGTGGCTATATTTACATTACAGGGATTGCAGCAGTTCAAGAAGTCAGATCACCACTACTTTCTCAAGGACAATTGCAAATTTTACTCTAACTTCATTCCCATTTGGTGGCTTCCCTCTTCCCACAACCTTTCTGCCAACACTCCAGCTCCTGACTTATCCATCAAGATCCTCTTCAGTCCCAACTCTATTCCCAGTCTCTGTACTTATTGTTAAAATCCCTCATGTCTATTGCCAATAGTGGGGACTTTAGCTTCTTCTCACACTCGATCTGCCTCCTGTCTTGCCTCAGTCTTGCTCCCAGCCTGGCTTCTGCCTGGCTGCCAGGCTTGTCTCCCACCTTTACTCCTAACCTTACTCATGCTTTCAATCTCAGTCCCTATCTGCTCAACCTGAAAATCCAGTTCCTGTTTTCACCCTCTGTCCTTACCTTTAGTATCTCTTATGTCTATTGCCACTATCAGAGACTGGTTGCTACTATTCCATTGTGAACATGCATTGAAGTCCTGGAATCTATCTAATAGCAGAAGTAGATCAATGCAAGTAACACCTTGGACCAAATCTGATCTGATTTGTATTCTTGTTCATTCCTTTAAGCATCCAGGTAGATGTTTATTCATTAATTTTCCTCATGGACTCTTGTAATTTGCTTTTGCAGATACAATTGCCCTTAGATAGATCATCTTCCTACTGTCCCAAGATTGCAACAACAACTTGGGGAAAGAAATGGACTTGTGACATTGTTACTGAGGTCATGGAACCAGGGGCCAGGTAATATTCTGGGGGCTTGGGTTCAAATTCCTTCTTGACAGATGCTGAAATCTGAGTTTTCATTTAAATATAAAATTGAAAGTCACTAATGATGACATGAAACCACTACTAATGCCCTTTAAGGATAGAAAAATATCACCCTTATCTGGTCTGGCCAATGTGTAAATGCAACAATGTACTTGACTCGTAACTGCCCTCAACATAATTTAGCAAATCACTCACTCGTATCAATTGGTAGAAAGTCTCAAATAAGAAGTGAAGCTAGATGGGCTAAGGCACCAGAAATGACAATGGCAGTCTCAGCTTTGTCAATTCTATGAAGTCTTCCTTATTTACTTCTGAGGCTAGTGTTAAAATTGGGAGAGCTGTCTCAGAGACTGGTCAAACTGATAGTCATACTCATGGCATCATGCATTGCACAAAATATCCCAAACAATGTCATCACCATCTCTGGTATGACCTGTTCCAGCAGCTGGACCAACCAACTGTCATGAAAGCAGGGACATACAGTTAGAAGGCAGTTGCCTTGGGAGATATCAACATTGATGCCGAATGCAATGAAGTAAAACGAAATCACTTTAGACATGGGCATGGACAACTCCAGCTGATTATCACATACCACACCCTCCCTTGACTCACTGCCCCCCAGCTGATGAATCAATACTTATACACATTGAACATTACCTTGAGTAAGCACTAAGGGTGGCCAAGAGCTAAAATATATAGCTGCTAGATAGGGTCTGCAAATGTTCCAATGAAGTCAATAAGAGTGAAAAACATACTCAATCCATCCACACCAAACTGCCTGCTACAGGTATCCTTGACCACGACAGTATCATTAAGAGTGACCATCCCACAGTCCATGAGGAGACAAAGTCCCATCTTCACATTGAGGATATGTTCCATCATGTTGTGTGCCATTACAATCATGTTAATTGGATATACTTTGAATGGATCTAGCAACACAAAACTGGCCATCTATGAGGTGTTGTGAGCTATATTTGCAGAGTTGTATTTCAACACAACCTGCAAACTCATGGTCCAACATTACCCTGCCTCAGCCAATTCCATCAATTAATCCTAGTTCAATGAAGAGTGCAGTTGGACATGACAGGATCCAAAACCAAGTCATCAACCTGGTGAAGCTACAAAAGAAGACTACTTGTTTGCTAAACAGCATCAGCAGCAATTGATAGACAGAGTTAAGGAATTCCATAACCAATGAATCAGATCGATACAAAAACATAAATTGCTGCAAAAGCTCAGCAGATCTTGCAGCACCTATTGAGAGAAATCAGAGTTAACGTTTTGGGTCCAGTGACTCTTCCTCAGAACTGATGACAACTAGGAAAATGTTGGACGAGGCAGTAAGGAGTAAACAATAGGTGCGCATAGAGGCCAAAGACAGAAAAGGATAGTTGGACGGGTGAGGGAGTGTATAACAGTCAGGCTAGGAGGATGAATAGCTGGTAATGGAGACTGTTAGTGGCTAACAACACGTTATGTATAATAACAGACTATGTGATAAAAAGGCTCAGATCTAAGCGCTGCCAGCCTACCAAAACAATCCTGAATGGTGATGGCCAAATAAACAATTCTCTGGAGGAAGAGATTTCATAAATAGCCCCTTCCTTAATGATGGGTGGACCCCAACACATCAATGCAGAAGACAAGATTGAGGTATTTGCCAAACCATCAGCCTGATATATCGAGTGGATGATCTATCTTGGCCTCCTCCGCAGATCTCACAGATGCTGTACTTCAGCCAATTCAGTTCACTCCACATGATATATCAAGAAATGCATTAAGGCATTGGATAGGGCAAAGGCTATGGGTTTTGAAAAGAATTTAGTAATATCACTGAAGACATAGTCAAGAATTTGCAATAGCCCGGCCATGCTGTTCCAGTACAAATGCAACACTAGCATGTGTCTGCCAACATGGAAAAGTGTCCAGATATGTCCCACACAAATAGCAGAACAAATTGAAAATGGCCAATTAAAACCTTATCAGTCTTTTCTCAATTATCAATAAAGTGCCGGAAGGTATCATCAACAATGCTATCAAGCAGTTATCTTGCTTAGCAATAATCTAGTCACTGAAAGTTTGAGTTCCATCAGGACCACTTGGCTTTGACCTCATTACTCCCAGGAATACTCTCCCTAGGTACACCTGTAATTTTAGCCTGAACTACAACACCACTTCCCTTCCTTTCTTGTCCTCCTTTCTATCCTTCCTACAGCATCTATACCCTGGAACATTAAGCTGCCAGTCCTGCCCTTCATGGAGCTGTGTCTCTGTAATAGCTATGATATCCTATTCCCATGTTCCCAACCATGCCCAAGGTCATCAGCTTTACTTGTCAGGCCTCTTGCTTTGAAATAAATGTAGTCTCATTCATCAGACTTACCTTGTTCTCTGCCTTGCTCATGCCTGCCTTGACTATTTGAGTTGCTCCTCCTCTCAACTGTACCAGCCTTCACCTTATCTCTTTTCTCAGTGCCTCTTTGCATGCTCAAAACCTCCCACTAACCCCAACCCATTTATCCACCCAAACAAATCCTTTATGGATCTTACACCTCCTGAGCAGCTCTAGCAAATGTCCCCATCAGGATATAGGTCCCCTTCCAATTCCAGTCTAGATCAATTGCATCCATATATTTTGAAATAATCTCGGGATAAGGAATTACTCATTTTTATTAATTCATTCAGAAATGGAGTTGTGGCAGAGATCCAGTTTTAGAAAGCTAAAATGATGCCTATATTTAAAACATAGCATGTCATAGAATCATAGAGATATACAGCAAGGAAACAGACCCTTCAGTCCAACTCGTCCATGCCCAGATATCCTAACCTCATCTATCCCATTTACCATCACTTGGCCTCTATCCCTCTAAACCCTTCCTATTCAGATACCCATCCAGATGCCTTTTAAATGCTATAACTGTATCCACCTCCACCACTACCTCTGGCAGCTCATTCCATACTCACACCATCCTCCATGTGAAAAGTTGTCCCTTAGGTCCCTTTTATATCTTTTCCCTCTCACCCTAAACCTATGCCCTCTAGTTGTGAACTCCCTCAACCCAGAGAAAAGACTTTGCCTATTGTTGGGACAGGTCTTCTGTCCCCGTGTTCGTTTGGAGGAGAGAGACACCGGGTATGATTAAAGTATAAACAGGTTTAATGAGAGAGAATCGTACACAGTACAGTGAGGTGTCTAGCTCACTGGAGAAGGCGCGTTCTGACTATATTTTTAATTTGTCTATCCTTTTGTCCTCTCACATTCCAGAGTTACATCCTTATTTGGTAAAATGCAGAATTTTAGTATGTCATTGGTTCTCACCTGATAACATTCTATTACCTCAGTTTGAGCTACGTGCATTTAGACACGGCTCCAATGTCCTGTTATCTCTCACCCTCCCTGGGGCCTCTTCAGGCTATGCCATCAGCTTTTCAGTCTGTTCTTAGTGTAACATAATGGCTTACTGTTGTCTAGTGAAGCTAACAAGTTCCAGACTTGCTAATACTACCTTACGTGAGCACCACCTAACAATAAAGTTTCTTACACTACCTAACCTTAATAATGGATCCCAACACTCCCTCCCTTGGCCTCGAAAGAGGCCACACAAAATACAGCAGTTCGCGCGCAGCAGTCAGGACCCGGATGGTCGGTGAGCGCCCCTCCGTCGCTCCTTTGCAAGACCAACCAATTAGCTTAACCCGGCTTGTCTGACTCTAGGGAGACATAGTTATAGGGGATAGGAGTCCCTAAGCAGCATACAACTTCACAAAGCAATCCGCGTCGCAAAAAATCCCTACTCTAGGCGCCTCTCCAGTTCGCATACAATCGTTAAGGCACGAGAAGCAGTGAAATAATACATAACAGACATAAGCACTCAAAAGTCGTAACATGGGGGTGGGAGGTCCCCCTCCATCTCAAATTCGGCCATGCCAACTGTCGCACAGGGAGCGCCTGCGCATTCCTGCTGTGCAGCTTGATAAAGTGGGGGCGAAGAAAGGTGGTCATCCTTGCCTGTAAGGGCTCAGTCGATAGTTCGAGTTATAAGGGTCCTGCATGGAGAGTCGTACCGCAAAGCACAGACCCAGCCCTATGAGAAGATGACCAGTCCGCCTTGGTTCAGACATCACTCTCCGTCTCCTCTCCGGGAGCGCCCTCCGCCAGTGATTGTCCTTTTGGAGATCTGGAACAGTGTGAAAAGTGGTGCCAGTTATTGTCCCCCTCCCTGTCCACCCTCAGGGTGTTGTTAGCCACTTCGGTGACTCAGAATGGCCCTTGCCACCTCTGCTCACTCTAGGATGTCCTGCCTGGGTGTCGGAGGTAAACTTCCTCCCCCATCGAGAGCGGTGCCGTCGAACCAGTCTGCTTTTCCCGAGCATCGATCACCTGTTGCCTGACTAGCCTAACCATCTCGCGCAAGACCTGCATGTACTGGGTCATGCTCTGGTTCATGAAGTCTCAGGTGTCCTCCCACCGGGGTGATAAGCGAGGTCCGGGCATGGGTCTACCGGTCAGAATCTCATGAGGGGAAAGGAAGGTGTCTCCGCACTTCTCCTGGCGCATGGACATAAGAGCCAGGGGCAGTGCTTGTACCCAAGTCATGGAGGTCCCCGCCAGGACCTTTGCTATCTTGTCCTTCAGGGTCCTATTCGCCCGCTCAACTAAGCCCTGGCTTTCTGGATGGTATACACTGCCAAACCTATGGCTTATTCCCAGCGCCGCCTCCACACGGGCTAGGTGTTCGTTCTTAAAGTGGGTGCCGTTATCGGTACAAACGAGTCTGGGCACCCCATGTCTGGGGATCAACTCATTTCATAGCCAGTTGGCCACTACCTCCCCATCCTCCTTCTTTGTTGGCGTCGCCTCCACCCACCGGGAAAAACGGTCCACAATCACCAGGAGGAACCTGTAGTGGTCTGGCGTGCGCCACTTGGCCCCCATGTCAGTGAAGTCCATGCAAATTTCCTGCCACGGGCCGAGGAGCGTTTGGAAAGTAAGTAGTGGGTGAGGGAGAGCTCTGCGAGCGTTATGCTCATTGCAAATCTTACACTTTGCTCCCAGATTTTCCAATTGTTTCCGTAGCTTGGGAGCCCAGCAATGAACCCGCACTGCCAGGAGGACCTTAGTCAGTGCCACATGCGTCGGCCCATGGAGTTCAGCAAATAGTGTAGGGAGCAGGGACCGGGGCGCCACTACCTCTCCGCCTGCAGATCTCCAAAGTCGATGCTGCGACGTCCCCACACAAATCGTCTGGGCCACCGCCCCCTTGCTCTCCCACTCACCTTTCTCGGCCGCACTTGCGCGGTCTTGTAACTCAATAAGGTGCATAATGGCATCCTCCCGGCTGACCGGGCTGCCCACATCGCGCTCATTCCCATGTGGTGTCCCCTGTCCATCCGTTATCCCTTCTTCCGTGGCCTCTCTAACACTGTCTCCCTGTGTGCGCCTCCCTTCAAAATCCTGAGCCACCAATCTTGTTTCAGTATCAAATGTCCTTCCACAATAACGGCATCCTGCCTGTGGAGACCTTCGTCTCTGCCCCTGTCGCTCAAACTCTCTATCAAATGCTCCTCCTTGTCTCTCCCTATCCCCTTTCTTCTCTGCCCTACATGCTATCACTCGCTGCTCCGGTTGCTCACTTTTGGTTGCATTCTTCTCCTAATTACCTCATCAACCGCAGCTACCATCATTTACGCGTACTGCTCCTGTCACTCGTCCTTTCTCTCTTTACAAACACTTTCTGTGCCCTTCCTAACAATTCATTTAATGGTTTTATCCCACTTCACCCTTCTATCTTCCGTATCTTTCCCTATCCAGCATCCCCATATAAGTCTCCTTTCTCCCGCAGTAAATAGTATATTCAAAATAGACATTAACTCAGCCCACAAATACAGACTGGGCCTCAAAAATAAATTAACTTGTTCTGACAATCCTATCGGATTCTCAACCAGGACCGTCATTTCCTTTTAAATGTTCCGACCTCCCCACTGGTGAGGGGGTCACACACAAACCCAATCTCCTTGTCCCCTATCAACACTTCCCGAAGGGGACAAGTCGTTATGTTCTTCCCTGTTTCTTTCTTTTAAGAAATTTTCCAATGTTCCTATCTTCCCATATGCTCAAACACCAATTTATCAATTCGTGCTTGACTAACTTTAAGGCCTGTTCCTAACTTGTAAACATATTTATATATTTATGTCCATTTATTCAGTGTTTAATATTTAAAATGTAAAATGCATACAGTTCCCAATTTTGAAATCCACTGTAATCGTCCAGATTTAGTACCCTAATTTAGATCCAAAATTAGTTTTCTTATGTACTCCTGACCAATCATTTCTCAATTACAATACTTTAGGTCGTAAAAATAATCAGAGCTGTCTTACAACAATTTGTCAATTCAAGTTAAAAACTTCTAACACATGCACAATGGTCGAATCCAAGGTCACAGATAATAACCATGGAAATTTTCATTTTTACAACTACCCACTGTCGAACGAAACTTCGACTGTCCTTCATATATTGCTTTTATGTAAAAATAAAAGAGGTTAGTAAGAAAAGTAGTTAGGGAGTCATGACTCATAAAAGAACAGGAGTTATTAGCCTTAAAAAATCATGTTAAGTTCACATAAAAAGAAATCACTTTAAACAGCAGTCCCGGAACTCAAGCTCTAGAAACAAAAACAAAAATTCAATCACCAAACAAACAGATGCATCTAAATCATGTTAAACAACCATAACAATCACATCCAAAACAGTCCCGGGACTTACGCCCTAGGTGACAAGACTTAAACATCTAATCCCTATCAAACAGATGAATTCAAGCCAGAGCACAAAGTGTTAAACTGCCTGTTAGTTGAGCAGCCTTTTGCAAGTCTCTCTCTCTCTCTCTCTCTCTCTCTGGGCAACAATACAGACTTTTTCACAGACTTCCACACATAGAAACTCTTTTTTCTCACACAGACTTTTACAAACACAGAAATACTTATACACACACACAGATTTTTACACACCCAGAGACTCTATCTTTCTCATAAACAGACTCCCTCTCTCACACACACACAGTCGCTCTGTCCGTAATTCTGTGTCTGTCTCTGTCCCCTGTCCTCTGTCTTTGTCTCTCTCTCCTTGCCCAATGCCCCCCTACTCTAGGAATTCAACTTATGTGCGTCGGGGTTCATGAGCCCCTATTAAATACTTCCATTATATTGCGGGACGGGCCGGCTACTGAAATACGGTCCAGAAATCGGGTTCTCAAATCCTTGTAATTCGACTCCTGACAAAGCCTGTTCCAGTCAACACTGTCCTCTGGTCAGGGGAAGTATACACTTTACCCCAAATTCATCAGCGCGGGGGGAAGCATATGCTTTACCCAAATTCGTCAGCGCGGGGGGAAGTATACGCTTTACCCAAATTCGTCAGCGCGGGGGGAAGCATACGCTTTACCCAAACTCGTCAGCACAGGGGAAGTATCCGCTTTACCCCAACCCAGTCCAAAGCGCAGGGGAAGTATCCGCTTTACCTCAAAACTATCTCTTCACCAAAACTTCGCAGCGCTGCATCCAAAAATGACTCACCACTCTTGATCACCGGTTCACTCTACTTACTCATCTCTAGGACCTTCGATCCTTCACCCAGAGACTTTCGTTAACAGTGAAACAAAACGGTTCGATTCTCTCTTGGGCTGACAAGCCCAGAATTTCGGTTGGCAAAGAGTTGTGAGACGCCAAACAAAATTAGAATTTAGTGTATTCAAACCCCTACTGGAGATCTTTTGTATAAAGGGCGTCTCCGAGCCCGATTAGGAGTGGCCGGACGTCCGGCGAGCTCTCAATCCCTGCCAACAGGCGTGTCTCTACTCCCTTCCCGCGGCGGGGTCACCATCTCTGTTGGGACAGGACTTCTGTCCCCGTGTTCGTTTGGAGGAGAGAGACACCGGGTCTGATTAAAGTATAAACAGGTTTAATGAGAGAGAATCGTACACAGTACAGTGAGGTGTCTAGCTCACTGGAGAAGGCGCGTTCTGACTATATTTTTAATTTGTCTATCCTTTTGTCCTCTCACACTCCAGAGTTACATCCTTATTTGGGAAAATGCAGAATCTTGGTATGTCATTGGTTCTCACCTGATAACATTCTATTACCTCAGTTTGAGCTACGTGCATTTAGACACAGCTCCAATGTCCTGTTATCTCTCACCCTCCCTGGGGCCTCTTCAGGCTATGCCATCAGCTTTTCAGTCTGTTCTTAGTGTAACATAATGGCTTACTGTTGTCTAGTGAAGCTAACAAGTTCCAGACTTGCTAATACTACCTTACGTGTGCACTACATAACAATAAAGTTTCTTACACTACCTAACCTTAATAATGGATCCCAACACTATTTATCCTATCCATGCCCCTCGTAATTTTATAAATCTCTAGAAGGTCATCCCTCCGCCTTTGACACTCCAGGAAAAGCAGCCCCAGCCTATTCAGCCTTTCCCTATAGCTCAAACCCTCCAACCCTACCAACATTCTTGTAAATCTTTCCTAACCCCTTTCAAGCAATGATAAATCAATCCATTTGCATCAGTGCAAGAATAAATTATGGAATCCTTAGTAGAGAAAGAAGAGCAGGACATATAGAGTAGCTATGAATAGTTGGCTTGAATGTCAAAGGGAAAAGTTTGTTTGACCAAACTTGTAGAAAGTTTTGAGGAGGTCATAGAGTAAATGGGCAGTAATGTAAGGGGTACTGATATAGAACAGAAGAAGCAACACGGCTGCTTGTGAATGGCCAGTTTTGTGCTAAGTGACCCAGCAGGGATTTGCCAGAGTGATTAACTCTTTGGGAATAAATTGGCAAGGAGGACCCTGAATGGGGAGATGGTCAGAGGGTATGATCCAATCCAATGATCCAAGGAGAGCAGGATCCAAGCTTGTGAGAATGGGGTGAGTGAACTCTCAGAAGAGGCAGTCGGGAGAAGTATGTTGTGTGCATGTGAGTGTACACTAAATAAATGGAAAACTTGAAGATCAAAAGATTATGGAGGAATGGGGGTGAATTAAAATTATGGTTGCTTTTCCCCTCTTGATTTGGAGACAGGTATCGTTTGAAGTAATGATTTCCCTTTTTGTCCAGTTTGTAAGCCACAACACGCTGCCCAAACTGTACCTTTATTTTTTGAGTTTCAATCTTGGAAATAAACCCAAAGCAAAATCTTTAAGATGGGGTTTATTAATAAACATGCAAAACATGGAGGAACAAACTCTGCTACTTCATTCACACACACAAATACAGTGAAGAAGGATAGAGAAAGAAAAATAGTTGCAAATTGAATTTCATGAAAAGTTATTACATTGATATTAGTTCACATGACTTAGAGTCCAATTGGTCAAGAACCAAATTGGGAATCTTCATTTGGTTAATCTTACTGCAATTCTTTTTCTGAGTTGGGATACAGGTGGATGGCAATTAAGAGTGCAGTGGTATTTGGCATGCTCAGAGAATTAGTCCACCATGGCTGACTAAGTCTGCAATTTGTTTTTCTGAATAAGAGACTTTTGGGAGAGATAGAGATGGAGAGAAGGCTTTTTCACTGCTAAAGTTTGGAATTACAGTTCTTGTAAAACAGCAATTGATATCAGAAGTCAAAACTGCATATGTAAAAAGGGCTCAAACAGCCCGGTTTCAGTTGTGTGATAGGGTGGTTTCTGCTAAGCCAGTCAGATAAACTGGTAGTTTGACCGTCCACATCAAAACTGTATGGGATGAGGGATGGATTCATGGGTAGATTCACGGATGAACAGAGCGATGGATGAATTCACATACAGACAGAACAATGATGTGATGGATTTATGGGCAGATATACAGATGGAAAGATTCACAAAGGTGTGGATGGATCGCCAGCTAGATTCATGGAGGGAAACACAGATTTAAGGATGGATTCGCAGATAGGTGCATGAAATAATGTACTGATTGATTCTCAGAAAGTGGGCCAAATTTCCAGGCAGATGGACTTGGTAGACAGTTGGTTGGATTCATGATTGGATGGTCAGATTCAATGACAGGTGAATTCATAGATGTATTCATAGACGGATGGGTTCATAGACTGATTCATGGATTGCTGGAATAATTATGGAGGGACTGCAACAAAGACTGCAACTAGACTATTCCTGGGATGACAGGACTGATATATGAAGAGAAAGTGGATTGATTAGGACTATATTCACCATCGTTTAGAAGGCTGAGTGGATATCTGATAGAAACCTATAAAATGCTAACAGGATTAGACAGGGTAAATTCAGGAAGGATGTTCCCAATGACCAAGAAATCCAGAACCAGGGCTCACAATCTGAGAATACAGACGAGGTCATTTAGGAATTAGATGAAGAGAAACTTCTTCACTCAGAGAGTGGTGAGCCTGTGGAATTCTTTGCCACTGACAGTGATTGAAATCAAACCATTCAGTGTATTCAAGAAGAAGTCAGATATAGTTCTTAGGACTAAAATGCTCAAAGGGAAAAGTAGGAAGAGGATACTGTCTGTGCCTGTGAAGTTTGCTTTCTCCAATGCATTGACATTCACTCCTAGTATCTGCTGTCTGGCCAAATCTCTACTGGTTATTCTACTGTCTTTAGGATTTTTGAACCACAGGAGCTGAAGAGAATCTGCTGACATCTTGTGGTAAGGTTGATCCTCCTGTCTTATGTTGATCTGTTTTGCTTCCAGATTTTTGCTTCTCTCACCATCTAAATGGCTTTCTTGAAAATTTTCTTTGGACCACAACAAAACTGAAAAAGACTTACCAGTAATCCATCAATAATTCTATCTCCAATGAAGGGTGATTTCAAGGCTTCATAGTCATATTTTTCCACTACTATGTAGAGATCACTAAATAAATTACTCATAGATTTCTCTGGAAGCTGAACACCTGATAAATATAGTGTTTTCAAGAATTTAATTTGTTGGACAGTGATTTTTAAAACCTTGCAGAATTTCATCAAGTGTATCTGATGCAACTTTTATGAGCAACTTGGTACATTAGATCATTGAATATAAAAGTGTATTTGTTCGGTTTCTGATTAAGTATCTAGTTTGGAGGCAAAATCAATATCTTAAGAACAGTTATTGGCAAGGTGCCAATTTTATGTACTATTTGGCCCATTTCTGAAATGACATCTTGCTGACAGTACTATTACTGCTGCCTTGTCTTCCTCATATGATTATTTAGCTTCCTTTTCATTTAATGATACAAAATCTTAATGTCTCCTTATCTTAAAGGATTTGTTTTTTTTTAGATTAGATTACTTACAGTGTGGAAACAGGCCCTTCGGGCCAACAAGTCCACACCGACCCGCTGAAGCAAAACCCACCCATACCCCTACATTTGGCCCTTACCTAACACTATGGGCAATTTAGCATGGCCAATTCACCTGACCTGCACATCTTTGGATTGTGGGAGGAAACCGGAGCACCCGGAGCAAACCCACGCAGACACGGGGAGAATGTGCAAACTCCTCACAGTCAGTCACCTGAGGTGGGAATTGAACCCGGGTTTCTGGCGCTGTGAGGCAGCAGTGCTCACCACTGTGCCACCGTGCCACCTTGTATGTTGCTGTATAACAAAGCTGCTATTGTGTATAGCTGTGCAGGAGGATTTTCTCATGCTTATGTTATCAAAATAGATGATTCACACCTTGTTTGCAAGTGTAATGAATGGGTCCCCCTTCTTTTAGATTGGATTAAATTCACTACGGTGTGGAAACAGGCCCTTCGGCCCAACAAGTCCACACTGACCCTCCAAAGAGAAACCCACCCAGACCCATTCCCCTACATTCACCCCTGACTAATGCGCCTCACACTACTGGCAATTTAGCAAGGCCAATTCTCCTAACCTGCACATCTTTGGACTGTGAGAGGAAACCAGAGCACCCAGAGGAAACCCATGCAGACACAGGGAAAATGTGCAAACTCCACACAGACAGTTGCCCAAGGCAGGAATTGAACCTGGGTCCCTGGCGCCATGAGGCAGCAATGCTAGCCACTGAACCACCGTGCTGCCCAGTAGACATTTCCCATTCTCTTCAGAGCTACATGTGGGGTTAAAGACAATCCCAATCACTTTAATGTGTTCTACCAGATGAATCTCACTCTGTTGATTTTGTCTTGTCAAAAATTGCGATGCGTTTATCATCTTAAAGTTATACCTGCAGATACCTTCAAAGCTCACTGGAACCTGCACCACTGCTCATCATGTTAGAGATTGCTCATACTATCAAACCATCAAGGCAGGTTCACTGCCAACATATCCTTCCTGGCAGGGATTTACAGGGCTCATTTTATCAAGTGTGGTCGAGGAAAAACACTTGGTCCTCCAACAAGCACAGGCTTAACCAATGTGTCATTTATTACATGTTAACAATAGGTACAGATTCCACTGATATGGTAAACATTGTCACAGAGACTGTAAAGAGGATTTCAGTGGTAGGTTTTATTAATCAAGCTACTATTCTTCCACCCAAATCAGAATGATGATATTGATATGGCCGTTCTTAATGCAATCCTCAGCATTAACCCTTTCTGCACCTTCTATGACTAATATCATTTTGAATCAGATTCCACTGCATCAAATCTTCCCTCATCCTGTGGTTAATTGGTGGGAACCCCCAGGCAGTGCAGACTGTAAGTGGGGGCTGTGAGAGCAGGAGCTAATGTCCACAATGTACAGAGACTGGAATCCTGTGTATTATCACCAGGACGCAGGGAGGAACATGACTGAACACTCATGATGCAGGAACTTGAATGCTCAGTAATTCTCAGCAGCCCCATCCTGCCCCAAATTGATGCCCATGTTTACAGTGGGCACAGGAAACTTCAGCAAATCTTATCCCTGGGTCTTGGCTGAGGTGCTGACTGATCAAGGGAGCACTCAATGAAGTGACACTGATTGTACTCCAGAATGGCTGTGGAATTTCAGGACCAATGTTTACCAATTGAACAGGAATTTTCCTTTGCGTTGTTACTTCTCAGGAATGACCAGAAGGTGCACACAGTTTGGGTCTTCTGTAGAGTCAGGCTTCTTCCTGTATCTTTCCCCTCTGTGTTGTTCCAAGTAGGGACCCCAATCAGGGGCTGATGTGCAAGCAGCAGATATTTTCTGTGAATGGAAATGTAAAATGTTTGATCATTTCTGTTGGATTTTCACCCACTGTTAAGTGGAAAAGAAATCTGGTTCCCAATCAGATTATTCCGACACCTGATAATTCACACTATAGCAAACAATATTTCATGACAAAGATTATACTTTCATCCAGACACTTCAATTGATCCTGTTGTGCACTGGCAGTGAGACACACTGAAAGAAATGGACTTTTCACAGACAATCAGTTTGATGCAATGACCTTAGTGCAATTCATTAAATGTTAAAGGTCAGAGACATGGTGAGATGAAGAGGTTTAGGGAGGCAATTCCAATGTTTAAGGTTAACCCTGCTGAATGCACAGTTACCAATGGGAGAGTGAGTGAAATACTGAGTGTTGTAACAAATGTCAGAATTGTAGGAGTGCAGGTATTTTGATGGTTCACACAGTTGGAGGAGGGTACGAGAGAGAGGATTTGCTCAATGATACAGGGGTGAAAATTTTAAAAGTGTGATGTTGGATTAGAGTCTCATAGTGATCAACAAGGACAGGGCTGGCAGATGAACAAGGCCTGGTGTGGTTTAAGCCACAGTGCTATGGAGAAGCATGGATTCACTTAAGGTGGAAGACGGGAAACATGAGCACCAGTAGCCAGTCAATTAACCTGCAAATTATAAAGACAATGACCAGGATTTTTCGGATAGCAAGGTTTCCTGTCCGACAACCCGAAGACTTGGTGGGGAATGTATCCGTACAGGTTATGGCTGTGCCAGAGTCACTTCAAGCTGCTCAGAGCATCAAATGGTTGGATATGGGATTTTTATCCTCCATTTTGTGCATTTTCCTTGAACAAAACTGCCTGCCAATCTGACTGACCAGCAGTGCCACAGCGAGTAATGGTCACTGCTGGCACCAGAAGCAACCTCCAGAATCAAAGTGCTGGAGTTCCACAGGAGGAGCCAGTAGTGAGGTCACATGACAGGAAATGGGAGCGAAGGTCCAGGGAGAGTAGGGAGAGTAGGGAGACTCAACAGCAAGGTCAGGAATGCAATGAATATCTGGATAGGCTGGGACTTTGAGCTGGTCTCATTGATAGAGTCAGCCATCTCCTTTTCTGAGCCTTCCTGTTCTCCCCTTAACCACGCAAACCCACAATTGCAGGGGAATATTAACTGATGCACTAGGCTTTGCGTACACCTTATAATGTTGTAGGCCGGACACAAGCGTGGGATGGCAAACGAGGAGACTGTATGGGCCCTCCTGCCTACTAGTGCAGGACTGTAAGAACTTGCTGTTTACAACAACCTCAAAGACCAACCTCCTAACCATTGCACTAGGGGTTTAGTATCCTGTAATGATGTCACAGAGCAGCTTTTCATTGGGAAGAGATACCACAGGGTAAGCTGAGTTAAGAAACGAAAAACAGAAATTCTTGGTGAATTGGGCAAAACCCGAAAACCGAACACTGTTTACATTAGAAATACTTGCAGAGAAGCAAATGATGTAGACTGACTAGCATTAATGATAAGGGTGACAGAATAGTTTATCAAATAATCCTTTAGATGTATTGTTGAGAAAAGACACATTTTGTCAAATCCTTTTGTCCTGCATTTATTGGGACATTTTGCAAGAATCCCAACCAATTCAAAGTAAAAAGTAAATTCTGTCATCTGAAAGGAGACTATTGATTGGTTGCTAAATTAATTCTGATTGGCAGAGATGTTGCCGTGGAGAATGCACCCACTAATGCTGATTGACAATTAACTGCCAGGTTTTGATTAGAGAATGTGGAATTTCACGCCATGGAGAGGAAGAGGCTGAGGGGGATTTCACTAAAGTTCACAAAATAATGAGAGGTCTGGGCAGAGCAAACAGGAACAATTAGCTCAATCTCATTAAATCTGTGCTGTTTAGACCTTGATGTTTTGATTGATTTGCAAAAGTAGCAAATAGAGTCATAGAGATGTACAGCACAGAAACAGACCCTTCAGTCCAATCGTCCATGCTGGTCAGATATCCCAACCTAATCTAGTCCCATTTGCCGGCATTTGGCCCATTTCCTTCAAAACCCTTCCTAATCATAGACACATCCAGATGCCTTTTAAATGTTGCAATTGTACCAGCCTCTGCCACTTCCTCTGGCAGCTCATTCAAAATACGGATTACCCTCCGCCTGAAAGTTCTGGACTCTTCCACCCCAGGGAAAAGACCTAGTCTATTTACCCTATCCAAGCCCCTCATGATTTTATAAATCTCGAGAAGGTCACCCTTCAGCCTCCAACGCTCCAGTGAAAACAGCCCCAGCCTATTCAGCCTCTCCCTGAAACTCAATCCTCCAACCCTGGCAACATCATAATCATTTTTTTCTGAACCTTTTCAAGTTTCACAACATCCTTCCAATAGGAGGGAAACCAGAATTGCATATGATATTCCAAAAGTGGCCTAACTAATGTCCTGGGCAGCCACAACATGGCCTCCCAACTCCTATTTCAATGCTGTGACCAATAAAGGAAAGCATTCAAGACACCTTCTTCATTATCCTATCTAATTGTGACTCCATGTCCAAGGAACTATGAACCTGTACCTCAAGGTCTCTTTGTTCAGCAAAGCACACTACCCCCCCCACCCCCACTCCCCCTACGACCTTCCCAACAAGTGTACAAGTCCTGCTCTGATTTGCCTTACCAAAACATAAATGACAAAATGCACCGATCCTTGTGGCACACCATTGGTCACAGGCCTCCAGTCTGAAAAGCAACTCTCCATCACCACCCTCTGTCTTCTACCTTTGAGCCAGTTCCGTATCCAAATAGCTAGTTCTCCCTGTATTCCACGAGATCTAACCTTGCTAATCAGTATTCCAAGAGGAACCTTGTTGAACACAATATTGAAGTCCATATAGATCACGTCCACCGCTCTGCCCTCATCAATCTGCTTTGTTACTTCTTCAAAAAAACTCAGTCAAGTTTGTGAGACATGATTTCCCACACACAAAGCCATTATAATTATCCCTAATCAGTACTTGCCTTTCCAAATACATATAAATCCTGTCCCTCAGGATTCCCTCCAACAACTTGCCCACCACCGATGTCAGGCTCTCTGAAATATAGCTCCGTGGCTTGTCCTTACCACCTTTCTTAAATAGTGGCACCACGTTAGCCAACCTCCAGTCTTCCAGCACCTCACCTGTGACTATCGATGATACAAATATCTCAGCAATCATTTCTCTAGCTTCCCACAGAGTTCTTAGGTAGACTTGATTAGATCCTGGGAATTTATCCACTTTTATGCATTTCAAGACATCCAGTACCACCTCTTCTTCAATATGGACATTTTTCAAGATGTCACCATCTATTTCCCTACATTCTATATCTTCCATGTCCTTCTTCACAGTAAACACTGATGTAAAATACTTGTTTAGTATCTTCCCCATCTCCTGCAGCTCCACACACAGGCCTCCTTGCTGATTATTGAGGGGCTCTATTCTCTCCCGAGTTGCACTTTTGTCCTCAATGTATTTATAAAATCCCTTTGGAATTTTCTTAAACCTATTTGCCATTGCTATCTCATGTCCCTTTTTGCCCTTCTGATTTCCCTCTTAAGTATACTCCTACTGCCTCTATACTCTAAGGATTCCTTCGAACTCTGCTGTCAATACCTGACATATGCTTTCTTCTTCTTCATAACCAAAACCTTAACATCTGTAGTCATCAACATTCCCTATACCTACCAACCTTTCTTTTCACCCTAACGGGAATATACTATTTCTGGATTCTCATTATCTCATTTCTGAAGACTTCCCATTTTCCAGCTGTACCTTTACCTGCAAACATCTGCTCGCGATCAGCTTTTGAAAGTTCTTGCCTCATACCATCAAAATTGGCCTTTCTCCAATTTCGAACTTCAACTTTTAGATTCAGTCTATTCTTTTCTATCACTATTTTAAAACGAATAGAATTATGGTCGCTGGCCCCAAAGTGCTCCCCCACTGACACCTCAGTCACCTGCCCTGCCTGATTTCCCAAGAGTAAGTCAAGTTTTGCACCTCTCTAGTCAGTACATCCACATACTGAATCAGAAGATTTTTTTCAGCACACTTAACAAATTCCTCTCCATCAAAACCCTTGATACGATGGCAGTCCCAGTCTAAGTTAAAATCCCCTACCATACCAACTCGATTATTCTTACAGATAGCTGAGATCTCCTTACAAATTTGTTTCTTAATTTCCCACTGACTATTGGTGGGGTTTATAATACAATCCCAATAAGGTGATCATCCGTTTCTTATTTCTCAATTCCTCCCAAATAACGTCCCTGGATGTACTCCCAGGAATATCCTGCCTCAGTAGAGCAGTTATGCTATCCTTTATCAAAAATGCCACTCCCCCTCCTCTCTTGCCCCCCTTTCTATCCTTCCTATAGGATTTGTATCCTGGAACATTAAGCTGCCAATCCTGTCCATCTCTGAGCCACATCTCTGTAATTGCAATGACATGCCAGTCTGATATTCCTAACCATGCCTTCCCCGTTAGCTCTCTTGAATTGAAATAATTATAGTTTAATTTATCAGTCCAACCTGTAGTTGTTTTCTGCTTTGTTCTTGCCTGCTTTAACTAGTCACCTTTCCCAACCAATCTCAAATTGATCTTTTTCTTCACTATTTCCCTGGGTCCCACTATTCCCCCCACCCCACCCCCACCCTCCACCTAACTAGTTTAAATCCTCCTGAGCAGCTCGAGCAATTTTCCCTGCCAGTATATTCATCCCCTTCCAATTCAGGTGCAATCCATCCTTCTTGTGGAGGTCACTTCTACGCCAGAAGAGATTTCATTGATCCATTAATGTAAACCCTTCTCCCCTGCACTATCTCCTCAGCCACACATTCATCTGCTCTTTCCTTCTATTCATACCCTCATTAGCTTGTAGTACCAGGTTTATTCCACATATTGCTACCCTAGAGAACCTCCTCTTGAATTCCTGCCTAAGCTTCTATATTGTCCCTTTAGAATCTCATCCTTTTCCCTTCCTATATCATTAGTTCCAAAGTGTACAATGACCTCCTGCTGGTCCCTCTCCCCCTTGAGAACATTCGGCACTCTCTCCAACATATCCTTGATCCTGGCAACACACCATTCTGATTTTTCACTGTTGGCCCCAGAAGTGTTTGTCTATGCCTCTGACTAGAAAGTCCCCTCTCACAATTGATCTCTTGGAACCTGACGTACCCCTCATTACATTGAGAACCAGTCTCCGGACCAGAAATTTGGCTGTTCGTGCTACATTCCCCGGAAAGTCCATCACCCCCTACATTTTCCAAAACAGCATACTTGTGTGAGATGGGGACAGCCACAGAAGACTCCTGTACTACCTGCCTACCCATCCTAATTTTCCTGGAGTTAACCCATCTACCTGAATGTTTCTGCAGCTTTTCTCGCTTCCTATAACTGCCACCCGTCATATTCCCTAGCTCTTGTAAATTCCTTATTGCCTCTAACTGCTGGTCCAACCAAACCATGCGATCTGATAGGATTCACAATCAAAGACACTTCCTGCAGAAGTAACCATCAGTAACATGGAAATGCTCCCTAAACTCCCACATCTGATAGGAAGAGCACCTCACTCAACTAAAGGTCATCGTTGCTCCTTCACAATCTACAGACCCAGAAAATAGCACCATCTTTTTGCTCTTTAAAAAAACACTGCTCCATGCTAACTTAGTACCTATGGTTTATATTTTTAAAATTTAATCAACAGACCGATCTCAATAAAAGATATAATTAAGAAAGAATCCACTCTATTCACTACTGTAGATTTACAGCAAGATTACAAGTACAAACTATGCACATGTCTGTTCCTGTGCTGTGAGCTCACCCACACAGGTTCCTCTAAGGTCAGCTGTGAATTTCACTGTTTGTTAAATTTTCCTAAATGCACTCTAATGTCCAGAGATACATGAACTCAAACAGCAAAAGCAGTGATAGTGCAGATTCACTGCTGTGTCAGACAGCAGGGTCAGTCTTTCTCTGACTCTGTGGTCACTGCCTTTGTCTGTCATCCTCCTTTTAAAAGTGCCATTGTTTTGATCTTTTATTGCAGAATCATTTGGTGTACTAGAGACAGCGCTGGATAATCACTGAAATGGGAATAATGTCCAGGGTTATGGGAAAAAGCCGGGGGAATAATACTAAGGCCTTCTGTGCATTCAGAGGGCTGGTACAGGCATGATGGGCTGAATGGCTTCTTTCTGCACCATAACAACTCAGATTCTGTGAACTTTGTGTAGTTGAGACAGACAAATCATAACCTTGGTCTTATATAGAACAGTACGGTACAGACACTAATCCTTCAGTCCACAATATTGTACCGAACATGATGCAAAATTAAACTATTTTCTTCTGCCTGCCATTGGTTCACATCCCTTCATTCCTTGCATATTCATGTCTTTAATTAAAAGTTCCTAAATGCCTTTATCATATCTGCCTCCACCCCCACCCCGGCAGCCTGTTCCAGACTCCTGCCACTCTTTGTGTAAAAAAACTTGCCCCTCACATCTCCTTTGAACTTTGGCCCTCTCACCTTAAATGCTTCTCTTAGTATTTTTGAACTGTGGTGGGGGGAAAAGATTCTGACTGTCAACCCTATCTATCCATCTCATAATTTTGTAGGCTTCTATCAGCCGCTCCAGAGAAAACAACCTGAGTTTTTCTAGCCTCTCCTTAGAGCTCATACCCTCTAATCCAAGCCTCATCCTGGTAAACCTCTTCTACACCCTCTCCAAAGCCTCCACATCCTTCTTGTAATGTGGCGACTAGAATTAAACGCAATAGTCGTCATGCAGCCTAAGCAAAGTCTTATAAAGCTGTAACATGACCTCCTGATTCTTGTACTCAGTTCCCTGAGCAATAACGGCAAGTACGCCATAAACTTTCTTTATCACCCTACTTGTGACGATTTGTTTTGATCTGTATTTGATGCTGAAATGAACTTCTGACAACATTTTCATAACACCACTAAAACCATATATTTTTGCCTGCATAATCTGATTCGATTCCTCTGTAGTTACAGAAATCCTCTGTTTCAAAAATCCACACCCATGCAGTCATGCCATTGGCACTTGGCTATTCAAATAGCAAATCGAGAGTTTGATGTTGGAAAAGCACAGCAGGTCAGGCAGCATCCAAGGAGCAGGAGAATCGACATTTTTGGCTAAAGCCCTTCATCACGGCTTTAGCCCGAAACATTAATTCTCTGCTCCTTGGATGCTGCCTGACCAGCTGTGCTTTTCCAGCACCACACTCTTGACTCTGACCTCCAGCATCTGCAGTCCTCACTTTCTCCTATTCAAGTAACAACTCAGCTGACCTCCCAAATCCGACCCTCTGTGAACTTAATAATTCAAATCTGTGCTCTTAATTACATCAAGTCCTGATCATCGATCATTCCTTTCTCACTAATTCATATTGGCTCCTGCTTAAGTAAGTACTCAAGTTTAACATTCTCCTGCTTGTTTCCAAATCTTTCCATGGTCTTGGCTCACCCTTTCCTGGAAATCTCTGTGACATGTGTGGTTGTCTAAATCAAGCATTTTGAACCCTTGCTGTTTAAATAGTTTGACCATTAGTAGATGGCCCCTCAGTTGCTGAATTACGGGACTTTGGAATTCCTTCCTCAAAACTCACTGTCTCCCTGCCTTTTCTCTCATTGAAAGCATGAAGAAACAAAATGTGAGATTGATCTTGACAAACCTGTACTGAAACCAGGAAATGTTCCACGTGGACTTTATTCGAAAACTACTGAATCCCACCACCTAATGCCACTACTTGTTATTACAACCAGACAAACGTAAAGATCTGCAATGCAGAAGACACCATTCTGAAACTGAGAGATAGTTTTGAAACAGTCCAAACTCCAACTTTGTAAGGTGCATAAATAGTGTATGAATTGATTGAGAATTTAATGAAATCAACCTAACAATCTGTGATCCATGACTGAAATACAAAATATAGAGTTTAGTGGACCTTTTGTTTATATTTGTTAAATTAAGGTGACCTGCATTTTCCAAGGTATTGCAACACACTGATATGTTCATATTTGTGATGTGTTCCAATAGTGCAATTCTTTTATTATTTTAAAACCTATCTTTGATTTAATTGCATAAATGTGATAAATTATGTTTTTTTGTAACATTGAAATAACCATAGTCCTATCAGATCACAGGGCTGCTCTCTCAACAGAGAGCGAGGTGATTGATGGTGGTTTAACCTGAGGATCAAGGGGAGAGTTCCAGAAGGAGAGTTCATCACAGTAACCTCAGCTGGTACAGGGATTGGCATCACTCAGCATCACCAACTCACCCATCCAACCAACTGAGCTAACCGATCCACTTTCTTTTAGTAGTATATTCAAACATTCACAGATACTACTTCCAGTCCACTCCAGCTTTAGTGCCTGAACCAAGGTGGTATCACGGTGGACTGAACTGAGCATAAGTGAAAGGACAACAAAAAGACATTTTGACTTTGAAACAATATGCTTTGCATTGCATCTATCATGATCCAAAACCTAATTTTATGTTCTCTGTTCCTTAATCTTTAAAAGATTTCAAAGCGTCCCTCACCTGCCACAAGGTGGGGCCCTCAGCTTGGACAACTCTCACCACAGCCATGATGGGGATCCACATAATACAGAAGATGGTCATACACCAGCCCAGTGCTCCTGACCAGACAGGGTATTCAACAGATCCATATCTTAGTGGGGCAAATGTTGTCAAGGACCAGATTAAGACTGCCTGAATGTGGATAAGATACAAAACTAAATCAAAAACAGAATGAGAGATTGGGTATTTTCAGTTTAAATCAAAATAATGTGTAACAGCTTCTTACCACCAGCAAACACGGAGAGATCAGAATCCAACACATTCTCCACCACAGCCAGAAGAGCCAAGTCCTTTCCCCAATCATCATCTCAATGTCCTTGATGAATCTGTTTGTCCCTGTGAACAACAAGGAAGAAGAGAGACACCATCACTCACTCTGTCCTGTCTTTAGGGCAGCTTGTTTACTGTTGAAGTTCATCTTGTACAGGGTGGCACTGATGAACAGGTTAACCCAGAGAAGGGATTGCTCCAGATTTCAAACAGGATAAGGAAATTGATTCTTGTCACCAACTGATTGATCTTTCTCTCCCATTTTAGGAACAAGGGTCTGTCCATCCCAGCACAAATTGGAAACATAAGCTTTTCCTGGAATGAGTTCTTCTTGGGCGATGAAGGTAACTTGGAATTTGAAACACAAACAGATCAATCATGACCATATTGATGGTGGAGCAGGCTTGAGGGGCTGAATGGGTCTATTTCTGCTAAGGACTTGTAAAATATGAAAGTGAAGAGTTCATAACAAACCCTAAATATAGAAACATGTGAACAACAGCAAAAATAGGCTAATTTTCTCTAATCTTATTACAAATCACTTGTTAGGGATACGATTAATACTGATAGAAACCAATGAAGGGTAAAGAGTGGGGTGTTTCCAATGTAAAGAACAGGGGTATAAGTGTAATTAATTAAAACTTATAAAATACACCATTGAGTTAAATGCAATAGAGATGACCACTTAGGTGATATATTGCAACTGTAGCATGTGGGTGCTGCTGGATTCCTAAAGAAATCCAGTTATATTGGATCAGCTCAAACATTTGATATAGTACCACACATGAGGCTCCTTAATAACCTGAGAGCCCATTGTGCTGGGTGTACAGTATGACCATGGATAGTGGATTGGTGAGCTGACAGAAGATCGACAGCAGTACCTTGTCGGGATCTGGATGATGTGAGCTTGGCAAGGTTTATTCGAGAATTGGATGAGAACTGTAGCAATTCTGATGTCGGGAAGACCATTTTTTTTTATTCTTTCAGTAAGCAATGAGCTGAATCTGTCACTCAGCAGTGATGAGTTCCTAATTAATGGGATTATTCCCTATTAAGCAGCAAGCTAATGGTACAACACGCCTAACTAATATTCAGCTTCCTATCTTAAACTCACCTAACAAGCTCAACATTGAGAAAACTTGACCTGGAGATTAGAGTGGGGATCTCGTGAATTCAGCTTGTTACCTGCTCCAAATGACCTAAATATTAGGCACTGAGGTCTCAGAGAATACTCCAAGGATGCCAGCCACATACACTTTACATTCATGGTATTGGATCTGATATGTGCCAGTCTCTAATATCTTGCTGGGCCATCTCAGAAAATTTCTACACTTCAGTACTGCACCACAGTCTGCCCCAGTGACTATCATTGTAATGCCTCGGCCAGCACACCCAAAAGCATGAACCCAGGCTGCATCTCCAGGCTGGTCACTTGCTGTCCCAATTCTCACTCATTCTGAGCTGGCCTGGATGCTCACAACACCTCTTCCTTGCCTTGCCTTTTGCCTTTGTGTGTTTGCTACCTCAGCCAGGGATATTATTCCAGTCGCTCCTTGCCATTTAGTGCAGACACAAAGGAAGGAATCTTGTTGTGGTTGTCAACAGGACTCTGTCAAATCAAGGAGGGTATAATGGGGTGCTGGCACAGTAAGTCATGGGCAGTCTCTGATACCAATTCCATGTGCTTAGACATGGGCAACCAGCTGCTCAGGGTGGTCAACATTAGTGTTTACTCCACGTAAGGGGTTAGGAACTGAATGAAGGTCAGCCCACCACCTGGCTTGAGTCTTTCTGCTCTACTGTGGGCTGCTTACTTCCTGAAATGAGACAGAGGCAGGTATTAATGGAGATGAAAGGACGTGTCCCAATTGTTACTGTAGGTGCAGCTGGGAGGTATCCTGAGTGAACAAGCAGTGCAGAGGGACTGCAGGATTAATGGTGTCTGGGATTGGGTAGGTGTGAGTGAGCGGAGGGGGACAGATTGCAAGCTGTAGTGAGATTGGTAGGGCATGAGACTCAGTGGAAGGTGGTTATAGCAAGAGAGTTGCAGTGAGGGTGAGATAACAAACATGGTAGCACTTACTAGCAAAGTGGAGAAGATCATTGACTTCCTTCTTTCACTGCTGGGTATTCCTCCAGATGGCTGAGATTGCACTGATCCAGGTGGCAACCTCGGACCAGGTTGTCATGTCATGCCCTGATCTTACCAATCCAGGGGTAAGAAGAAATCCCACCTCAACACCACACTATGCAGTAGAACCTTTAGATCCCTACCCATCAGGCAGGACACTCCTTCCCCCTGCCTGCCTGCTATGTCTGGGATCAATATAAGTAACACTGTAGGGTTGTTCTAGACTGACAGTGTTTGTATGGATACTTAACGGGCTTTTAATGAAGTTGTAACCACATGGAGCTGCCAGTGTTGGCCTGGGTGGACAAGGTCAGAAGTCACATGGCACCACATTATAGTCCAAAAGGTTTATTTGAAATCAAATGCTTTCGGAGCACTGCCCCTTCGTCAGGTGAAGTAAAGAGAAGCACACAGACACAGAGTTTATAATCAGAGAGATCAAAATATCATACAAGTGGTGTGAGTGGAGTGTTGACAGACTGAATAATAGGTCTCTGCAGGTGATCAAGAGTGTCAGATGGTGTGAATAAAGTGTCAACAGCTGAATAGCAGGTGAAGGGATGATCTATAATCTGATTCATTAAGGAAGAGAGATAATTACAAAATATTAAAAATAAGGTAGTTCTGGAGACAAACCAAATGACTGGAATAACATGGTAGGTATAAGAGTCACACGCCGAGGGTCTAACCAAAGTAACAAGTACTAATCCAAAACTGTACACATTAAATAAGGTAGAGAGATCATAATAAGTTATCAAGGTGATGGTGTCAAAACTGGACAGTAAGGAAGATCTTACAGGTACAGAACAGTGTAATGGGGTCACATGTAGTACGACTTGTAACCAAGATCGTGGTTGAGGCCATCTTCATGGCTACAGAACTCAGCTATTGGTTTCAGCTCAGCAATTCTGTGCTACTGTGGTCCTCAAGATACAAAACAACACAGAATTATTGTGAGGTAGCAGTGCTAACCACTGGGCCACTGTGCCACCCAAAGTGGGGACATTTTCAGGATGGCAACCTGTAACTGTATCACAGAGATTAGAGCTAGGGCCTCGATTATGACTGGAATGAAGAAAGTAAATATACAATCACCAAGTTTCCAGATCACAAAAATAGGTGAGAGGGCATTTGGTGAGGATGATGACACAAAGATTCTATTGAGAGATACAACAGGTTATGTGAAAGAACAAAAACTAGCCAGGTAGAATATAAAGTGGAAAAATGTGAGTAATACACTTTGGCGGGAGGAATAGAGGAGTTGAATATTATTTGACTGAAAAGACTGCAGAAAGCTGCAGCACAGAAGGATTTGGGGTTCCTTGTGCATAAATCTGAAAAGCCTGGCCTTTAAATTTTATGGGTATGAGGGAAGGAAAATGGATAGTTGGCCTTTATTTCAAAGCAAACAGAATACAAAAATAGGTAAGCTTTGTTATAAATGTTCAAGGCACTAGTGAGACCATGGCTGGAATATTCGGAACAGTTTCTATTCCTCCATGGGATGAGGATGCCACTGGCTCAGTAGAATTTATCGTCCATCCCAGAGAGCAGTTAAGAGTCAACCATACTGCTATGTGTCCAGAGTCACATGTTGTCCAGACCAGGTCAGGATAGCAGTTTCTTTCCCTGAAGGACATTAGCAAACCAGAGGGGTTTTTTCAATCATTGACATTGATTCAAGGTCATAATTGGACTCTTAATTCTAGATTTTTATTGAATTCAATAAAACGGGGCAGCACAGTGATTCAGTGGTGAGCAATGTTGCCTCACAGCACCACGGACCTGGGTTCAAATCCAGCCTCAGGTGGCTGTCTGTGTGGATTTTGCACATTCTCCCCATGTCTGTATGGGTTTCCTCCAGGTGCTCCAGTTTCCTCCCACAGTCCAAAGTTATGCAGCTTGGTTGGACTGGCCGTGCTAATTTCCTCTATAATGTCCACGGATGTGCAGGCTAGGCTGGTTAGGCATGGGAAATGCATGATTACGGGGATAGGGTAGGGGTCTGGGTCTGGGTAGGATGCTCATCAAAGAGTTGGTGTGCACTCGTTGGGCCAAATGGCCCGCTTCCACATTGCAGAGATTTTATGATTCAAATTGCACCATTTGCCATGATGGGATTCGAGCCTGGATCCCTAAGGCAGTACCTGGGTTAACAATCCAGCGATTATATCATCAGGTCATCATCTCCCCCTCAAAAAAAATATATTGGCTTTGGAGGCAGTCCAAAGAAGGTTCATGAGATTAATTTCGGATATGGAGAGATTTTGTTTTCAGGAGTGTTCAAGTAGTTTGGGCTTGAGCTCTTTTGAATTTCGTGGAATAAGAGGCGATCTATTTTGAAAAGTATATGATTGTTAACGATTGTGCTTGATCAGATATAGGAATAGAGGCTGTTTTCACTTATGCTAGAGTCTGGGACCAGAAGGCATCTCCTGAGAACCAAGAGGTTACATATTTAAGACAGAGATGAGGAAGACTTTTTGCTCTTAGAGTGCAGTGGTATTCTTTTTACCACAGAGTGCTGTTGAGGCTAGGTATATAAGTCTATTCATGTAAGATAGATTGTAAATCAGTAAAGGAATCAAACATTGTGGGGAAATGGTAGGAAAGTGCAGTGAAGGATAGTCAAATCAGCCATGACCTCATTGAATGGTGGCGCAAAATCAGTGGGGTGAATGGCCTACTTCAACTCCTCTGTCTTATGGTCTCATTGTCTTAAGTACTTATATTGCTATAAAACTCATACTTACACAGTCTGGGCTCTGTGCTGCCTCACTACATACAACAAACATACAGTAACTGCAAGCTGGCTGCTAATATTATCACTGCTACTGAAGGTCAGTCAGGAACCTTTGTACATCACATATTTGTGAAGCAATCTAACAGCAGAAAGATAAACTCCCTATGTGATCTTGGATTTGTGCAATAATACAAGTATCAGCAATTAACAAGACAATGACTGTAGTAAAATTGGCTGAAATCCAGCAAAAACAAGTGGATCCTGAGTGAAGGATGCAAAAAATGATGTTGTGTGTTTCATGCTGGTTTCTGGAACCAATTAGGTTTCATTGTCAGGAAGAGCAAGTGAATTCTGATACACGTCTGCCAGCATCTGATTCATTTGGTCTGATTTTATTAAAGAAACCTTAATTTTCACAAAGTACTTTAAATTTAATATGTTTATTTGTTTCGGTCTCTTTTATGATTGACTGACCATAGATCCAGCTGAGACCGATGAGTTGCAGGAGAGCTGTTATAACGAGAATCCAGTCCGTAACGTAATGATCCATTAAATTTAGCCAGTAAATCCCAGCCTAAAATTAAATGGAAAATTCAAAAATGTTACACAGGAAAATGATCGTACTCTTACTTTCAAATTCAGACTTTGATGAGATTTGAAAAATGTATACATGTAAGTGCTTATAATAAAAGCACAATTCTAACTAAAGCAAATTCAGAAGTCACAATGTCAGGTTATATTCCAACAGATTTATTTGAAATCACAAGCTTCTTCATCAGATGATGAAGGAGCAGTGCTCTGAAAGCTTCTGATTTCAAATAAACCTGTTGGATTATAGCCTGACATCGTATGACTTCTGAAATTGTCCACTCCAGTCCAACATTGTCACTTCCACATCATAACTAAAGCAAAATACTACAGATGCTGGAAATCTGAAACAAACACAGAAATTCCTGGAAAAAATCAGCAGGTCTGGCAGTATCTGTGGAGAAAGAAACTAACATATTGATTCCAGTCTGGTACAACTCATCTTCAGAACTGTTCCAACACAATTCTAACTCGATGCTCAATATTCCCTCATTCATTTGTGTGTGGGATTCAATTATGTTGCTGTTCCCTCTTCTCCATTCTCACCTGAAAGTCATTTTTGAAATGGGGAGATCAGAATTTACCTGCAGTGTTCCAAATGTGATCTCACGTGATCAAATAAGTGAAGAGGTTACCTCAGAGTCCAATTGGACCTTGATCAGCTGGGCCAATGGGCTGAGGAGTGACAGATGGGGTTTAATTTAGATAAATGTGAGGTGCTGCATTTTCGAAAAGTAAGTTAGGGCAGAATTTATACACTTAATGTTAAGGTCCTGGGGAGCGTTGTTGAACAAAGAGACCTTGGGGCGCAGTTTCATGCAGAAGGTGGTGTGTGTATGGAAGTTTTGGAGGCTGGTATAATTACAACATTTAAAAGGCTTTTGGATGGATATATAAATAGGAATAGTCTAGAGTGATATGGGCCCAATGCTGGCAAATAAGACTACATTAATTTAGGATATCTGATACCATGGATGAAGGATCTGTTTCTGTGCTGTACATCTCTGACTTTATGACCCTATGGGTGGCATGGTGGCTCAGTAGTTAGCACTACTGCCTCACAGCACCAGAGACCCAGGTTCAATTCCCGCCTCAGGCAACTGTCTGTGTGGAGTTTGCACATTCTCCCTGTGTCTGCGTGAGCACTCTCCGGGTGTTCTGGTTTCCTCCCACACTCCAAAAATGTGCAGGTTAGGTGAGTTGGCCATGCTAAATTGTCTGTAGTGTTAGGTGTAGGGGAATGGGTCTGGGTGGGTTGCTCTTCGGAGGGTTGGTGTGGACTTGTTGGGCCGAAGGGCCTGTTTCCACATTGTAAGTAATCTAATCTAATCTAAATACATCCTAGATTTAGACATCATGACCCCTCATGTACATCTTAACTCTTTGCCTCCAGTTTTAACTGCCTGGGAACATTGCATTAATGGGATTTGTGAAATTACCAACTCTCCCCACTCAGTATCTGAACTACATTCCCATTCAACACAAATATCTGAATAAGGGAACATTGCTCAGGAGTAGGCCATCCTGTCCCTGGGGCTTACTCCACCATTTAATAAGGTTAAAATCACACACCAGGTTATGATCCAACAGGTTTATTTGGAAGCACTAACTTTCTGACCGCCGCTCCCTCATCAGGTGGTTATGGAGTATAAGATCGTATGACATAGAATTCAAAGCAAACTTTTGAAAGCTAGTGCTTCCAAAAGAACCTGTTGGACTATAACCTGGTGATATGTGATTTTCAACTTTGTACATCCTAGTCCAACACTGGCACCTCCACATAATTTAATAAGGTTACCGCTGTTATGAATTGCTTTGAATATATTTGCGTCCTTCTTTCCATAATACAAGCAATACTGTATACAGACTCTCACATTATGGAACCATCAGTGCACTGTATAACTGAAGCTTAACATCTCTACTTTTGTATCCACTCAGCCTTGCAGCAAATGATAAAGTTATATTAGCTTTCCCAAATATATAGGTGAGGACTGCAAATGCTGGAGATCAAAGTTGAAGAGTGCGGTGCTGGAAAAACACAGCCAGTCAGGCAGCATCTGAGGAGCAGGAGAGTTGATGTTTTGGGCATAAGCCCTTCATCAGGAATGAGGCTTGTGGGCCAAGGGGGCTGAGAGATAAATGGGAGAGGGATGAGGCTGGTGGGGAGGATAGTTGAGAATGCACTAGGTAATATATCTCCCTCCCCACCCCTATCCATGGTCCATAAAGACCATTCCTTCTGCAACTCCCTTGTTCAGTCCATGCCCCCACCAACCCACCCTCCTATCCTGGCACCTTCCCCTGCCACCAAAAGAATTGCAAACCTCCACCCACGCCTCCCCACTTACCTCCGTCCAAGGCCCCAAAGGAGCCTTCCACATCTGTCAGAGATTTATCTGCACTTCCACACACATCATCTACTATGTCTGTTGCTCCCAATGTGGTCTCCTCTACATCGGGGAGACAGAACTCCAGTTTGCAGAACGTTTCAGAGGGCATCTCCAGGACACACGCTCAAACAATCCCATTGCCCCATTGCCGAACACTTTAACTCCCCATTCACTAAGGACATGCAAGGCCTGGGCCTCCTCCACCGCCAAACCCTAACCACCCGATGCCTGGAGGAAGAATGCCTCATATTCCACATTGGGACCCTCCAACCACATAGGATCAATGTGGATTTCACCAGTTTCCTCATTTTCCCTCCCCCCACCTTATCCCAGATGCAACTTTCCAACTGGACACCACCCTCTTGACCTGTCCTACCTGTCCATCTTCCTTCCCACCTATCTACTCCATCCTCCTCTCTGACCTATCGCCTTCACCCCCAACTTCATCTACCTATCGCATTCTCAGCTACCTTACCCCCAGCCCACTCCTTCTCTCATTTATCTGTCAGCCCTCTTGGGCCACCAGCCTCACTCCTGATGAAGGTCTCATACCCAAAACATTGATTTTCCTGCTCGTTGGATTCTGCCTGATCTGCTGTGCTTTTCCAGCAGCACACTCTTCGTTTTTCCTAAATATATTGGAGGGTTGTTTTTCAGACTGGAGGCCTGTGACCAGTGGAGTGCCACAAGGATTCCTGCTGGGTCCTCTACTTTTTGTCATTTATATAAATGATTTGGATGTGAGCGTAAGAGGTACAGTTAGTAAATTTGCAGATGACACCAAAATTGGAGGTGTAGTGGACAGCGAAGAAGGTTACCTCAGATTACAACAGGATCTTGATCAGATGGGCCAATGGGCTGAGAAGTGACAGATGGAGTTTAATTCAGATAAATGCGAGGTGCTGCATTTTGGGAAAGCAAATCTTAGGACCTATATGCTTAATGGTAAGGGCGGAGGGAGTGTTACTGAACAAAGAGACCTTGGAGTGGAATCGCTGGTAGATAGGATCGTGAAGAAGGCATTTGGTATGCTTTCCTTTATTGGTTAGAGTATTGAGTACAGGAGTTAGAAGGTCATGATGCAGCTGTACAGGACATTGGTTAGACCACTGTTGAAATATTGTGTGCAATTCTAGTCTCCTTCCTATTGGAAAGATTAGATTAGATTATTTACAGTGTGGAAACAAGCCCTTCGGCCCAACAAGTCCACACCGATCCGCCGAAGCGCAACCCACTCAGACCCATTCCCCTACATTTACCCCTTCATCTAACACTATGGGCAATTTAACTTGGCCAATTCACCTAACTTGCACATTTTTGGATTGTGGGAGGAAACCGGCGCACCCGGAGGAAACCCACACAGACACGGGGAGAATGTGCAAACTCCACACAGAGAGTCACCTGAGGCGGGAATTGAACCCGGGTCTCTGGCGCTGTGAGGCAGCAGTGCTAACCACTGTGCCATCGTTGTGAAATATGAAAGGGTTCAGAAAAGATTTACAAGGATGTTGCCAGGGTTGGAGGATTTGAGCTATAGGGAGAGGTTGAACAGGCTGGGGCTGTTTTCCTTGGCACGTCGGAGGCTGAGGGGTGATCTTATAGAGGTGTACAAAATTATGAGGGGCATAGATAGGATAAATAGACAAAGTTCCCTGGGGTCAGGGAGTCCAGAACTGGAGGGCCTAGGTTTAGAGTGAGAGGGGAAAGATATAATAGAGACCTAAGGGGCAACTTTTTTCCACACAGAGGGTAGTACGTGTATGGAATGAGCTACCAGAGGAAGTGGTGGAGGCTGGTACAATTGCAACATTCAGAAGGCAATTGGATGGGTATATGAAAGGAAGGGTTTGGAGGGATATGGGCTGGGTGCTGGCAGGTTGGACTAGATTGGGTTGGGATATCTGGTCAGCATGGACAGATTGGACTAAAGGGTCTGTTTCCATGCTATACATCTCTATGACTCTATATGCTGCATCTGCACAGTAACTTTTGATTGTCACGCATCCTTCTGTCTCTCAGAGTTCTGCAATCTCTAATCATTTTGATATGATGTTTTATTTTTTATTCTTCCTGCTAAAAGGGAAACACTTCATGTTTTCCTACATTATACTCCATTTGCTACATCTTTGCCCACCGACTTAAACCATCTTTCTCTTTTTATAGCCCCCTTATGTCTTCCTTGAAAATTACTTTCCAATTTTATGTCATCAGCAACTTTGGTAACTGTGTCTTCTACTGCTTCATCTATGTCATTGATGTAAATTGTAAATCATTCAAATGCCAGAATTGACCCTGAGGCACGCCACTTGTTACATCATGAGAACCTGAAAAAAAAACACATTTGTGCTGACTCTCTGTTTACTATTAGCCAGCTAATTTTCTGTCCATGTCAATATGCTAACCCCTGTACCATGAGCTCCTATGTTCTACAATAAATATTAATGTGACACTTTATCAAATGCCTCTGGAAATATAAGAAAAAGTACATCCACCATTTCCCCATTATCCAAACACTCATATTATTTCTGACATAATTCTAACAAATTGGTGAAATATGTTCTCTCCCTTCACAAGACCGTACTGGCTCTATTTGACTACTTCAAAACCTACATTGTCATGCCACAAATTCCTTAATAATAATTGCTAACATTTTACTTATGATAGATAGTAAGTTAACTGCTCTGTATTTCTTTCTTTTTGAATAAAAGATTTATATTTTCTAACCCAGTCAGAGAGTCAAAAGGTGTGGTGCTGGAAAAGCACAGCTGGTCAGGCAGCATCCAAGGAGCAGGAGACAATAGACAATAGGTGCAGGAGTAGGCCATTCAGCCCTTCGAGCCTGCACCGCCATTCAATATGATCATGGCTGATCATTCCTAATCAGTATCCGCTTCCTGCCTTATCTCCATAACCCTTGATTCCACTATCTTTGAGAGCTCTATCCAACTCTTTCTTAAATGAATCCAGAGACTGGGCCTCCACTGCCCTCTTGGGTAGAGCATTCCACACAGCCACCACTCTCTGGGTGAAGAAGTTTCTCCTCATCTCTGTCCTAAATGGTCTACCCCGTATTTTTAAGCTGTGTCCTCTGGTTCGGCACTCACCCATCAGCGGAAACATGTTTCCTGCTGCCAGAGTGTCCAATCCTTTCATAATCTTATACGTCTCAATCATATCCCCTCTCAGTCTTCTAAACTCAAGGGTATACAAGCCCAGTCGCTTCAGTCTTTCAGTGTAAGGTAATCCCTCCATTCCAGGAATTGACCTTGTGAACCTACGCTGCACTCCCTCAATAGCCAGAATGTCTTTCCTCAAATTTGGCGACCAGAACTGCACACAGTACTCCAGGTATGGTCTCACCAGGGCCCTGTACAGCTGCAGAAGCACCTCTTTGCTTCTGTACTCAATCCCTCTTGTTATGAAGGCCAGCATGCTATTAGCTTTCTTCACTACCTGCTGTACCTGCATGCTTGCCTTCATTGACTGGTGTACAAGAACACCCAGATCTCTCTGTACTGCCCCTTTACCTAAATTAATTCCATTGAGGTAGTAATCTGCCTTCCTGTTCTTGCCACCAAAGTGGATAACCATACATTTATCCACATTAAACTGCATCTGCCATGCATCTGCCCACTCACCTAACTTGTCCAGGTCACCCTGTAATCTCCTAACATCCTCATCACATTTCACCCTGCCACCCAGCTTTGTATCATCAGCAAACTTGCTAAGGTTATCGCTGATGCCATCTTCTATATCATTAACATATATTGTAAAAAGCTGCGGTCCCACACGGATCCTTGCGGTACCCCACTGGTCACTGCCTGCCATTCCGAAATGGAGCCGTTTATCACTACCCTTTGTTTCCTATCAGCCAACCAATTTTCAATCCAATCTAGTACTTTGCCCCCAATACCATGCGCCCTAAGTTTACTCACTAACCTCCTATGTGGAACTTTATCAAAAGCTTTCTGAAAGTCCAGGTACATTACATCTACTGGATCTCCCTTATCCATCTTCAGAGTTACATCCTCAAAAAACTCCAGAAGATTAGTCAAGCACGATTTCCCCTTCATAAATCCATGCTGACTCTGTCCTATCCTGTTACTACTATCCAGATGTGCCGTAATCTCATCCTTTATAATAGACTCCAGCATCTTTCCCACCACTGAGGTCAGACTAACTGGTCTATAATTTCCTGCTTTCTCTCTCCCACCTTTCTTAAAAAGTGGTATAACATTAGCCAGTCTCCAATCCTCAGGTACCGATCCCGAATCTATCGAATTCTGGAAAATAATCACCAACGCATCCACAATTTCCCGAGCCACCTCCTTCAGTACCCTGGGATGTAGACCATCAGGCCCCGGGGACTTATCAACCTTCAGACCTAACAGTCTCTCCAACACCAAATCCTGGCAAATACAGATTCCCTTAAGTTCAGGTCCTTCGGTCACTGCTACCTCAGGGTCTTCCCCAGTCTTGTGTCTTCCCCAGTGAACACAGATCTGAAGTACCCATTTAATTCTTCTGCCATTTCTTTGTTCCCTGTAATATATTCCCCTGTTTCTGTCTTCAAGGGCCCAATTTTAGTCCTAAACATTTTTTTGCCTTGCACATACTTGAAAAAGCTTTTACTATCCTCCTTTATATTATTGGCCAGTTTACCTTCGTATCTCATTTTTCCTCTGCGTATTTCCTTCTTAGTAATCCTCTGTTGTTCTTTAAAAGCTTCCCAGTCCTCTGTTTTCCCACTTATCTTTGCTATGTTATACTTTTTCTCTTTTAACTTTATATGTTTCTTAACTTCCCTCGTCAGCCACGGCCACCCATGCCTCCTCCTGGGATCTTTCTTCCTTTTAGGAATGAACTGATCCTGCAACTTCTGCATTATACACAGAAATATCTGCCATTGTTCCACCACGGTCATCCCTGCTAAGGTATTGCACCATTGAACTTTGGCCAGCTCTTCCCTCATAGCTCCATAGTTCCCTTTATTCAACAGAAGTACTGTCACTTCCGACTGTACCCTCTCCCTCTCAAATTGCAGATTGAAACTTAATGTATTATGGTCACTACTTCCCAATGGCTCCTTCACTTCGAGGTCTCTGACCAATTCTGGTTAATTACACAATACTAGATCCAGAATTGCCTTCTCCCTGGTCGGCTCCAGCACCAGCTGCTCTAAGAATCCATCTCTGAAGCACTCCATAAAGTCTCTTTCTTGAGGTCCAATACCATCCTGATTCTCCCAGTCTACCTGCATGTTAACATTCCCCATAACAACTGTAGTAACATCTTTACCACAGGTCAATTTCAGCTCCTGATTCAACTTACATCCGACATCCAGACTACTGTTTGGGGGCCTGTAGATGACTCCCAAGAGGGTCGTTTTACCCTTAGTATTTCGCAGCTCTATCCACACTGACTCTACATTCCCTGACTCTAGGTCCCCCCGCGCAAGGGACTGAATATCGTCCCTTTCCAACAAGGCCACTCCACCCCCTCTGCCCGTCAGTCTGTCCTTACGATAGCACGTGTAGCCTTGAATATTCATTTCCCAGGCCCTGTCCACTTGAAGCCACGTCTCAGTTATCCCCACAATATCGTATCTGCCAATTTCCAAAAGAGCCTCAAGCTCATCCATCTTATTTCTAATGCTTCGGGCGTTCATATACAGCATTTTTAATTTGTTACTGCTCTCACCCTTCCCATCAACCCCTATTCCACTCAACCTTACAGCATGATCCCTTTTTGAATTTTCTGCCTCATTGATACAGTTGTCTTTCTTGACTTCTCTTGTTCTAACTTTTCCTTCAACTTCCTTTTTGTACATCCAGTTTGTCCCCTCCCCCCCGCTACTTAGTTTAAATGTAGCGGTGTTGCAGTAGAAAACCTGCCTGCCAGAATGCTGATCCCTAACCTGTTAAGGTGCAAACCGTCTCTCTTGTAGAATTTATGTTTGCAACAAAATGTACCCCAGTGATTCAAGAACTTAAATCCTTGCTTCCTGCACCAGTTCCCCAACCACACATTCAAGTCCATTATCTCCTTGTTTCTGGCCTCACCAGCCCGAGGAACTGGAAGCAAACCAGAGATAACCACCTTGGACGTCCTGCTTTTCAGCCTTCTTCCTCGTTCTCCAAAGTCCCGCTGTAGTATGTGCCTCCTCTTCTTCCCGACATCATTTGTGCCGACATGTACCACCACCTCTGGCTCTTCACCCTCGTCCTTGAGGATTTCCTGCACTCTGTCCGCGATGTCTTTCACCCTGGCACCAGGAAGACAACACACCATCTTTAAATCCCGTCTGCTGCCACAAAAACCCCGGTCAGTTCCTCTCACGATGGAGTCCCCTATTACCACGGCTCTATGCGATGTCCGACTCTTCCGCTCTGCCTCTGCGCCAACTTTTGATTGACAGACCTGGCCGCCTCGCGGACTGGCAGTGTCATCAGTCTCCACTGTTTCCAACAGCTTCAACTTGTTCCTGACAGGTACTTCTCCCGGGGTCTCTTGCACCTGTCTCCTCTCTGCCTTCCTCATCGTCTGCTCTCTTCTGCTCTCTTCTGGCATGATTGGTGTAATGACCTCGCTGAAGGTCTTGTCCAGAAAGATCTCATTCCCTCGGATGAGCCTAAGGTCCTCGAGTTCTTTCATCAGCGCTGCAATATGCTCGGTCAATAGCTGAATGTGCACACACTTTCCGCACATGTACGAGTCAGACACACCAGAGTCGTTGACCTCCCACATCAAGCACATAGCGCACTGAACCAGCTGGGCAGTCATGTCTTCACCCTCTTCAACTGTGGCGTAATCACTTCACTCAACCTCCTTTTCAAAGACTCCTGAGCTGAAGCCTCACTCTTCGATTAAAAACTTCCTTAGACCCTTGTTTTGTAGCAAGCCTGTGGACTCTTAATTTAGGTTCTTAACACACCCACTCTAATAGCAAATCACTTACCTTCCCGACCGACTTTGCGCTCTGCCTGAACTTCCGCCCAGCTCCCGCCGCTCTCTGCTGCGAAAAGAGAGAGTTGACGTTTTGAGCACAAGCTCTTCATTTCTGATTAAGGGCTTAAGCTCAAAACATCGACTCTACTGCTCCTCAGATGCTGTCTGACCAGTCGTGCTTTTCCAGCGCCACACTTTTTGACTCTAATCTCCAGCATCTGAAGTCCTCACTTTCTCATGTCGGCCCGACCAAGTAATAATTGAAGTTTCCTTCCGTAAAGGACATTAGTGAACCAAAGGGGTGTTTCTAACAATCAACAATGGATTCATTTGAATTCATTAGACTCTTAATTCCAGAGTCTATTGAATTCAAATTATACCACCTGCCGTGGCAGGGTTCAAACCTGGATTCCCAAAACATTCCCTGGATCTCTGGATTAACAGTCTACCGATAATACCAGTAGGCCATTGTCTCCCCTAAGGCTAGGCTAAGCTAAGCATGTTTGCAGACAATGAGGGAGAAAATTCTGATGCCGATGATCATGACATGATGCTGAGTTGCAGCATCTAACATCAAGGCAACTGAGTTACCAGTCAAGAGCAACTGAAAATAACACACTTCTCTTCAAATCGGTATACAATCACCAGGTCAGAATGAGTTGTCAAACCTCCAAAACGATTTATTGATGGTTGGATTATCAATCTTCTTAATTCACATTTTTATTGTTTGTTGGTAACCTCAGTCAATGCAGAAGTTGAACCTGTGTTGTTGGTGCCCCTCTCCCCCCGCACCCCCCCCCCCCCCATTGTAAATCAGCCATCCAGGAGAAAGTGAGGATTACAGATACTGGAAATCAGAGTCAAAACGTGTGGTGCTGGAATCATCTTCCTGGTAAAGAGCTTATGGTCGAAACATCAACTCTCCTGCTCCTCAGATGCTGCCTGACCGGCTGTGCTTTTCCAGCATCACTCTCTTTAAAACCAACCATCCAGCCAACTGAGCCAAAAGAAAACAGTGTGGTGGTGGTGGATAAGCAGGAATATCATAGGGGATAGTGGAGGAGCTGATCATCACAGGAGGAGACTGAAGAGAAACAGAAGGAACATCGGTGAAAAGGGAGAAGGCTCGGAGAGGTGGGGAGGGTATATAATGTAGAGGAGGAGGGTAGAGTGTGAACAAATCAAAGGAAACATTAACGGCCGCATCTTTCTCTTAACTGGCTCATACAGAGGGCTAGCAGAGAATGTGCACTATAATGGGAAGGGTTCAAGATCTCTTCCTGCACAACGCAATTATACCCAACAGAAACAGAAATTGAAGAATATGATTGCACAAGGCCTCATTTGAAGGCTTGGCAATGAAGGGAAGCTTTTGCTACAGATTAAAAGTGAATGAACAATCCTGTGTCTCAAACATAATTTCTCTCAGAGAGAAGCACTTGGGTGCACCAACAGTGACAATGGTGGTGGAGCTGGTGGGAAGCAGAGAGTATTCCACATACAGCCATGCAGGAGCAGTCACAGGTACATGTATCTGGAAGTTAAGGGCATAGGGATCAGGCTGTTCTGCCACCTGCGGAATTCTAAAAGCAAAGGAATGTGGATGCTGGAAATCTGAAACAAGAACAAAATTTGCCAGAGAAACTCAGCAGGTCAGACAGCTTCTGTGGAGAGAAAGCAGAGTCAACATTTCAGGAACAGTGATCCTTCTTCAGAACTCATTGTTGCTAGGAAAAGATGGGATATACACTGAAGACAGGGATTGGGAGAACGGAGTGAACAACAGGTGGAGATGGAGCCCACACAAAGAGAGAACACTTGTTGGGCAGACAAAGGAATGGATACTGTTGAGCCTGGGCGAAAGAAAAGTTGCTTATGGGGACCATTAGTGAGTGAAAATGGGTTAGCTGCGATGAAAGGAGCCCAAGGTCATCTGGAAACTCTGGTCAGCATCCCATTTCCATTTGGGGTCCCTGCTGTTGTCAGGACTCGATATCAAGTTCAATATTTTTCGGGCCTGAGCACCTTCATCCATGCCATCCCTCCCACTGGGCCTGACCTTGTCAAAACAGTGTTGGGGCATACATAATGGTAAATTCATTGCTTTTGGATCCAATATTCTATCATAATAACAATCTAACTGTTTGAACATAGGACAGAAAACATTTCTTCTGGTATGCACTATCACAAATTTCCATATGTACCAGTTTAGTAAATGATTCATTGTAGGAACAAAACATTGAAAATGATTTGACATAAACCACTGAAAAGTGCACCGTCAAGACTACAACAATGTCTCATAAAAGTTCAGGGATATAACTTTGATATTTGTTACAATCTGGGCTACTTCAGACACAATGAGAGGTGTACCAACGCCAAATTAGACAATGGCTGTTTGGCTGCACTTACAAAAAAATTACAGAAGAAAACATCATCAATATCAATCCAGATGAATATTGGTCAACAGTAAGAAAAAAGACAATGAATGATTCACAACTGAGGGCATTTTGGAAAGTTATTATCAAAGTCCGGCCTGATGGGATACAAAACGTGCCAGATGTGCTCCAAGGGATTTAGCCAGACAAGAATGAGCCAGGGACCCTCAAGAGGCATGCTTTTCAAACATAAACAGATGCTTGTAGCTGAAGCTCTTTAGTAAACTCTATTGCCTCATTATACCAGGGGCATATGGGCATAGGGTGAAAAAGGCCCCTGTACAGCTCACTGTGTATTGCTCAGTTCACAACAGAAAAATCGAGAAGACTGTGAGGGTGTATCAGGCATGTCAAAGTCAGCCACCACATCAACAGAAAAAAAATTTCTCTACCCTCACAAGATTCCAATATATCTTTGGTTGAAGCTTGTAACAGATTTACTTACCATCCACGGTGACAATTTTCACCAAGTCACTGAGTAATATTCCAATTTTCCAACCACCAGACATTGGAAGGATTACTCAACTACACCCATGGTAATCACCATAAGTATAAAGTGCATTGTGTACCTGGAGAAAATATCTGAAATTGGATCATACTGCACTGATAAATATCTTATGGACCTAGGGTACCTTGGATGTGTACTACATGGGGTCTAAATCATGTGACAGCCTCACCACATTATCCCAGACCCAATATTTTTGCTGAATGAAATGGTTCATACTATTCAGCCATCCGTCATGAAATGAGCAACTGGACACCATCTCCATATTGCCATGTCACACTTCATAACAATACGTCTAGGTATGGGCTTTCTATTACCAGCAACAATCACATTAAAAAGCAAGTCAGGACACATTTGCCAAGTCATGAACAGTCCAATTTCCTGTAAATATGGGATAAACATCTTGAACATTCAGGCAGAATAAAAACAGCACTCATTTGACATCTGGGTGTGGAATTATCTAGTTTGTGAGAGTGGTAAAAGGTTTGAATCATACATCCCATCCAGGGAACATGGTCACCCACAGAAGTACTCAGAAAGTGCAGTGAGCCTTAAACCCAAGGAGTCACAATATCTAATGGAACAATGGAAAGAGGAATAGAAAATAATTTGGGGAATTGTACAACATTCTAACATTGAGCATTCTGACTGTGCACAGAACACCACCAGAGGTAAACTCAGGGAGTGAAAATGTTGAACGCAACCATGAAAGTAATCTCCTCTTTAACAAAAGGAAAGTCACCAAAATATCAGTGAGCCAAGAACAGTCAGTTGATAAATCTAGATCACAGGACAGAAAGAAGATCATGAGATCTGGAAGGATTATTAAATTATTGATTCATTATACAACCACTTAAAGTCTTAAACAGTTCAATTCTTAAACTCCTAAGCACAGTGACCTATTTTTGGAGTGATAGTTCTCACAACCAGTCTGAGATATATTTATTTTCATTCATGTATGTTATAGGAATATAGTAATATCATTTTAAGAAGAACATGCTGATGAGCATATAACCTTGATATAATACATGTCACTGACAGCTATAGACTTGTTCAGTGTGTAGTACATATTGCGAAGGGAGAGCAGCTATGCTTCCCTGTAACAACTAACCGCGATAACGAACGTGTCTGCTGAGCAATTTTATGACATAATAAACTGAACCGTGGTCCTGTTTCCCAGTCCTATTGTAAGAGTGGATTATCTGAGAATAAACTCAGAATCACATATGACATGATCACTGCACAACATTAAACAACTGCAAAAAGAAAGGACCAGAACACTAATGCCTTCTTTATTTTTTCATCCTGTGAATTTGATCACCTTTTACAGTTACTGAGTACATGTGAAAACAGCTGATATCACTGAAATACAACCTACCTGTGTCACACATAGAAGGCCAAGCAGATAAAATAACGAACAAACACCAGCTGTCAGAAGAAGGCGCTTTGATTGGACCAATGTAGGGAACTGGTCTTGCAGGGCTGTCATAACTGTTTCTAATGGAAGAAAATGTCAAATGAAGACATTAATTAATAACTTGCACAATGACAGGACAAAACACCACTGGACACACCAAAGCCCTGGAGTAAAAGGTTTCTGCATCCATTTTTCTGGCTCTGAGATATGTATTTTTCCCCCAGTTGTATTTTTCCTGTTGCTCTGATGCAGAGGAAAACTGCATCATCGTTATCCTCAAATATCACGTAGGGTGTTTCAACATGAGTGAGTTTCAACATGAGTGAGTTTCAACATGAGTGAATAAGTTTGCTGACCATCCTGCTCCCTGTAAGGCAGGTAAATAAAAATCCCCATCTCTTGAACAGCAAGATCTGTCTCAACGAAAAGATAAATTCTAGGCATGAGAGTAAAGAAAAGATATAGAACATTAACATCTGAGATTGAAAATCACCACAATAGCTATTGGACAGAGGAACATAGAAATTAGGAGCGAGTGGACAATTCAGCCCTTCAAACCCACTCTACCATTTGTCACATTCCTGGCTGTTCTTATTGTGGTCGCAATTCCTGCCTGTTTCCCACAGCCCTTTGTCCCATTTTTCATCAAAACATATCTATTTCTTTCTTGAATTTGTTGATTGATTCTGCCTCTTCTGCACTCTGGGGCAGTGAGATCCACAGATTCACAACCCTGTCAGAGAAATAGTTTCTCCTCACCCCAGTTTTGAACCTACTTCCTCTCAGGCTATATCTATGACCTCTTGTTCAAGACTGTCCGACAAGGAGGAATATCTGTTCCACATCTACCTTATCAATCCCCTTGAGCATTTTATGTGTGTCAATCAGATCATCCCTCATTCTTCTGATCTCCACATCCTTCCTCAAGTAAAGAAACCAGAACTAGATACAATACTCCAAGTATGGTCTCAACATCATCTCATAGAATTGTGACAACATTACTTTTATAAACCAGTTCTTTTGCAATAAATGCCAAGATTCCACTTGCCTTTCTTATTATATGCAGCCCCTACATCCCCACTTTCTGTGATTCATACACAAGGACACCCAGATCCCTCTACACTGAGGCACTTTGAATCTGCTTCTGATTTAATTAATAATTTGCTCTTTCATTATTGTTGCCAAAATATGTAACCTCGCACCTATCCACGTTAAATTCCATCTGCCAGATTCTAGTTCATTCTCTAGCTGTGAATTTTGTTTTGTTACATTCTGTCCCTCCTGGCAGCTCATTGATATAGATTGTCAACAATTGATGTCAGAGGATTGAACCCTGTGCTACCCCAATAGTTACAGTTCGCCAGAAGGACCCATTTATCCCGCCCCTCTGCTTTCTGTCAGTCAACTAATCCTCTATCCGAACCAATACTCTACCCCAAACACCCTCCGGTCTAACCTTTTGTATCAGTCTTAATGCAGCACCTTATCAATGTCTTCTGGAGGTCTAGATATAACACATCCACCGTGTCCCCATTATCCAACTTGATAGTTACATCCTCAAAAATTCCAACAATTTTGTCAAGTTCAACTTGTCCTGTATGAAACCATGCTGCCACTGGGGAATTGAGCTTTGTTGTTCCAAGTGGTCAGTTCTCTCCCTTATTATTGACTCCAGCAACTTCCTCACGACCGAGGTCAAACTAATTGATCTACAATTTTCCATGATTTGCCTATTTCTATTTTCAAATACAGGCTTCACATTAAAGTGTTTCCAAATCACTGGCACCTTTCCAGAATCGAGGAAATTTTGGAATGTAGTAACTAATATATCCACTATCTCTGCTGCCTTAGGGTGCAGGCCATCAGGTCCTGGGGACTAATCTGCCTTTAATCCCATCAGTTTACTTAATACCTTTTCCCTAGTAATTTCACCGAGTTCCTCTATAGTAACTGCAGATTTTGGGAAGAAATTATAATCTTCCACTGCAAAAAGACACAAAATACTGGTTTAGTGCCTCTGCCATTTCTGAGTTTCCCATAATTACCTCACCATTTCCACCCTCTAAAGGGCCACCATTTACTTTCACTACTCTCTTCCTTTTTATATACTTATAGAAGCTTTTGGTGTCAGAGCTTATGGTTTTTGCTAGTTTCCTTTTATTGATCTCCTGATTCTCCAGAGTGTCTCAAACATTTGCAGTATGATATGCCCTAGTTTTTGTCTTTATGTTATCCTCGACCTCCTTGTTAAGCCATGGATTATCTTTTACCTTTCTATAATTCCTTTTCCTCTCAGGAATATACTTTAATTGACAGGTATTTAGTAACTCATTGAGCATTTGCCACCATTTTTCAAATGTCCTGCTCCTTTAATATTTTTCCTCAGTCCCCCAGGGCCAACTGCTTTCTCAGGCCTGTATAATGACTTTTGGCCAACATTAAAACTCCTGTATACGACTCTGTCTTCACTCTTGCCATCTGAATTTGAAACTATAGAAGGTTGTGATCACGCCTTCCAAGATGATCCTTAACTACATGATCATTTACCAATCCTTCCTCATTACACAATACCAAATGTGAAGCAGCCAGTTGGTTCCATGACACGTTGCCATCAGAAAGAATCCCTCAGACACTCTATGAATCTTCCTTCAATACTACCCTTGCCAAGTTGATGAATCCAATCAATATCTATGTACAAATCACCCATAATTTCTGTTGTGGCTGGCTCATAAGCCCTCATTACTGCCTCATTTATACTAAGCCCTACTTTGGAAGTACTGTTTGAGAATCTGTAAATTATTCCTACCAAGGGGTTTCTTCCCTTGCCTTTTATTTCCACTCAGATTGATTCAACATCTTGGTTTGTAGTGCCAATATCTTTTCTTAATGCACCTTGATATCTCCATTAACCAATAAAACAGCTCCACCTCCTATTCCTACTTGCCTATCCCTTTGGAATACTCATTACCCTAGGACATTTCACTCCCAGTACTGATCTTCCTGCAACCACATTTCAATAATCTTCACCAGGTGGTGTGACTGGTCTCTATTTGTGTTGTCAGGTCATCAACTTAACTCTGAATGCTGCATGCTTTCGCTAATAAGTTCTACTGGTTTGTCTTTCTCTTTTAATATTTGCTCATACACTCTCCGTTCTTACTTACTAATAACACTGAACCTCATCTCTCTCATTTACTCCAACTCACATTTTGATCTTCTATGATGCCTTCCCTCACCATCGCTGTTAGTGCAAATTGTATTGTGAAATCATTTGGATGCCGATGCAACTTTTCCCCAATTTTTATTTTGATGCAGGTGCTAATCATTTAAGACTAAGAGCTGCATTCTTCTTTCAGACAATGAGGGAACAATTGCTACAAAGAAATGTTGTGCGTTTGTCCACTAACATCACCAACAGCACTTTTTTGCCCAACACTGTCACAATTTCTTCAAAAGAAATGATTTTTTTAAGTGATGCAATGCCATTTTTACCTAAACCTGCAAACTGTGTGTCAACTCCCAGAGTGAGCAGCATGAAGAAAAATGAAACAGACCATAATGGTGCCCACGGTAACTGTGCAAGGGCCTCTGGGTAGGCAATGAAGACCAAACCGAAACCTGAACAGTGAATAGAATTGAAATGACACAATGAACGTTGCTATTAACTTGTTGTTGACATTCACTTCATTTAATTTATTACAGTTGCCAATATTAGCCAACATTTGCAAAACTATTCATGTCACCAAAGTTGTGCGGATATGTGTTTACAATAAAAAACATTAGTTATTATGTATTTGTAATACTAATCACTTTCAATTCAGAAATTATAATATTTAGAAGCAGTGAACACTGAGTTCAGAGTGACATTTGCAATCTAAGCAAAAAAAGAATCTCTCTAATATATTGGTGAAACTGGCATTTTAAAACAGGGAATAATGTTGGAGAGTAGAGAATGGGGAGAAATAATTGAACGGATAATTTAGAGTGTTCTTAAATGGTTAGGGATTGTAAAGTGTAGTTGTACAAAGAGACCTCAGTCTCTTGGTGCTAAGTCACTGAGGGTTAACATGTGTGTGCAGCAAGCTATTAGGAAGCCTCATGGAATGTCATCCTTTATTGCAAGAGGATTTGAGTACAGGGATAGTGAAGTCTTGTTTCAGTTGTATAGCAGCTTGGTTAGGCCACACCTGGAAACTGTGCACAGTTTGGTCATTTTTTTCTCAGGAAAGATGTCATTGCATAGAGGGAGTGCAACAAATGTTCAGCAGACTTGCTCCTGGAATGGTAGAACTGTCCGATGAAGAAAGATTGGGAAAACTGGGCCTTACTCTCTAGAGTTTCGTAGAATGAAACTTACAACTTAGTTAAAGAGAACAACACAGTAGCTGCAGGTAAGATATTTCCTCTGTCTGCAGAATCTAAAACCAGCGGCCATAATTTAAAACTAAGGGGGATGCCACTGAGGGCCAAGCTGACAAGAAATTAGTTTATTCAGAGTGTTGTGAAACATTGGAATTGTCCAGCACAGAGGGCTGTGGAGGTCAAGATTTGAGTAGATTTAAGATTGAGATTATTATATTTCTGATTCTCAGTGGTGTACAAGGTCAGGGAATGGAATGAGTAAAAAACATTGAAATGTTTGATCCTTCATTATTACATGGAGTAGTGAGGCAAACTACTCAGACTGAGTGGCCTACCCCTGTTCCTATGTTCCTGCCTCAGTTCAGGCTGTCAAACCACTCAGTGCTCAGACTATTGGAGTAATCAGAATGTGTGAACTGTGTTTTATTGTAACTTTACCTGGTCATTAATTACTTATCACAGCATCATCAACCGATACAAGTGGCTTAGCACAGAACATTTCCATGTTTCTTGCTCTTCATATTAAACATTTTTTAAAATGTACCACTGTCAAATTGAATATTTGAGCACATAATATGATCAGTTACTAATCGTCAATAAATAAAAACTGTCTCTGATTCACCTAAAAGCACAATATTATGGAATTCATTCAAAATTTACTTCTTAAATATAAAATGTGGCTCATATGAAATGTAATTCTAAGGTAAATAGCAAATCTTACAGCGGATTATAATGTTAACTGAGTGCTTTTGAAATTTACTATTCTGTGATTATTTCAAAAGCTCACTTTTAAGAGCTAGGGTTCAACCCCGGGCATACCATTGCATTATTCAGCTCCAATCCCTGTCCAGTATAAACCAAACATCATGGCAATGTGTCTTCAGAGCCTGGCTATCAGTTTGGATCTGAGGATTGATTATTGTGTCTGGACACTAGAATCACTGGAATGTTGGGTTGAATCACTTCAGAGAGAACATTAAAGCTGTCTGACCCTTGACAATTTTAACAGCTCTAGTTTACCTGACTGGGCAACCTCTGAAACGGGCTTATCTTGTATGTGAGCCATGTGTCCCAGGATGGAGAAGATGACAAATCCAGCAAACACACTTGTAGCACAATTAACAACACAGACAATGATGGTATCTCTGTAGCAGTTATTGTGGAACTTGTTGTAAGACGACAATGCTACTAAAGTGCCCCAACCCACTGAGATAGAAAAGAAAATTTGAGTCGCAGCATCTTTCCAGACCTGGTAAATACAAAATAGAATAGATGTCTGGAGGGAAATGAAACACAAACATGTACAACAGATAAACGACATTAATGTGAAGGTAATGAGAACTCGTGTGGTTAATCCATGGTGAACTGAGCAAAGTAGCTCCCTCTGGTCAACAGTAACTCTTCTTAAACAGAACAGTCATCACTACAGTCATCACTACAGTTAAATTTCCTCTGGGATATCTGACACAGGTCTTTCTGGTATAATGAACGTTTCATTAACACAAATTACCTGTACCGTGATTGACGATTGGGGATGCTTTTCTAAAGTGCAAAAATTCAAAAAGTATGTTGGCTAGAACATGATTACATCGGCAACACTGTAAGTGCTCCTTGTATTGCGTGATTCTTGCATAGCGCAGGGTCACACGGAACGTGACTATTGCACTATCGAAGACGTGACTGTATACTCTTTCACCAGCCATGGTTTTCAGTGACTGACTCACTTGCAGTATTGTACTGACCATAGTTAATTCCATTCTTTTCGTGAAAGTAACAACAAAGAACACCTTTTACCATAAATAATGATCACTTTCATATTGTAATAATATCACAGTAGCTTAATATCAACAGGAACCAGTAAAATTACACTGTAATTTCTAGGATTATGTAAACAATGGTTAAATGATTTAAATGGAAATCAAAATCCAATTCCTGTCAGAAAAATTAAGCAATAAATAGTGTTCACCATTGTCTATTCACAAAGACTGCTGTATCTTTGGACTGAATACAAAATTCCAGCCATCATTATCCAGTATGCATGAGGACACTGTCAGCTTCACAAATGTGGTATTGCCTAGTCTGCCTATTTGCATTCACTGGGCTCCATGATGTTTCTGTCCTTATGCTGTTGACTGAATCACCTCGGAGATTTGTTTCAAGAAACATGACATTGAAATAGCCTTTTAATGACATGCCAAGCATTTACTTACTGCCAGTCACAATTTCTGGCACTTAAACTACCTACTGGAAGAATGGAATCACAGCTTGGAAGTCACCCACTCAAACTTACACTTCCTTTTCTGTCTCAGTCCTTGCACTGTTATATTCCAAGTACGATAATCTGACTGGTTCAAGATATAATCAGTTGCTTTCCAATGTTCACTCCAATGTAGATTTCAGATATAGACAATGTTCTTTCATTTCCATCTCCCACTTCCAGGTACTTGCAGCACCAAATATCATTGACATAGAATGGATAAGGACAAGGCTCATCAAGAGTGGCTCTTTCTATTGCCCTGATACAGCAAAATGTGGGTCAGTATTTGCTTTGTAGGTCAATGAGGTATTTCACCTGAAACTCCTGAATCATTTCCAAGATTTCAGAAAGGAGGAGGCATGAAGGAAGAATTCTATTGCATCCCAATCCCTATCATAATTCCTCATCAATTTCGATCCTCTCGTCCATCATAGCTGATGCCCTGACCTTCTTTCCTGTTAATGGCAGGATGATATAGACCTTAAACTGACTCTTTGAATTCATCACAAGCTTTGTTAAAAATTTCCAAGAATTGAATTAAGGACTCAAAAGCAATACACTGATTTTAAATCAATGATGAAAGTGAGGACTGCAGATGCTGCAGATCAGAGCTGAAAATGTGTTGCTGGAAAAGTGCAGCAGGTCAGGCAGCATCCAACGAGCAGGAGAATCGACGATTCGGGCATGAGCCCTTCTTCAGGAATGTCGATTCTCCTGCTCCTTGGATGCTGCCTGACCTGCTGCGCTTTTTCAGCAACACATTTTCAGTTTAAATCAATGATGACAAGCTAACAAAGTAAATGTGCTGAGGCACGAATCGATTCAACTAAAAATACTAATGAGACTCAATCATTCATATTGCTGTATTTACCTCAGCATCAGCCAGTCTGGAGAAGTCTGACTGGCTTCCGATGTAGAATTCAATTCCTTTAGAAGCTCCCTCCAGGGTAACCCCTCGGATCAGGAGTATGGTCAGAACCACGTAAGGGACTGTCGCAGTGAAATAAACCACCTGAGCATGGAGAGCACCTTGTTAGATTTTCCTGTATTACTGGTACAACAGAAGAAAATAAAACCTTGAAGCAGTACAAGGCCATGTGGCCCCACCATGCAATAAGATTCTGCCTGATCACCCTGACACTTGCCCTCTCCAGAACCTTTGACTCTCTTGTACATCAACAATTTGTCAAACTCTGCCTTGCATATATTCAATGATCTGACCTCTACTGCTTTCGGAGGAAGAGTATCTGAAAGATTAAAAATTCCACTTCATCTCTATCTCATTTGGAGAACCTTATTTTGTAACTGTGCTCCCTGTTCGAGATTCTCTGAGAAGGTCAAGCTTTCTAAGACCATTCGAAATCTTTGAAGATCATTTCTCGGTCTCCTAAATTCCTGTGAGTACAGGCTCAAACTTATATTTTCAAAAGAATTAATACAAAGGTTCACTGAACTTTCTCCAATACAAATATACCCCCTAACTAAGGAGACCAAAACAGTAGCTGCTGTACCTTTGTAGCAAGCTTTGCCTACTTTTATACATCATTCACCTTGGAATAAAGACAATATTATCCAACCAAATGGCAAATTAAATGGATTCTCATCAATGCATCGAAGGGAACAGATGACAAACTGAAGAGGAATAGTAACATGGAAGATGTACGCAAGGATTGCGTTTTCATCTAGTTCACAGGGTTTGCATGTTGAGACTTTGTTTTGTGATACCTTGTTATAATGTGCTTATTTAAACACTGCTAAACCTATAGACATGAGGATCTAAAATTTGAATTTAAGCAACAAAATATGAAGATTTTTATTCCAACAAAATGGTTTCTCGATTTAAAAGAATACTATAAAATGGCCTGTGAATCATACTGCTGAACATACTGCTGATTTGCAGAATTAACTTGCAGTTGAAAGATGAGGACAATAGAGTTTTCATAAGATAAACACTGATACATTAATTGACCATTTGAACAAACGTTGAACTAATACATGGCATGACAATTTACGTAAATTAGATATCCTTCTTAAAGGAAATACCATTGGATTAGCCTGTCTTCAATCATATCACCATATTACAATTGATTGGACATTTTTTTGTAGTTAAGAACCCTTTCCCAGAAAATATCATTAGATTAATTCGCTGTAAATCATATGTGATTGGTCTTTCTTGTAATTAAGACTGTACTATTTATTTAAAAACATGTAAATAATGTGTAATTTTCAAATGTAATTGCGCAACTTTTCCCCAGAACACAGAAGCTTCAATCTCTGTGTTGCTGGATAGAATTGCATCAAGGTACCTTAACTGAATCAACTAATGACCCTTGTTTTTTGAATAGACCGCATTTGTCGATTCCTTTGACCGATCTCGAACCCTTCTTAAGGGGACACACGTCTTCAGACATAATAACGGAAATTACACAATGAAAAGAATCAGTTAAAGGTCATTCTTACCCAAGAAGCTCACTTCCTCACTGGGTAGGTACATAAAAGACACAGCAAGTTGTTCCTGACGTCAAGTTGGACCTTATGAGATTTCTCACCTGATTCTGCATTAAATCTCACCTTAGCACAGGCTGCTCATGTCACTAACAGATTCCACCCACAGTAACTGCTACACAGCTGTTACAACATATTCCTTCAACATTAATAACTACTAAAGGCACATTACACTGGAATGTCACATGTTGTGATTCTTCTAACAGCCTTAAAATTACATATGCTCTTTGGTTTGGAACCTATCCAACAGTACAACGGGGATGAAGGTCAGAGCTTTGTTAGTTAACCTCTGTTGTCCTCCAACCTATCACAGAATCTTCCTTTTACTCACCGAACCATATTCCCCATGTCCATCGTCTTAAGAAACCTCTTAAACTGTTATTTATTTATCTCAGTCAGATGAAAGTCCATGGAAATGAAAGATTAGCTCGGTTTGTCTTGACAGGTGCTTCACAAGCTGTTGAGCATTACCAGCATTTTATTGTTTTCACCTAATGATTGTTCCTCAGGTCTCAGTCCCATTCTCATGTTCAGACAAATCTCATTTCACTCAAATAAAACCCTGATCCTATCCTTCCCCATCACCGCCACCACACCCCCCCCCCCCACTCCCCCCCCCAACCCCCAATCCTTCCTCAGCCTTCCACAGCAATTGGAAATTCACCCAGAATTCCAGTGTCAGTGAGTGAACCCTTAGAATGAGGGACACATTGCAGGGGTTTGGGGAAGTTGCTGTTCTTTCCCTCAGGAGAACGTTCTTCAGATCTCCCTCAGGCCTGAAGTGTTGATGAATTATGAATCTCCCATTTCCCATAGAGACACTGTTAACATCACCTGGGAGATAAACCAGACACTTCACAAATTATTTATCGTTTCTAGCTTTACTGTTACTTTGTCACGAGTTTTAACTCTATTTATCACCAATCATTTACCTTTCCTGAGATTTGATTCCTTTTGATAATGCTGCCCCAACTATTAGCCAGGCAAGAAGCAGACAGAGGGCTAAATACCAGATTACCTCCCCAGGCTCATCCATTGAACTGGAACGGCGTAAAACTACTTTACTACAGAAAATAAGAACAAAAACATGTAGTAAGTTAGGACACTCTTCATTACACACAGATGTTTTTAGACATAGTGCATCAATGTATTTAACAAACAGAGTTGTGTAATATCTAAATTAATTTTTGATTTATAGAAGCTTTGATTCTTGCACTCAGAAATAAATGTGAAGTTTGATATTCTGTATGACATTTTTTTCCTCGTGTGTATTGATATTTTTCAATGTAAAGCTTTGTTCAAACAAGTTGATGAGATTCCCTGCAGCTGAAAATGTGTTGCTGGTTAAAGCACAGCAGGTCAGGCAGCATCCATGGAACAGGATGCTGCCTGACCTGCTGTGCTTTAACCAGCAACACATTTTCTGCTGTGATCTCCAGCATCTGCAGACCTCACGTTTTACTCGGAGATTCCCTGCAGAGCTGTTTCTGACAATGTTTCACTGACTGCTTCACAATGCACTGTGAAACCTATCTGGTTTAGTCACTATGTCTTCCAATGAATTCAGCTCCTTCATCTTCCTACACATGGTATCTACCTCCAGACAGTTAATCTAAATCCAGTCCCAGGACTGTGTGTTAAAATAATAACTTATTACAATTAAAAGCAGAGAAATGAACATCAGTCACACATGATTCTAACCATTTCATGTTTAAGAATTCTGGTCATGAATATTATCCTTGAAGAGCAAGAAAACAAAGAAAAGTGTTTTGCTTTATAAATATTGTCAAAGTTACAATGCTTAGAAACCAGAGGAATATTAAATAGTAAAAGTTTCCTTTCCATGATGCCATTTTGTAACAAGTGTGCAATGTAAATAATACCTCAATCAAAATGAAACAGCTTCTCTCTCATTAAACACATATAAACAAACTAACCAACCCAAGAGGGGTTACTGGCCCAGCTGTATAGGTTATTGGTGCAGCTATCTGCAGCAAGGTACTTACTCCCAGTATTGCTCACTCGGGCCCTGGTGAGGATTGGAGATTTCTGATCCATTTGGACAAGATCCATTGTTTTCCTGCAGCTGTGTTATATTAACGATTTCAAAATATCCATCACTCAGAGTGAGATTGCAGAGAGTCTCTGGAAAATATGTTTCAGTATTATACATCAATTTTGCATTCCATTTCAATATAACCAGGGTCACTGTTTCACTCTGACTGAATTAGTTAATCCTTTTGATTACATGGGTAAGGTTATGCATAGATCAGAACACAGAGGTACAGTCCGTGCACTCACTCTCAGCACAGTCCTGCTCTGGTGTTCAATCTGCTTAATCTCTTGTTGGATAAAAGTCTGCATAAAAGTAATTAGAAAACCAAATTAAAATGGTACTGTATATAAAAAGTTACTTCAAAAGTATTCACTAGTAGTTATTGGAGAAGACTTTAAGGATTATAATGGGCTGGATTATCCAGGGAAGGAGAGTCTCACATACCTTGCTACACCACTCCTTGTTTTACAAAATGAATGAATGGAGCTCCACAGTTCTGAGCGGTAGATTCAACTCAGGGCTCTCTCGGAAATGGGGAGCCACATTTTCAATCTGACAGTGCTTTCACAGCACAGAGCCTGCCAGGGGAAAGCAAAACCCCTTTTCACAACTGCTGTCTTCTCACATTTTAATGTTCCTGACAGCTGCTGTCAAACAGGAAGTTCATAACATAAATGTGTGTTAGGGTGCAGGGAAGGGAAGGTGCTAAACTGATAGGAAAAGGGTGCCAGCTAAATAGGGTGCATGTAGGTAGGGTGCAGATATGCAAATCGAGAGCTATGTAAAATTCCATGTGGATAGGAGCAGGGTGACAGGTTGCCAGGTGGATAAGGTGCCAGCTGAGGAGGTGTAGGGTGCCAAGTGGGTACGATGCCATGGTGCAGGATACCAATGGAGTTTGCTAAATAGTCCAGTGTTGAGGGTAACTTGAGGATGATAGGAGAATTTTTTGGGGGAAGGGAGCAGTCTTGTTGGTCGGTTCCAGTAGCAACAACATTGGTGGAGGGGGATGGAGTCCAATGGTAACAGTGAATTGGAGGGTGGGGTCAAGTTTCATATCGGCAGAGAACTGGGGGTGATATCACATTTCCAGAGGAAGTTAGGGGCAGGGTGTCACAGCTGTGAAGCCATGTGCAGGGTTTTCAGAGCAGATTGTTAATTATTGATTGTACTGAAGCTTTCTTAGTGAGGTGGAGGATTTTCATAAAGAAGATCTCCTTCTCTAGCTGTGGTTACACACAAAAAGAATGCATTTATATTTTGTTTATGATGCATTTAATTTTAAAAGCCTTTGAGCTGATTGGTGACTGAAGCAGGATGCTGTTAAATAAGATAAGAGCACATGGCATTTGGGGCATAGTACTGGCATGGATAGAGGATTGGCTGCCTGGCAGAAGATAGAGAGTGGTGATAAAGGGGCTTTTTTGGGTTATTGCAGACGGTGACTAGTGAGTTCTGCAGGTATCAGTGTTGGGACCTTCACATTATACATTAACAAACTGGATGAAGGAGCTAAGGGCAATGTTGCTAAGTTTGCAGATGAGACAAGCTAAGTGAAGGGACAGGTAGTGGTGAGGAAGTGAGGAGGTTATAGAAGGCTTACAGAGATTAAGAGAAGTGGGCAAAGAAGTGGCAGATGGAATACAATGTGGAAAAGGTGTGAGGAAGTGCACTTTGGTCGGAAGAATAGAAGCATAGACTATTTTCTAAATGGGGAAAAGGCTTCAGAAATCTGAAGTACACATGGTCTTGAGTGTCTTGGTTCAGGATTCCTAAGGTTAACATGCAAGTTTATCATTGGCAGTTATGAAGGCAAATGCAACTCACTTCAAGAGAGCTAGAATTCAAGAACAGGGATGTACTGCAGAGTCTGTGTAAAGCTTTGGTCAGGCCTCATTTGGAATATTGTAGCTGTTTTGTGCCCTGTATCTAAGGAAGAATGTGCTGCATTGGAAGAGAATCAGAGGAGGTTTTACTAAGAATGAACCTGGGGATGAAGGGCTTATCACAAGATGATGATCAGTTGAGGACTCTGTGGCTTTCCTTGAGGTGTATCTCAGTGAAATTTTAAAATACTGACAGGC
>NC_083411.1:55455757-55563690 GCF_020745735.1 Hemiscyllium ocellatum
ACACTAATTCACTAAGCTTCCTTTTCTAAGTGAGTTTTGAGAAGATTTGTAGCTCAGGTTGGGGTTCTGGATCTAGGTTTGCCCACTGAGCTGGAAGGTTCATTTTCAGACATTTTGTCACCGTACTAGGTAATATCTTCAGTGATCCTCTGGACGAAGCATTGCTGATGCTTCCTGCTTTCTATTTATATGTTTGGTTTCTTTGGATTGTTGATATAATTTCCATTTCTTTTTCTCAGGGGTGGTAAATGGTGTCCAAGTCAATGTGTTTGTTGATAGAATTCCGGTTAGAATGGCCATGCTTCCAGGAATTCTCATGTGAGTCTCTGTTTGGCTTGTCCTAGGATGAATGCGTTGTCCCTGTCAAAGTGGTGTCCTCCTCATCTGTATTTAAGGATATTAGTGAGAGAAGGTAATGTTGTTTTGCGGCTAGTTGATGTTCGTGTATCTGGTGACTAGTTTTCTGCCTGTTTGTCCAATGTAGTTTTTGTTACAGTGCTTGCATGGTATTTTGTAAATGACATTAGTTTTGTTGTTGTCTGTATAGGGTCTTTCAAGTTCATTAGCTGTTGTTTTAGTGTGTTGGTGGGTGTGTGGGTTACTATGATGTCTATAAAGACAACAAGCATAAACTAATGTCATTTACAAATACCATGGAGATACCGTAACAAACAGGCAGAAAACTAGCCACCAGGATACATGAAAACCAACTAGCCACAAAATGGCATGACACTTTCTCACTATTATCCTTATATGAGGAAGGACACCACTTCGACAGGGACAACACATCCCACCAAGGGAGGGAGTTCCTAGATATTCTTACAGAGCATGGGTTTGTGGAAAAACACTATGTTGTTGTATTTGGCCTCGTTCATACGTTTTTAAGAATAATAATCAATTCCTCAAAGAAACAGATCCATGCTATCACTGCTCATGTCAGTATCTTTCATGCCCCAAGAATCTATCCTAGGTGTCCTCTTGTTTCACATTGATATGCTGCTTCTTAACCACATTATTATAAAAAAAGATATATTGTCAACACTTAACTCTACCTAACCACAATCTCTCTTGACTGCTGCACTGTTGCTAATTAATGATCTGTCTGACTTTCAAGATTGGGAGAAAGTGAGGACTGCAGATGTTGGTGATCAGAGTCAAAAAGTCTGGAGCTGAAAAAGCACAGTCTGTCAGGCAGCATCCTAATGAAGGGCTTTTGCCTAAAATGGCATTTCCCCTGCTTCTCAGATACTGCCTGACTGTGTTTTTCCAGCCCCACACGTTTTGACTCTGACTTTCAAGAGCAGAAATTTTCGCCAGTTAAATATTGAGAAAACTGATGTGCCATTCCAAACTCTGTTCACTAGCTATGGTTCATCTCTCTCCCTCTTTCTCTCTAGCAACTGTTTGAGACCAAAACAGATTGTTTGCAACTTTGACCTCATATTTGACCCCAAGAAGAGCTTTCAACCACATACTCATGCATTGCTCAGACCATCTTTTTCCAAGATCCAATTTTATCCGCTACAGTTTATCTGCTGCTGAAAAAGGCAGAGTTTTGAGAGTACTCAGCGGCCCCAGAGTTCTTTGCAAGTGGTAAGGCAAAATGAACAAAAGAAGCGATCAAAACTAAAACTGGATATATAGATTGTACAAACACTGCATTAATGACAATGCTTGTAAGAAAGCTATAGTGCACATTAAATGCCAACACGGTGACAAAGTTACAAATAGCTACCTCCTCACCATGTGCAATTCACAAAAAGAGAAGCTAAGAATAATTGACGGTGCTAATGTATAGTCCTGCATGATATGAATTGGGGGTCAGTTTAGCTCAGTTGGCTGGATGGTTGGCTTACGATGCAAGGTGGTGCCAACAGCAGGAGTTTGTTTCCTGCAATATACAAGTAATCTGTGATCATTGGTAACACATTTTAAAGCTGAAAATGTGTTGCTGGAAAAGCGCAGCAGGTCAGGCAGCATCCAAGGAACAGGAGATTCGACGTTTTCGGGCATAAGCCCTTCTTCAGGATATGTGTAAGTTTATTTCAAAGGTGTGGCCATTGTCATTTCCAGCTGTAATTTCACTAACTTTATGTAGAAGTCTGTGAATAAGACTTAGTATGAATTCATACTAATCAATATCGTAAGCTAAAAGGATTATTCCTTGTCCCTTATATCTCTCTCTGAGGGTTGATTTGCTTACTGGGCTGGATGACTAGTATCTGGGGTAGAATAAAATGAACAATGGACATTCAAATCCTGCACATGAAGGATTGAATTTTTGCTTTGCTATGCTTAATGCAGACAAGTATCCTTCAAATTGTATAACCACACGGAACTCTGCAACAGACAGACATGTCTGAAAATCATTTAGCATGGAAACAGACCTTTTGGTACAAATCATTCATGCCGACCAAGTTTCTCAAACTAAACTAGTGCCACTTGCCTGTGTTTGGCCCCTATCCCTCAATCATGTGTATGTCCAATGTTGTTTAAATTTTGTAACTGTGCCTGTATCTACCACTTCCTCTGGCAGTACATTCTACATATGACCCTCAAGTCCCTTTTAAATCTTTCTCCTCTCACCTTTTGAATTCCCCCACTCTTGTTAGATTATAAAGACCAAGTTGCGTTTTAAATCACCCGTGGTGAAATTTCTTGCTACTGTAATAGCATGAGCTAATCACGTCACTTATGCAGGCGATCATCATACGTGTTTTCCTGTAAATATCAATGTCAATGTGGTCTGTAAATATCCCTACAGAAATCCTCAAATAGCAGAAACAATGTTGTCAGTCATTTTCTGGAATGAATATGGCTTTTTAACCACATGTTGAGACTCTCCTCTTCCCAAACCCATGGAAATTGACCATCAATGATTAGTGAGGAAATGACTGTGAGTAGGACACTGGAGGGTTCCCAGGCGGAAGATGAGGCGCTCTTCCTCCAACCGTTGTGTTGTTATGTTCTGGCGATGGAGGAGTCCAAAGATCTGCATGTCTTCGGTGGAGTGGGTGGGAGAGTTAAAGTGTTGAGCCACGGGTGGTTGGGTTGGTTGGTCCGGGTGTCCCAGAGGTGTTCCTTGAAGCATTCTGCAAGCAGGCGGCCTGTCTCCCCAATATAGAGGAGGCCACATCGGGTGCAGCGGATGCAATAGATGATGTGTGTGGAGGTGCAGGTGAATTTGTGGCGGATATGGAAGGATCCCTTGGGGCCTTGGAGAGAAGTAAGGGAGGAGGTGTGGGCGCAAGTTTTACATTTCCTGCAGTTGCAGGGGAAGGTGCCGGGAGTGGAGGTTGGGTTGGTGGGGGGTGTGGACCTGACGAGGGAGTCACGAAGGGAGTGGTCTTTGCGGAACGCTGATAGGGGAGGGGAGGGAAATATATCCCTGGTGGTGGGGTCCGTTTGGAGTTGGCGGAAATGACGGCGGATGATACGCTGTATACGGAGGTTGGTGGGGTGGTAGGTGAGAACCAGTGGGGTTTTGTCTTGGTGGCGGTTGGAGGGGCGGGGCTCAAGGGCAGAGGAGCGGGAAGTGGAGGAGATGTGGTGGAGTGCATCGTCGATCACGTCTGGGGGGAATCTGCGGTCCTTGAAGAAGGAGGCCATCTGGGCTGGTATTGGAACTGGTCCTCCTGGGAGCAGATGCGGCGGAGACGAAGAAATTGGGAATATGGGATGGAGTTTTTACAGGGGGCAGGGTGGGAGGAGGTGTAGTCCAGGTAGCTGTGGGAGTCAGTCGGTTTATAGTAGATGTCTGTGTTGAGTTGGTCGCCGAGATAGAAATGGAAAGGTCTAGGAAGGGGAGGGAGGAGTCTGAGACAGTCCAGGTGAATTTGAGGTCGGGATGGAAGGTGTTAACCTACTGTTAGTTCTTGGATTATGCCACTCTCCAGTGATGGGTCACTGAAAAAACGCAACTTCCAGCTTAGGAGCAAGGGTGGCGCAGTGGTTAGCACTGCTGCCTCACAGCACCAGAGACCTGGGTTCAATTCCCGACTCAGGCGACTGACTGTGTGGAGTTTGCACATTCTCCCGTGTCTGCGTGGGTTTCCTCGGGTGCTCCGGTTTCTCCCACAGTCCAAAGATGTGCGGATCAGGTGAATTGGCCATGCTAAATTGCCCGTAGTGTTAGGTAAGGGGTATATGTATGGGTGGGTTGCGGGTGTGGACTTGTTGGGCCGACGGGCCTGTTTCCACACTGTAAGTAATCTAATCAGTTTATGTGAATTAAAGCTGAAAGAGAAAATAAAATGTTTGAAAGTATGACTTTCTCTGTACATACAACAATGTGCTTCTGTGAAAGTATAGTCTTTGTTGCTTTTTTATTCAAGGTTGTTTGAGTTTTGAACCATTAAAAGAAAAAACAAGGAAAATTTTCTGATTTAAAGCTGTCTTGGGCATCCATTATCACAAAGGTGATTCCTTAAACCAACACTCCCCATCCAGGGACTGATAATTGTAGGGAAACTGTAGACCCAGAATTGCAAGTGACAATTTTCAATACCATAGTTTTAATGATGGGCAAATTGTTAGCCTCAGTATAACATAATTGTGTTCAAGAGCTCTTTCGGTGCTGTGCATCAAGAAATTAGTCCCAGACCATGTGTATAATTACAAAGAAACTTAGAATTTTTATAGCCTTGTATGTGACAAATGATGGCTTCTATCTTGATATAATCAGCATTGGCATGTCAAAAGAATTGGTGAGGTGATAATTCAAGTTTTTCTGTTGTTATAAACCACTGAGAGAATTAATGATCTTTCGCAGCATTGCCCATTTAAGCTCTGTATCCTAAAATCCTAGCCTCTTTCGATTCAGATAGAAATTACACAAATATATCAACTAACTAAGAATGCCTTTCTTGTAAACCCAGCAAGTGATAGATACTGCAACCTGCCTCCCGCCATCCTGAGGAAATCCAATGATCACTGTTTAACACTGTAATGTGGAAATAGAATTCTTTAATACCATATATTTTCTATTGCAACAAACAATGTCAAATTCAAAGACTGAAACATTCTACAGCTTAAAGTATCTAATGCTAATATCAAATAACAGAACGTGAGATAGATGCTAAAGGAAAATTCTTATATTTTTATTACTTTTCACTGCCTACTTTATCTACAGTCTCAAGGCAGCACCTTCTTACCTCAGCACGCACACGCACGCATACACACACACACACACACACACACACACACACACCCTGCACACATACACAAATGCACTCATGCACAGACACACGTGGGCAGACATAATATTTAAAATCTGATTGAAGATTTGTAGCTTGGGTATCCGTTGTTGTGGTTCTGCTCGCCGAGCTGGAAGTTTTTGCTGCAAACGTTTCGTTCCCTGGCTAGGGAACATCATCAGTGCTGTTGGAGCCTCGTGTGAAGCGCTGCTTTGATGTTTCTTCCGGTATTTATATTGGTTTGTTCTTGCCGCTTCCGGGTGTCAGTTTCAGCTGCAGTGATTTGTATGTGGGGTCCAGGTCGATGTGTCTGTTGATGGATGTTCTTGCCGTTTCCGGGTGTCAGTTTCAGCTGTAGTGGTTTGTATATGGTGTCCAGGTCAATGTGTCTGTTGATGGAGTTTGGGGATGAATGCCATGCTTCTAGGAATTCTCTGGCTGTTCTCTGTCTGGCTTGTCCTATGATAGTGGTGTTTTCCCAGTCAAAGTCCCATTCCTAGACGTGTTAGTAGAGAGAACACCCAACGGAGAATTCACCACAAGGGTACACAGGAAACCAACACACACAGACCAAGTCTTAAACTATGAAAGTAACCACCCCAACACACACAAACGAAGCTGCATCAGGACACTATTCAAAAGGGCCACAACACACTGCAGTACACCAGAACTGCGAAAAGAGGAAGAGGAACATCTATACAAGGTATTCGCCAAAAACGGATACCCACGCAACTTTATCACCAGATGCCGAAGGGATAGACCGAGGAACGAGGACATGCCACAACCAAAAGGACTAGCCACTCTACCATACGTCAGGAGCGTCTCAGAACTGACAGCCAGACTACTGCGACCCTTAGGACTCATAACATCCACGCTCAGACAACAACTCACTAGAACAAAGGACCCAATACCCAGCATGAGCCAAACTAACGTAGTTTACAAAATACCATGCAAGGACTGCACAAAACACTATATAGGACAAACAGGAAGACAGCTAACAATCTGCATCCATGAACATCAGCTAGCCACAAAACGACACGACCAGCTATCTCTAGTAGCTATACACTCAGACAACCAGCAACATGAATTTGACTGGGAAAACACCACTATCATAGGACAAGCCAGACAGAGAACAGCCAGAGAATTCCTAGAAGCATGGCATTCATCCCCAAACTCCATCAACAGACACATTGACCTGGACACCATATACAAACCACTACAGCTGAAACTGACACCCGGAAATGGCAAGAACATCCATCAACAGACACATCGACCTGGACCCCACATACAAATCACTGCAGCTGAAACTGACACCCGGAAGCGGCAAGAACAAACCAATATAAATACCGGAAGAAACATCAAAGCAGCGCTTCACACGAGGCTCCAACAGCACTGATGATGTTCCCTAGCCAGGAACGAAACGTTTGCAGCAAAAACTTCCAGCTCGGCGAGCAGAACCACAACAGACATAATATTTTCATTTCGAGAGCTCTCTGGAGGAGATTGCTTATTTGGTATCAACTCATATCAAATTATATGGAATTTTGTAGCATGGCCTGGTCCTCTGTATCTGGCTCCATTTCCATTAAATCTGATTGGACCTTTTTATTGGCACAGGTGGAAATGGATGTTAATGGACCAATAGGCTTAGTTTCCAACAAGGCAGGTTCATTTTCGATATTTGTCAAAGAAGAAAGAGTATTCCATCGATGCATTTTTGTCTTAACATGTTTCTTTTCATTACAACGCATACGATCTCCATGTTTGTTTGAATGACGCTGCAATTGAACAGCTTTTACATCATATACGTCATCAGATGCAAAATGTCTTTTTCCTGTGGTTGTGTATTTTATTTCTTCTGGTTTACCTTTGATGCATTCAACAGATTTGATGTCCAGTCCTGTGCCAAAAAGACTTGGACTTATCTGCACATTTTGTTTTGCTTCAATCCCCTTAATTTTAGCAGACTCCAATCCTACCAAGAAAACAAAAGAAAATATTTAATTTGTTGACATATTGTTTATCCTTTCTCCAAACATCAAACAACAGTGACTAGTTAACAGAGCAGTTTAATTTTCATCTACATGACTCTTAGCATATACATGTAATCACTGGCTTCTATTGTTAATTGATTTTCAACCTGTATTGAAATAAGTTCTTGAATATACCAACAGAGCTATACAAAGAAGAACTGCCCTATCTTAAATAAAATGAATTGAATAATGGATAAGGAGCAAAACCTCAAGTTTCTATCTTCCTTTCTATTTTATGATCAGCGTATCAAATGTATTTTTTGTACTAGAGTTGCCCCTTGAAATGATTTATTCCAGTGATTCTAGGGGCACATTAGGGTGAATTTTTATAAGTGGATTTTTCAATGGAACAAGGATTCATTGGTTAAATGCTTGTGCCCTTGCCAGTATTGTGCCTCAATGGGAAGATATACCAAAATCACAAATGTACTCTTGTTCTGCAACCATACCTAGAATATCATGCTGCTAAATGTCCACTATCCTGACAATAGTTACAACACTATCTTCCTACATAGTCTACAGGTTCAGCTCTCTTTGAGACAGTGGACTGAACTAGGGTTTGGCTGCTTGGCAACAAGGAATGTTACACGGTTAATGACAATTTCAGCTGCTCAACAACATGTCATTTTTTTTTCAATGAAAGCTATGTTGCAGTTAGGAGCCAACCACTAATGTCACAAGGAAATGGCACTTCTGCTTGCTCTGCTTAGGTTCAACAAGTCAAGCTTTGCTAGAATGTTGCTGTGATTCATGATGGCCGACTCCCTCCTTCACAATTTGGACAGTTGTAGATCTAGGAGTTGTAGATGCTGGAGATCAGAGTCGAGGATGTAGTGCTGGAAAAGTACAGCACATCAGGCAGCATCCGAGGAGCAGGAGAATCGATGTTTTGGGCATAAGCCCTCCATCATGTGCCCAGGTCCTGATGGACTTTATTCAAGAATATTAAAAGAAATGACTAGTCAGAGTGCGATAAAGGAAAATGTAAAATAACCATTTGTAAGTAACTTCCATCTATCAGATCTTTAAAATTAAAATTAATACATCCCGGCATCATGTTTGAATACATTAGTGTCTCTAATTTGGATGTTCGTAATTCGGGGACCTCCCTTCCACCCCACCCCCCAACACACAGTGAGATAGTTGTTGCCTTAGTTTTAATTATCTATATTTCCTGAGATTCAGGAAAAATTCTATTAAACTGGAATACAGTTAATTGTAATTTCTTTACTCAAAATGGGAGGAGAGCAGGAAGCAGGGAATAACAGGCTTAACATCAGGGAAAATGTCAGAAGTTATAAAGAAGTTATAACAGGCCACTTGGATAAACTCTCAATAATCAGGTAGCATCAACGTGGTTTTGTGAATGGGAAATCACATTTAACCAATCTATTAGAGTTCTTTGAGGAAGGAACATGTCCCATGGATAAAAGGGAACTGATGAATGTATTGTATTTCGATTTCCAGAAGGATAAGTGTCTGTCAAAACCACAGCTCAGAATATCAACAATACTGGGGACATTTTTAGTCCTTAATTCTCGAAAAAATTTATTCTCCACTGTTTCCTTATCCTTATACTCCCATCACCTTACAAAAAAGTAAAAGAGCCTTTACTTTAATTGTTTCTGTACCTGCATGATAACTTTCTGAGTTCCATGCACCAGTACACCCAAGTCTCTGTATACACGAATATTCAAACATTTTACAGATTTACTTTGCCATTCTTACTATGAAAGTGAATAATTTCTCATCCACACGGAATCACAGAATTATCATAGTACAGATGGATACCCAATTGGCCCATTGAGTCTGCACTGGATGTCTGAGCGTTTTTATCCTAGTGTCAGACTCCTGCCTATTCTCCACAATGCCGCACATTTGTTTTCAATTTAAATAATTGTTCAATGCCCTCTCGAACGTTTTAATTCACCTTCCCTCCATCACACTTCCAGGCAGTGCATTCCAGATCCTAACTATGTGCTGCATGAATTTCATTTTTCTCACTTTTTGCTTTTTTTGCAAAATGCCTTGAAGGTGTACCCTCTGGTTCTCAATCCCTTTAAGAGCAGGCACAAGTTTCTCCCTGTCTATTCTGTGCACACCACTCACAATTTCCAAAACTTCTATCAAATCTCCCAACAGCCTTCTCCTCTCCAGCAAAACAGTCTCAACCTCTCGGATCTATCTTCACAGCTGAAATTTCTCATCATTGAAACTATTCTCATAGGCCTTTCTGTACTCTGTCCAATGCATTCATATCCTTCTAAAAGTGTGGCACCCAGAACTGTATGCCATCCTCCAAATGAGATATAACCAGTATCCTGTATAGGTTCAGAATAGCCTCCCTGCTCTTGACCCCTATATCCGTATTAATGAAGACCCGATTACTGCATACTTCATAAACAGCTCTTTCTACTTGTCATGGCTCCATTAATGAATTATGCAGACAAACAACTGGTTCTTTCTGCTCCTGCAGACATTAAAAATCGTATCTCTTATAGAATCACAGTCATAGAGATGTACAGCAAGGAAACAAACCTTTGGTCCAACTCGTCCATGCCGACCAGATATCCCAACCCAATCTTTCCACTACTTCCTCTGGCAATTCATTCCATACATGTACCACCCTCTGCGTGAAAAAGTTGTCCCTTAGGTCTCTTTTATATCTTTCCCCTCTCATCCTAAACCTATGCCCTCTAGTTCTGGACTCCCCCACCAGCGAAAAAACTTTGTCTATTTATCCGATTATGCCTCTCATGATTTTGTAAACCTCTATAAATTAACTCCTCAGCCTCCGCTGCTCCAGGGAAAACAGCCCCAGCCTATTCAGCCTCTCCCTATAGCTCAAAATCTCCAACCCTGGCAACATTCTTGTAAATCATTTCTGAACCCTTTCAACTTTCCGATAGGAAGGAGATCTTATATTGTCTGCCCATTTCTTTCCTACCAAACTGCACCACCCACACCTTTCTACATTGAATTTATCTGCCCTAAATGCCCACGTCACTAAGTTGTCAATGTTTTCTGAACTGTCTTCTTACATCTATAATTCTTCTGAATTTTGTAACATCTGCAAGCTTTGAAAATATCTCCTGCAAAAAAAATCCCCAGTGTCAACCAAAGGGGAGCACTATTGTAAACCTCACTCTAGATGAAAATCTGTTTCCTGTCACTCAATCAAGAATAAAATGGACAGCAGTAATCACATCCTCAAGAAGCTTTAATAAATTAATTAAACCATTTCCTTTTCATAAAACCATGTTGGTGCTGTCTTATCCTTTCATATTGTTCTAAATGCATTATTATGACTTCCTTAATGATAGTTTCCAACATTTTCCCAGCAACTGTTGTCAAGATAACTACCCTGTTCTCCCTCTCCCTTCTTTCTTGAAGAGCAATGTTACATTTGCCTACTTCTAATATGCTGGACTGGTGTTTTTAAAATGGAATTTTGCAAAATCATACCTTTTGCACCCACTATCTCTATAGCTACCTCTTTTGAAATCCCAGGATGTAGATCAAGAGAGTTTAGGATTTGTTAGCTTTTAGTCTCTTAAGTTTCTCTAATTCATTTCCTCCACTAATATTAATCACTTTTACATTCCTCACCCTTGTTAGCTCCTTGATTAATCAACAGTTCTCCTATGTATTTGTGTAGTCTACTGTGAAGATGGGTACAAATAATAATTTCTCCTGTCTCTTCCTCCAAGGGACCAACATCTATTTTAGCCACCCACTTCCTTTCTTCACAAATTTAAAAACTTTTCAGATTTTCTTTTAAATTCCTGGTTAGTTCATTCTCCTGTTCTTTTTACACTTCTCGCCTGGCTTTTGATCACCCAGTTTTTTTTCTAAACACTCCCAACTCTCAGCCTTTCAACTATTCTTTACAACCTTATAACCTTATCCCATTCACTGATCAACTACTACCATTGGTCTCCTTTTTACTATCAATGAGTTGGACTGGGGTGTACAAAGTTAAAAATCACACAACACCAGGTTATAGTCCAACAGGTTTAATTGGATGCACTAGCTTTCGGAGCGACCCTCCTTCATCAGGTGGTTGTGATGAACCATCTGATGAAGGAGCAGCGTTCCAAAAGCTAGTGCTTCCAAATAAACCTGTTAGACTTTAACACACTGTTGTGTGATTTTTAACTTTTACTATCAACTCTCTTTTCAAAGACATTACTGAATCTTCCTCCACCACCACCAACTGCATATTAAGGTTTTCCATGTTCTCTTCTGTTACTTCACCAGTCATTTTAAATTTTTTTTTGTATCTGCCCTGTCTAGATCGCTCTTCCTTTCAACATCACTTCTTGAAGGTGAACAGTCTCACTTGTACAACCCTGCTGATCAAATTTGAATCCCTTATACCTGCGACCAATCTTATAAATCTTTCCTGCACCCGTTATCTCTTGAAAGACATAATTACATCTATTTCCACCACACCTTCAGGTAACACGTTCTGTATCGAACACACTCACCATATAAAAATATTAAATCCATTACATGTCATCTGCCACATGTCTGTCCATTTCACAGCCATTTCATATCCTCTTAAAGCTTACACTGAAGTCTAAAATTTATCAAGAAAAACAGTGATCCTATTTTTTAACCATGGGAAACAGCAGTGATCACTTTCTCCCTCCAGTCCAAAAAGTGTAATTACTGCTACCCATTTAGAGTCCCTCAGACATTTCATTTTTATGTATTCCAAGGTTTTCAAATTTGACAGCAAACCTACTTTGGGATACCTTATCAAACCTGAAAATGTGTTGCTGGAAAAGCGCAGCAGGTCAGGCAGCATCCAAGGAACAGGAAATTCGACGTTTCGGACATAAGCCCTTCATCAGGGATCAGGATACCTTATCAAACACTTTATATACATTACATTAACTGCATTACCCTCAACAATCCTCTTTATTCCCTCTTATACAAGTTATGTAAAAATTATCTGCCTTTAAACATACTGAATAGGCTGGGGCTATTTTCTCTGGAGCATTAGAAACTAAGGGTGATGTTATCAAAGTTTATAAAATCATGGTGGGCATGGATAGGTAAACAGACAAGAATTTTCCCCAGGGTTGTAGAGTCCAAACTGGAGGGCAGAGGCTTAAGGTGAGAGGGGAAAGACGTAAAAGGGACCTACTGGGCAATTTTGTCATGCAGAGAGTGGTGTGTGTATGGAATAAGCTGCCAGAGGAAGTGCTGGTACAATTGTAAGGCATTTGGATTGGTATATGAATAAAAAGGGTTTAGAGGGATATGGGCCAAGTGCTGGCAAATGGGACTAAATTAATTTAGGATAGCTGGTTGGCATGGACAAGTTGGACTGAACAGTCTGTTTCCGTGCTGTATTTCTCTATGCTCTAAATTGATGCTTGCTTTACATAACTCACACTTATCCTAGTACTGTTAATTCTGAGCCAGATTATCATTTCAAAAAACTTTCCCACCACCAAAGTCAAACTGGCTCTCCATTAGGGAACATTGTTCTTATCCCTTTTTGTGATGATCAAGGGCTGTTCTGGATTTTGGTTTTGGAAACTAAGCAGGGCAGATTCAAGAAGTATCAGCAGGAAAGTACTTCCATAATAGTGACCACGATTTCACTAAACTGGTCTGGAAAATGATCAAAGGCATACCAAGGGTAAAAAGTTTTAATTTGGAGAAAATTTTTTAGTGAATTCTTCTATTTTTAGTGAAGTATAATTTTCTTGAATTGTTTTATCTGTTTATTTCTTTAGAAACTGAATGACTTTACCAGGGATTAATTGTCTCGAGATTAAAAGCTTTGTAATTCTCAGATATGTCAATTACTTAAAATTGACTTTTTCAAATGAGCTCAACAATGGGACTAAATTGAATTTTTTCTGAAGATGCAATTTTTAACTTGTGGGGATGGCAATAATTTCATCATTGCCTGTTTAATTCAGATTCTTCACATCACTGGAACTCAGTACCTGTTCCTCAGGTGTCATCACTAGTCAGGTATATAAAGGTGCATTGGTAACATGTAATAAGTGAATTAAAATAAACACAGAATATATTTTAATTATTCATCATTCTTAAGTATGTTTGAAAATGTGTTCAAATATATTTTGGATTTCATTTAATTTGTTGTATGGGGTAAATGGAAGCAAGTGGAAACCTGATTGTCATCTGTCAGACCTACCTGCTTCAGTTTCACTGAATTTGATGTCACCTGAACCTTCCAGATGAGTAACCTTTTCAGCTGCATCGAAAAATTCGTCAGGGGGAGGAGCCAGAATCGGGATAGTGAGGACCTCACTGTATAAGTCCCCATCAATAGCAGGTGGTAACTCAGTGAGCAGGCCATGACTTGTCAAATTCCAAGACTTGTCTCCTTCTGCATAACTGTCGTCCTCGTTCCTGGGGCACTGGTTGCAAACTTCTGCAGTGCATGGGTTCTCACTTTGGCTGAGGTCAGGAATAGAGCAAACAACCTTTGTAAAACGTGCAAAGCATTTAGAAAGGGTCGGAGTAGAGGCTAAGGAGTCTGCTGAAGGTTGTTCAAAACTGTCTTTCAATTCCATGGTGCAGTGCTTCTTTGTAACTGGCTCACCATCACTCTCTTCAGTGTTAGAATCTTTGTCATCATCTTCAGAAATCTCACCATGTGAGTGTGGAGCTGAAGTCTCCATTTGCAGTTCGTCCATAGAGTCAGCAGAACAGCTTCTATCACAAAAGTCTCCTCCCTGACTTGTTGCTTCATCATTCAGATCAGACACATCCCCTGTGCTGCAACTGGTCTCTTCCTGGATATTCTCCCGTAAGCAGTCACTGTCTGTAGCCTCACTTTCCGAGTTCTCAATGTCCTCATTTTCTTCAGTCAGAGGCCCTATGAATCCATTTCTCAATTTGTGGTTATCTATAGATTGAATGTCTGATGATGACTCTGAATCACTTAATCCTTGGGCTTCGTCACCTGCACAGTAAAAAAGTTACATCTAAGATCAGATGAAGGAACCATCTAATATTTTGTTAAAAACTGAATTCTGCCATCTTAAAATGCCCTCCTGGAAATTAGGAATGGGCAATAACTGACATCCCATTAATGAATTACAAAAAATTATAAAAACTTCAATGATTAACTTCTATGCTCTTCCTTTCTGTTTAAGTTATTTATTTTGCTTGAAAATGTTTGTTTGGATAAGTTTCTTCACAAAAACAGGATATTCCTGTCTGCAAGGAGTTAGTTGAAGGAAATACCTGGGGTGGAGCCTTTAACTGTTAAAGTTTCAATATTGAAGTCATACCAATTGTACGTGTTCATTCAGCTTCAGGACACCACTCAAATACAGTGCCAGGCTATTATTCATGATTTAAAAGGAAAAGTAGTAACTTTTACAGTAAGTAAAATTTGATATCCTATTTCTTGATCAATATTTCTGATTGAGACATTCCTTGAATAAGCTTTCAACACTTTCTTGATCCTACGGATACATATGATAAAATGTAAGTTCCTACATTCTGGAATTTTAACAAGACCTATCAGCAACTGAAACTCACCTAACTGGCATAAAGTCAGAGTGAGCAATGCCATTGGAAAATGTGAGTTGTGTCTCAACTGTGATTCACTCATCTCTCTCAGATCACTGCTACTGATATCATTCTGAGAGGGAAACGTGTTTAAACTGACATGAGTTTATTTTCTATCATAACTTCATTGCAAAGAGTCACTGTCTGAAAGTGATGCCAATAATCACAAACCTCGCTAGTGTACCACAGAACTGATCAGTCTAATGGAAGGATTGTCTTGGACATGAAAATTGTTACCATCCGTTAGGTACAACACCCACAGGAGCTGAACAGTCTGTTAACCTCGATTTCTAATAATCTGCTCACATCTCAAAGGGTCTGAGAGAAGAGTCCTCCTGTCCTTTACACTGTGTTTTTTCATACATTAATTCATGTGATGAGGGCATTGCTGGATGACCAACATTTATTGCCCATCCCCAATTGCCCTTGAGAGGATGGTGGGTGAGCTGCCTATTATCTTTACTGACTGTGTGGATGATATGTCATAGCAGGAAATGTACACTGAGAAAAGGAACTGAGCCTTTACATCCAGGAAATTGAACGGAAAGCGAAGAGAAGAGGTAGGGCTTTATGACTATGTAAGCCCATACTACTTGGGGACAGATGTGAGTCACTTGGACAATAAAATCTTCTCTGCCAATCAATACAACCATAATTAATCTATTTGTGCTTTAAATTCCATTTCCCCACTTCCATGTGATAACCTTTCATTCTCCTGCTTAACAAATATTTATAAGGCAAAATACTTTTGCCTTAAAAAGGATTTAATGACCGCAGCCCCCAACAACCATCTGAAAGAAAAACACTCCTGAAGATTAGATTACTTATAGTGTGGAAACAGGCCCTTTGGCCCAACAACGACCCGCCAAAGCGCAACCCACCCATACCCCTACATTTACCCGTTACCTAACACTACGGGCAATTTAGCATGGCCAATTCACCTGACCCGCACATCTTTGGACTGTGGGAGGAAACCAAAGCACCCGGAGGAAACCCACGCAGACACGGGGAGAACGTGCAAACTCCACACATTCAGTCGCCTGAGTCGGGAATTGAACCCGGGTCTCAGGCGCTGTGAGACAGCAGTGCTAACCACTGTGCCACCGTGCCACCCACTCATCTCTGCTCTAAAAGATTGTATTCTTTTAAAAACTGTGACCTCTAATTTTTGATTCACCCACAAGAGGACAGGCCATATCCATTTCCAACTTGTCAAGGATTGCACTTCTAAACTCCAAAGGAAACAAGGCAGTCTGCCCAACCTTTTCTCATAAGACAACTTGCACATTCCAGGTATCAATCTCAGAAAGCTCCTCTGAACTGTTTTAAAAACATTTATGGTCTTCCTTAATTGAGAAGACCAAAACTACATGAAATATTAGAGCTGTACTGTCATCAATTCCCTGGATAATTGAAGCAAAATACCTTTATGTTTACATTCCATTAGCCTTCGTAATTATGTGCTGCACATGCAAACTAACATTTTGTGAATCATGCACTATCACATATAGATATCTCTGCTCCTTGAAATGGTGCAGTTGTTCTTACTTTAAGTAATACTCTGCTTTATTTTTATTCTGCTTGCAAACTAAATAATTTTTCCACATTATACTACATTGGCCTAACTTTTGGGCAGGGGAAAAACAATGACCGCAGATGCTGGAAACCAGATTCTAGATTAGAGTGGTGCTGGAAAAGCGCAGCAGTTCAGGCGGCATCTGAGGAGCAGGAAAATCGATGTTTCGAGCAAAAGCCCTTCATCAGGCTTTTGCTCGAAACGTCGATTTTCCTGCTCCTCGGATGCTGCCTGAACTGCTGTGATTTTCCAGCACCACTCCAATCTAGAATCTAATTTTTGGGCGCTCATTCAATTGATTGACACCCATCTGAAAGCTCCTTATGTCCTCTTCACAACATACTTCCTCGCCCATCTTTGAGTCATCTGCAAGTTTAGCTGCCATGGCTTTCCTCCCCATATCTAAATCATTGTTATAAATGCTGAGGCCCCAACACAGATTCTTCTGGGACTCATCATCCTGCCAATCAGAAAGAGAGCGTTTTCAAACACATTCTCTCTTTCTGTCAGCCAGTCAATCTTCTAGATATTTTTAATTAACCTGCTCAGTGATGTTATTACACATCTCTGGAGCAGATGTGACTTGAACCCAGCCAATCTTCTATCAATTCAAATATGTTAATATTTGGGTCCTATTTGGTGCAATAATCTTTTATGTGGCACATCAAATCCCACTGAAAACCCAAGTATAGTATCTCTACAGGTTCCATTATCCAAAGCATAGGCTAACACTTCAAAGATTGACACAAATTGATTAAGCACGATTTCCCTTTCACAGAATAATGCTGATTCTTCCCAAATAGCTAGAGTTGCGTCCAGCTATAAGCTCCTCAATAATGATTCTAACACCTCCCCTGTGACAAGTCAATTGTTTCCTCTTTCCCTCCCTTCTTGAATAATGACATAACATTTGCTACACTTCAGTCCAATAGAACTGTAGCTTTAGGGTACAGGACCTTGAGTGTAGGGAGGTTAGGAATAATGCAGCGATCTCTAAGGAGGGTGCCTGTAACCAGAAAGGTGGATTGAAGTGTGTATACTTCAATGCCAGAAGTATAAGGAATAAGGTAGGTGAACTTGCAGCGTGGGTTGGTACCTGGGACTTCGATGTTGTGGCCATTACAGAGACGTGGGTAGAACAGGGACAAGAATGGCTGTTGCACGTTCCAGGGTTCAAATGTTTTAGTAGGATCAGACATGGGGGTAAAAAAGGGGGAGGCGTGGCATTACTTGTCAAAGACAGTATCACAGCAGTGGAATGGACGATGGAAGAGGACTTGCCATCTGAGGTAGTTTGGGCTGAGGTTAGAAATAGGAAAGGTGAGGTCACCCTGTTAGGTGTTTTCTACAGGCCTCCTAATAGTCCTAGAGAAGTAGAGGATAATATTGCGAGGATGATTCAGGAAAAGAGTGAAGGTAGCAGGGTGGTTGTTATGGGGGACTTTAACTTCCCAGATATTGACTGGGAGAGCTATAGCTCGAGTTCATTAGATGGGTCGGTGTTTGTACAATGTGTGCAGGAGGGTTTCCTGACACAATATGTCGACAGGCCAACAAGAGGGGAGGCTATATTGGATTTGGTTCTAGGTAATGAACCAGGCCAGGTGTTAGACTTGGAGGTAGGTGAGCACTTCGGGGACAGTGACCACAACTCGGTGACTTTTACTTTAGTGATGGAGAGGGATAATCGTGTGCCGCAGGGCAAGAGCTATAGCTGGGGGCAGGGAAATTATGATGCAGTGAGGCATGACTTAGGATGTGTGGATTGGAAAAACAGGCTTCAAGAGAAGAACACTAATGAGATGTGGGGAGTGTTCAAGGAGCAGCTACTGCGTGTCCTCGATAGGTATGTACCAGTCAGGCATGGTGTAAAGGGCCTTGTGAGGCAGCCGTGGTTTAGTAAGGAATTGGAGTCCCTTGTGAAAGGGAAGAAGGCGACATATGTAAAGATGAGGCGTGAAGGTTCAGTAGGGGCGATTGAGAGTTATAAGGTAGCCAGGAAGGAGCTAAAGAGGGAGCTAAGAGAAGCGAGAAGGGGACATGAAAAGTCTTTAGCTGGTAGGATTAGGGAAAACCCAAAGGCTTTCTATAGGTATGTCAAGAATAAAAGGATGACTAGGGTAGGTATCGGTCCAGTCAAGGATAGTAGTGGGAAGTTGTGTGTGGAGGCGGAGGAGATTGGAGAGACATTAAATCAGTACTTTTCATCAGTATTCACTCAGGAACAGGACACTGTTGCTGATGTGAATATGGAATCACAAATAATTAGAATGGATGCCCTGGAAATATGCAGGGAAGAGGTTTTGGGAATATTGGAAAGGATGAATATAGATAAGTCTCCTGGGCCTGATGGCATTTACCCCAGGATCCTATGGGAAGCTAGGGAGGAGATAGCAGAGCCATTGGCCTGGATTTTTATGTCGTCGTTGTCAACAGGAATAGTACCAGAGGACTGGAGGATAGCGAATGTGGTCCCATTGTTCAAGAAAGGGAGTAGGGATAGCCCTAGCAACTATAGGCCAGTGAGTCTGACTTCAGTGGTGGGCAAAGTCTTAGAGAGAATGGTAAGGGATAAGATTTATGAACATCTGGGTAGGAATAACGTGATCAGGGATAGCCAGCATGGTTTTGTGAAGGGCAGGTCGTGCCTCACAAACCTTATTGAGTTCTTTGAGAAGGTGACCAAGGAAGTGGATGAGGGTAAAGCAGTAGATGTTGTGTATATGGATTTTAGTAAGGCGTTCGATAAGGTTCCCCATGGTAGGCTAATGCTAAAACTTCGGAGGTATGGCATTGAGGATACATTAGAGGTTTGGATTAGGAATTGGCTGGCTGGAAGGAGACAGAGGGTAGTAGTTGATGGATTATGTTCATCTTGGAGCGCAGTTACTAGCGGTGTACCACAAGGATCTGTTTTGGGACCATTGCTTTTTGTTATCTTTATAAATGATCTAGAGGAAGGACTTGAAAGCTGGGTAATCAAGTTTGCGGATGACACAAAAGTCGGTGGAGTTGTGGATAGTGAGGAAGGAAGTGGTAGGTTACAGCGGGATATAGATAAGTTGCAGAGCTGGGCGGAAATGTGGCAAATGGAATTCAATGTAGCTAAGTGCGAAGTCGTTCACTTTGGTAGGAATAACAAGATGATGGATTACTGGGCTAATGGTAGGCTACTTGGTAGTGTGGATGAGCAGAGGGATCTTGGTGTCCATGTACACAGATCTCTGAAAGTTGCCACCCAGGTAAATAGTGCTGTGAGGAAGGCATATGGTGTACTGGGCTTTATTGGCAGAGGAATTGAGTTCCGGAGTCCTGAGGTCATGTTGCAGTTGTATAAGACTCTGGTGCGGCCTCATCTGGAGTATTGTGTGCAGTTTTGGTCGCCATACTATAGGAAGGATGTGGAAGCTTTAGAACGAGTGCAGAGGAGGTTTACCAGGATGTTGCCTGGAATGGTAGGAAAATCTTATGAGGAAAGGCTGAGGCACTTGGGGCTGTTCTCATTGGAGAAGAGAAGGTTTAGGGGAGATCTGATAGAAGTGTATAAGATGATTAGGGGTTTAGATAGGGTAGATACTAAGTACCTTTTACCGCTAATGGAGTCAGGTGTTACTAGGGGACATAGCTTTAAATTAAGGGGTGGTAGGTATAGGACCGATGTTAGGGGTAGATTCTTCACACAGCGGGTTGTGAGTTCATGGAATGCCCTGCCCGTATCAGTGGTGAACTCTCCTTCTTTATGGTCATTTAAGCGGGCATTGGATAGGCATTTGGAAGTTATTGGGCTAGTATAGGTTAGGTAGGATTCGGTCGGCGCAACATCGAGGGCCGAAGGGCCTGTACTGCGCTGTATCCTTCTATGTTCTATGTTCTATAGAACCTTATCCAAATCTATGAAACTTTGGAAAATCAACATCAATGCTTCGACTTTCACATTGGTCCCTCTGTTTAAGGACCCAGGATGAAGTCCAAATGAGCCTGAAAGCCTGTCAGCCCAGAGGTCTACCTGTTGGCTTCATCACACTTCCCTCTTAATTGTAATTTCACCAGGTTTCTCTCTCCCTTTGATTTACAGCTATTACTAGAGTGTTTTTGTATTTTCTATAGTGAAGACAGAAGCAAATATTTGTTTAATTCAACTTCCATTCATTTATTATATATTAATTTCTCCCCATTCTCACTATCAGGAGGACCACTCACCTTACTTAATCTTTTCCTTTCTAAATACTAGTAAAAACACATTATCTGTTCTTCCTTTTCTCGTTAGCATCCTCTCATACTCTAATTTCTTTCCCTTGATTCATCTTTTTGTCATTCTGTGCCATTCCTTATCTTCTGTCCAATATCTGATCTGCTAATCATATTATACTTCTTCCTTAATCTCAGTACCTTCCTTAAATTCTTAAGTTGGCCATAGATGGTTTGTTCTTCCTTTGCAACTTCTTTTTTACAGTAGGAATATATTTACTCTTAAATATACTTATTTTGAAATATCCCTTAAATATCTAACCTTTACTTCTATATCAGTCTATTCCTGAACTTGGTGTCCCAGTTCATCTTAGGTGTGCAGTTTTCGAGCATACATAATTGCCCTTTTTAAATTATAAAATATTAGTCTCAGACCCACTCATCTCCCTTTAAAACTGGATAGGAGATTCAATCTACCTAGAGATGCCTTTTCTCTGTGGCCAATAATTAATCTTGTCACGTTGCACTACACTAAGTCTGGTACAACAGACCAAGATGCCAAGAGAAACCCCTTCCCTTTTTTCCAAATAGTAGACAGAATTATCTAAGCTTTCCCAAGTCTTAATGTTCAGCATCCAGTCAGTGAGAGAGTCTTCAAGTGTTACTTGAAACTGCAACTTTCACACAGGATGTAAAGGTTGCCACTTAATAAAAGCTGACATTAACCAAGGATTCAATCAGTATTCAGAACATCCTTGTCGGATTTGGAATGTTAACAAATGGCAGAGAAAACATAGTTCTGCCTGGGGGTAGTGACAATAGAAACAAAATTCACATTTGGAAGTTTGCTTTCAAAGATCAAAGAAAACTTACAGCCCAGGAACAGGCCCTTCGGCCCTCTAAGCCTGAGCCGATCCAAATCCACTGTCTAAATCTATCGCCCAATTCCTAAGCATCTATATCCCTCTGCTCCCCACCTACTCATACATCTGTCCAGATGCACCTTAAATTAATCTATCGTGCCTGTTTACTACCTCTGCATTCCAGGCATCTATCACTCTCTGTGTTTCTTGGGCAAAAGTATGGCAGGAATAAAACTGGGATTCTTATTTTAAAAAGAAACGACTAATGTATTACCTTCTTCAGTTGTCTGACTTTGATAGTTGCCAGGCCAGATGAATATGGAGTCTGTTGAGTTCACATATAGCCTATGATATCCAGCAATCAAATACACAAGGTCTTTAGCATGACGAGTTTCCAGTACCAACGTCAGAGACTGTAAATAAAAACAGAGTCAGTAATTAAACTTTTCCACTAACAGACCTAACCTGAAAATGATATCAGCTCACTCATTTTAAAGATTTTGCTCAGCATTAGCTTCCTTGAATTTGCTGGGTGCAGTGTCTTCCCTCATTTGTTTTCCTTCATCTATAGCATGAAAATGTTGTACAATGCTGAAATTGCGAGTTGATAAGTGAGGGCAACAGGGAATCTGAGATCTGGGCAAATACTGGATAAAACAATCTATTTCTTTAACCACGAAATTCAAGGATTGAGAAAGAAGCAGGGACAATAGAGCAGGCAGGTGAATGAGTCAAATTGGGCTCAGAAAGAGAAACAAAGAATAAGAAAAATTGTTTGGATACAGACAAAAAAAAGAGAGAAAGGAGAAGTGAAAGCAAATGTAAAACGTTGCAAATTTCTAACAACATTTATTACAATTAGGAATAATATCTGGGGTTTGATTTATTCCTCTTCTGAATGGGAGAGGTGGATTGTATTATGAAAACCTAAACTTCATCATTAAAAATGTCTTGGTGTTGTCAAGTACTAACTATTGCCAACTTCCCGAACGGAAACTTTGCATTTATATAGCATATTTCAGAGCCACTAGACATCACTTTACAAACACGGATTACTTTTCAGATACAGTCACTGTTCCAATGTAGGAGTGGGATGAGTTCAATTAATCATTAATATTTAAATGCAACAATTTCTTATAACTTTCAGGCAAACATGTCACAGAAAAATGGGGCGCATTCAAGAAGGAAATATGGAGAGTACAGGGCCACCGTGTTCCAATAAAAGAAGGGGTGGGACCATTAAATCCTGTGAGCACTGGATATCTAAGGATACACAGCAATGGATTTAGAGAATAAAGAGATACTTATGGCAAATATCCAGGACTGAAAACAGCTGAAATCCTAGAGGAGTGCTGAATGTTCAAGAGGGAACTTAAAATGGAGAATAGGAGACCAGAATTGGTGACATGAAGGGATACTAACAATTAAAATAGAAGGAAATCCTAAACTGGTTTACACTTAGAGTAAAAGAGTTGTGCCATTGGGACCACAGAGTAAGGCAGGGAGTCAGAGGATGTAGGTAGGATTCCAAAAGAATACTTTCAGACAGTACTCACTTGTGAAATGGACAATATGCATACAGAAATCAGGGAGAAGGTCTGTGATACAATTAAATAAATTATCATTGACAGAGAGAGCTCTGAGTGGTCTGGCTTAGAATTCGATAAACGTCCAGGGCTGGATGAAGTATATTCCAGGTTGGTGAGTGAGGCAAGGGGCGAAATCAGGGACATTGCAATAATTTTCTATACCTGTCTGGCCCAGGAGAAGAGTCAGAGGACTTGAGGACAGCCAATGTAGTACTGTTATTCAAAAAGGAACAAAGGATAAACCAGGAGCTAGAAGCCAGTCAGTCTAACCTCGTGCTGGAGAAATTGCTTGAATGATTCAGAGGAACAGAATTAATTTGTAATTGGAGAGGCAGGAATTATGACTCGAAGAGCCTGCCTTCCACTGATCTGCAGTGGCCTAGTCACTGCTGCCTTTGGAAATTACTCCGGTGTCAGCAGATTAGTGTCACTGGCATTCTGGGAAAACAGGCAAGATGGGCTGGCAGACAGGCAGAAATCCCACCTTTCCTTGGTAAATGTCCTTAGTACCTCCTCCCTTTCCTTCACTTCACTTTCTGGGCTTGATCAGATTGGCCTGGCCTGGCTGGAAATATGCAGAGACCTCCCTAGCTCAGGGCCGAGTTAAATTGCAGTCAGGTCTATTGATGTTGGGATCATGGACGTGCCAGTGCGGCTACGTACTAAAGCCATCTGCTGTCTGATTGACAGTGAGCAAAGGTAAGAGTCACCCGCAAGTAACTTCATTGCAAAACATTAGCAAACTGAGGATAGGAATAATTGCTGAACAAATGTTACTGCAGCACAGGTCACAGCAGCAAGGATTTGACCAGACAACACCCGTATCAGAAAATGTACTAAGTCCTTGTTCAAGCAAGCAGTTAGCATCAATAGCCTTTACCTTCACATCCACCAGGTAGATGTTCACCACGCTGATCTTCTCATACTCAAAGGTCAATTCCAACTTCTGGATGCTGTTGAAGTCTGTTAACTGGTTTATAATATTGAGTTTGCTGTTAACAACTTCGCTGATACCATATTTGGCTCCGACCAACAATGTGATAAATGATTCGCTGTCCTGCAGTTGAAGAAGTTGCATTTCATTAGAAACTTATTAAAGATGACAAAAAAGACTAGTTTAAAAAAATGAGCCAGTTTCTGTTTCTCCCTACGTACCAGAAGGGTTGCGTTAAAGGTTTTCCCTCCATATGCTCGAAGATCACTCAGTATGTTCAGGTAATTCAGCCGGACTTGTGCCGTGGATATCAGTTGCTTCAAACAGAATGAGTGTATTTTAATATACTGGCATGAAAAGTTATTTTAATGAAAAGATGTCCCCAACAGCGTTGCACATGTGGCAACATTGAACAAAAATGGTCAAAGACTTTCAATGGAAAATAATGGGAATCCCGCCTGGAATTTTCCAACGAGTGATTCAGTACAATGACAGAAAACACCTATCAGCAAATCAGGTTATGCATTGGCAGCAGGTGTGGCCCTGTGGTTACATCCTCTTTAAACTCAATCTTGCATGTTTATAAAGACCCTACAATAACTCTCTCCTTCAATGCATATACCATGATTTTCAGCATTTCCTTCCCAGACATAATTATAGTTCTAAATTTTCAGATGTCTGTTTAATTTGCCATCTTCACATGACTTCATTATTTAACAAATTAATCCAGTTGAGTTTATTACCATAAAACAACAAGGCACACTTCCTCTGATTTTAAAGAAATTAATGGAAAATCCATGTGATGAATACATTTTATCTTTTATCTTTGCTGCATGGATTTAAATAACTGCTTTACAAAAAAAAGAGTTTTAATATCAAATAATCGATGTATATTCATGAAGCTCAATTTATCAAAGATATTCTTTATATTGTGAACAATTGGTTTTCCTCCCTAAAATGTAATGTCCTGAACGTCTGCAGTTAACGCTGGGGATCACAAAGTGGCTGATAGATAATGATGAGCAATTTCAGGGGCTGATCAACTTTAATCTTTCATACACAAAAATATTGAAATGCTTAACTGGGCTAACAATATGAGAAGCTTTAATTAAAACTTATGACCTAATTATAAAATATGCAGCTTTGAAACTGCATTTCCCAAAAAAGCAATTTTATTTAAAGCACTCTTTACAAACAAGCTTCAACTTAATAGTGCTGGTTACAGTGGAATTTCCTACATCACTTCACAGCTGAGTAGGAGGATGTCTAAAGAGAGGCAGAAGCAGTGGAGGAAAATACACAACTGAAGTCTCTTATTGAGGAATACAGCAGCAGAAAAGGCAAACACATGATGAGGTTAAAAGGATATGGACTTGTAGGTCAAGGAGGAAAAGTTTCCTAGAGATGTATGAGACCATAGAGGGATTGTAAAAGTGTTATTCAAATGCAGTATATGGATAAAAAAATCAAAGGGTGCTTCAAGATAAAGGATAATTCTGCACTGGTGCTAAGATTAACTTGAAGCACTTAGGATGAGAGGCACTTTACAGGCACGCATTAATGATTGGCTGACTGATAGAGGAGGTGATAGTCTAGTGCTGTTATTGCTGTTTTGTTAATCCAGAGACCCAGATAATGCCCTGTGAACTGTTTGAATCCTGCCATGGAAAATGGTGAATTTTTAATTCAATAAATATCTGGAATTAAAGAGTCTAGTGATGATCATAAATCTATTGCCAATTGTTGGGAAACCTTCATTAATGTTCTTCAGGGACAAAGTTGCCATCCTTTGATTGAGATGTGAGATATTCCACAAAGAGAATTAAACAAGATTCCATGGTAAGTACAGTAGTGGCCAATATTTACCACTCAGCCAACATTTTATCAAGGTACCTTGGTTAGTTATCGTGTTGTTGTTTGTGGGAGCCTGTCTAGTGGAAATTGTTTGCTAGGATTCCTGTCCTATAACAATGACAACATTTCAAAACAGGGTCACTTGGTCTGAAGTATTTGTGACTTCTTTTGTGAAAAAGAATATTGTTAGGTACACGTCTTTCATTCCTTTAAATAGGCCTCAATGACCTTGGGTTAAGGGATAAAAGTTCAGATTTTGCCCTTCAGATGATGGCCATTTACTCAGGCTGGATTTAAGGTGGAGACAAATGGAGAAAATAGCGAGTTTAAAAAGAATTGTGATCCTTGGACACAATGAAGCTTAATTTCAATACAGCGCAGAACAGGCCCTTCGGCCCTTGATGAAGCTTGATTACAAGAGGGGCAGACCAGTATGTGTCATCTGCCGGTTTTATAGGGTTTTTTTCTCTGGGTATGACAGGGCTTCATTGTGATGCCCTCTACAGTTGAATACAGCAACCATTCACGACCAGGTTCCCACATGAGGAAAGGCCACTTGGACATATCACCAAGGAATGAATAATGGCAGCAAAACCAAACACTCAGAATGAGCTAACAGCATCAGGAGATGGAAACATAGAAAGCAGCAAAAGTTTGTTTTCTCCTCCTTTAATACTTCACGAATACAGATTTGATCTGGAATGTCACTCAGACACATATTTAAGAGGCTTTAATAAGTAACAAATAAATATTTCACTGATTCTTAGAAGGCAAAGAACATTCACACTTTACACCGCCCTGCTTTAGCAACAGTATTAAAGTGTAAAGGGAAGTATTTTCCCTTCAATATAAAACTAGAAACTTTTGTACTTGGGATAATAACTTCTTCACATGTTCCTACATGTTTCAATGAAGTCACCTCTGACTCATCTAAACTCCTATACAGGTCCAGTTTAGTAAAGCCCCGCACCAATCACAATGCATTAATATCCTTCCATACATATGGTGATCAGTATTGTACACAGTGCAGTAAAAAGATTCCATAATCGTAATGTGTAAATAAATGATAATTATTTTGCTTGTTCTCTTAATTGAGAGCTATCGATTCTCTTGGACACAAGAAGAACACAAGTCTTTGAAATACTCCTGTGCTCTTGGATCAGTGGTTAGCACTGCTGCCTCACAGTGCCAGGGACCTGGAATCAATTCCAGTCTCGGGGCACTGTCCGTCTGGTGTTTGCATGTTCCCCCGTGTCTGCACGAGTTTCCTCCAGTTGACTCCCACAATCTAAAGATGTGCAGGTTAGGTACATTGGCCACGCTAAATTGACTATATTATTCAGGGATGTGTAGGTTAGGTGCATTAATCAGGTGTACACATAGAGTCGTGGATAGGGGAATGGGTCAGGATGGGTTACACTTCGGAGGGACAGTGTGGACTTGTTGGGCCAAATGGCCTGTTTCCACACTGGAGGGATTCTATTCTATGAAATCTCCGGAGAGCAGGAAGGGACCTTGGTTTAATGACTCATTCAACAGATGGCACCTTAAGCACTTCAGCATGCCCTCATTACTGCACTGCAACATCAACCAAGTTACTTGTTCTCAAGTCTCCAGAATTGGACCTGATCCACAATGTTTTGACCAAACGGCAAGTGCGCTACACATTGAGTCATGGCTTATGCAACAGCACACCTTTATAAAACAGCAAAACGACCAAGAAAGCTGTAAATCTGAAATAGATACCTGAAAAAGTTGGAAATATTCAGCAAGTCGGGCAGCATGATTGGAGGGAGGAAAACAGTTAACATGGGGAATGCTTTGTCAGAACTGAGAGCACTTTGGGATGTAACAGTATTTAAACAAGGCATAAAAAACCTCAAGGGTACGTGCAGAAAGAGCATCTGTGATTGCGTTGAAAGCAGTAAAGATTGATATTTTTAAAAAACTCACTTTTACCTTTGGATAGCCAGTTATAAAGAATTACCTTTTGTCCTGGTGCAATCAAGCTATGATTGTTCTTAAGGTGATAGTTAATGGCCTTTCTGATATCTTTCTCTTTCATGTTGTCAAGTACAGTTGATGAGACAAAATTCTCAATTCCCCAATCCCTGAAAATAATAAGGTTGCATTTAAAACTATTTCACCCCAATCATAGAATTGTACAGTACAGAAAAAGGCTATTTCACCCATTGTGTCTGTACTGACTCCCAGAAGAGCTATGATATTTGTGACATTGGAAACTATTCCTGCAAACCACTTACCATTCTGACTTGGAAATCTATTGCCATTTCTTCAATGTCACTGGGTCAAAATCCTGCAATTCCAACTCTAAGGGCATTGTGGGTCAATCGACAGTACGTGGACTGCAGCAGTTCAATATGGCAGCTCACCACCACCTTCTCAAGGGCAACAAGGGATGAGCAAGAAAAGCTGGGCCAGCCAGCATCACCCATGATTTATGAGTGATTTTGTTTTAAAATCCCATGTTCAATTAATTAATAGTTGCAGCTTATGCACAATGATGGCGGAGTTGGAACAAAGAACCCTACCTCATAGAGCCATCTGGTGATCTGAAGCTGCAACTACATTGTGACAGTTGCCATAGTGATTTCCAATACAGGGAGTGTCTGGTTTGCAAATGGGTTCCATTCTGGAGTTTGTTCACAAGTTGGTTTGTACACATGGCAGCACACAATACAGGACAATGGAAAGCAGCTATTCATAAGTACAGGAAATGTTTGGATATCTGGTCGTTAAAGTTATGAACATGTAATGGAACACATTCATAAGTACAGTCAGTTCTGCTATAACGCTATTGTTCTGTTCTCGTGCAAACCTGTGTTATAAGAAAATCACATAATAGCAGCACTATTTAAACTAATGGGGCCATGGTCGTGTTATACACAAAAGTTCACACTATAGAAACAGTGTCCCCAATTCGTTAATTATGTTATAGCGAATTCACATTAACAAAATGCACGCTTTAGCAGAATGATCTGTATGAGCATTCTTAAGTTGGACGTTTGTAAATCAGGGATCCCTGTATATGATTCAGAACCTTGGGACGACCCAAAGTGCTTTATTGCTAATAAAGTACTTTTAAAATATGGTCACGGTCATGATAAAAGAAACATTGCAGTTAATTTGTACACAGCAATGTGAACTGAAAACCTGATTTTGATGAGCAATAAATATTGGCTAGAAATATTCAATGCATGTTGGATTTTTAAAAATAATTCTTGTTTTCTCAGGAAGAATATACCAAGTACTGCACTTCTGCTTCCTAGTTGTGAAACCTGAAAGGCTTCAGAAAAGATGTACAAGGATGTTGCCAGGGTTGGAGGGTATGAGTTATAGGGAGAGGTTGAATAGGCTGGGGCTGATTTCCCTGGAGCGTCGGAGGCTGAGGGGTGACCTTATAGAGGTTTAGAAAATCATGAGGGGCACGGATTGGGTAAATGGACAAAGTGATTTCTCTGGGTGCGGGAGTCCAGAACCAAAGGGTGAGAGGGGAAATATTTGAAAGGGACCTGAGGGGAATCTTTTTCACACAAACGGTGGTGCGTGTAGGGAATGAGCTGCCAGAGGAAGTGGTGGAGGCTGGTACAATTACAACATTTAAAAGGCGTCTGGAAGGGTATATCAAAAAGAAGAGTTTACAGTGATATGGGCCAAGTGCTGGCAAATGGGACTAGATTAAGTTAGGACATCGGGTCAGCATGGACGGGTTGGACCAAAGGTCCGTTTGCATGCTGTACATCTCTATGACTCTATCAGTGGACTGCTGTTACAGCTATTGAGGTCACATTGACAGGGTCTGGGAGTGAAAGGTGTCTGGGCCTGTTTTTGTGTCAGTAGAGATTGATGCTAAGTTGACTTCCATTCCTATCCCAATTTAAAATCGGGTCTGGATGAAATTTAAAGAATTACGAAGTGCCAAGGAGTTAGTCTTCAAGTAGAAGACTAAAAATAAGAATCTAAGATTAATTCCACTTAAAGGGGTAATTCTATGACATGTTAGTGAAGTAACTCATAACTGAGAAGTTCCTCTAGCCTGGAGTTTCACAAACACTGAGTGCTGTCAATGAGGAGTGTCCTTAATGAAGGGTCTAGTTGCTAAACTCATGCAAACAATGCCTCACTAACAGCAAGTTCCTTCAAACAAACGTCTCACTCACGAGGAATCTTATTAACAAGGAAACTGACTAATAAAGAATCTCGTTAATAAGGAGTTTCGATAAAAGGAAGACTAGCTAATGAAGGATCACACTAATGGGAAGATTTGCCAATAAAGCAGCTCACTAAGAAAGTGTCTGACTGATGTGATGGCTTATGAAACAGGGGTCTTGCTATCAAGAAGTCCATATAGTGCTGTGCGAACATAGTGTGGTGTGAGGTACAGCTGAAGCATTGCCCAGTTCAATCTGCCCAATGTATTGACTCACTCAATGTACTTCATGGAGACTTTCTCAGAATGGTTGGAGCTGAGGATGCATTCCTGAATTTGCAGTGCTGCGAGACGGATAGCAGTGCTGTATTTCATCTCCATCGCAAACCTCTCCAGCAGCACATCATTGCAACTCTGTAAAAGAGATTACTAAAGGCATCACACAGCAATCTAGAAAATATCCACACAAATTGCCACCACTTACAAATGCTTTCACAAAATTACAGAATAGAATAAAACTATGCAACAGAAAAGTGCCCCTTGGTCCATCAAGTATGCGCTTGTCAAAAACCCCTTTTCCAGCACTTGGTCCATAGCTTTGTCTGTCTTGGCTTCGAAGTGCATTGTGTTGCTGCTGGTTCTTTGAACGATCTGTCCAGTTAAACCAACACCCTAGTTCTTTCCTTGTAGCTCTACATATTTTCTTTGCAACTACGTATCCAAAACTAATCAAAGGCTCTGTGGTACAGTGGCAATGTCCCTACCTTTGAGCTAGGAGTTTTGGCTGTAAGTCCCATCTGCTCCAGAGGTGTGTAAAAACACCTCTGAGCTCTGAAGGAGGGTGATCATTTAGTGGTACAACTGGACTCTTAACCCAGAGACCCAGGTAATGTTCTGGGGACCTGGGTTTGAATCCCACCATGGTAGATGCTGGAAACTGGAATTCAATAAAAATCTGGAATTAAAGTCTAATGATAACAGTGAACCATTGTTGGTGAAAAACTCATCTAGGTCACAAACATTCCTTAGAGAAGGAGTCTGCCATCCTTACCGTCTGGCCTACATGTGACTCCAGACCCACAGCAATGTGGTTTGACTTTTAACTGCCATCTGGACAATTCGGAATGGGTAACAATTGTTAGCCTAGTCAGTGATGCCCTGATCCCATGAATTAATTTAAAAAACAGGTTGAGCAGAAATTATCTACAAACACTAAACAAATCTTACTGTCAAACCTACATCCACCATTCTTTTTCAGGCAGTGAATTTCAGATTATAACACACTGAATATAAACTTTCACCTCCTTTCTCATAAATTATTTTTCTGCTGCATGGAATCCTGAAATTCCTTCAGGATCTTCCAGAACCGGAAGTCATTGAAATCTACAGGACCTCTGAGAGGGAACATTGCTCATCTGCCCACTGTTCTTTGACCTTAAACCAGTGCCTTCAGGTTAGGAACCAAAGTGAAAATAATGAAAACAGTTTCTTTTCATTTACTCAGTCAAAGCCGCTTGTATTTATAGACACCCGTATTAAATCTCCCCTTAATTTTCTCTGCTCTGCAGAGAACCACCTCACTTTCTCTAGCTGCTACAAAACTCAAATTGCCAATCCTCACATGTCAACTATAATTTTAACCATGAATACAGAACATCTCACAAATACCGAAATTGCTGGATGTATGAAAATGAAGTCCATCTAGTTCACCATCTGCAATCTTGCTATATTAATTGTACAATGATAATATTACTATTAACTAATCACGGTAATTCATCCCTAACTATTAATCTACAACAGATGCAGACAGGTGTGCAAAACCACTGGAGGTGGGGATTTTGGCAGATACAAAGTCACCCATTTCTCCTAGACCAGCCACACTTATCAAATGTCATGTTTATATGACTTATCCAAAATTGCTATTGTCTGAAAGTAATCTATTTAATTTTTGTGTGAATTGCCCAAGCTGATTTACTCCATTCCCTTCGAGGTATGTTCCACAATGTCCTCATCGAAATATTTTTAAAATTCATTTAGGGGATGAGGGTATCGCTGACCATATCCCTCAATTACCCAGAGGGTGGTTTCAGAGTCAACCACATTGCTGTGGGTCTGGGTCATATGTATGTAGTTTCCTTCCCTGAAGGATTTCAGTGAACTGGATGAGTTTTTCCTAACAATCAACATTTGACCCTTAATTCCAGATAATTCAAATTCCACCATCTGCAGTGGCAGGATTTGTTCCGAGGCTCCTAAAACATTAGCTGGGTCTCTGGATTAATAGTCCAGTGATATTAGCACGAGGTCATAATCTTCCCTAATGTACTTCAGCATATTAGTTTTGAATATATTCCACTTTAAGCGCAGAATATGTCCTCCAGCTTTATCGCTCTTGGGAAACAGAACCTTTTTTGGTGTGGTCAGTCATGATTGTTATAAGGGGCTTACCATGATCCTTCATGTCAAATAGATACCTGTGAGTAGAGGTATTCAAAAGTAACTGGATCATCTTGTAAAAGTACAAGTGGATCTCTTGGCAGGAAACAAACCCTGAAGAGACACCTATAATCACGGGGCTCTCGCTTCTGGACCACCTGTGACAAGGTAGAAAACATTTATATCAGGAAATACCTTCTTATTGTCACACTGTGGAAATAATCAACAAAAAAAATTCTTTAAGCTTATGTTTTAACAAGAAACATTTCGCACTGGGTGGTGTTGTGATACAGAGGAGGGGGACTTCTCTGGATAAATTTGTTGATATCAGCCCAGGCTTCCTTTTGTTAAATAGAGGCCCAATCCCCAAGTTCTTTAATTACTTGCAATGCAATGCTATTTTTAGCAGTCTCAATAAAATTTGTTATTTCCATGCTGAATCAATTTTTACATACATTTTGCAGTTGAACAGATGAAATATAAGCATTAGGAACTGGGGCAGGCCATTTGCTCCACCATTCAACAAAATTATAATTAACATGTACCTTAACTTCACCTTCCTGTACTATCTCCATATCCCTTTGTTATTTTAGAACACAAAAATCTGCCACCCTTTACCTTGAATAGGCTCAATGTCAGACCATCCTCAGCTCTCCAAAATACAGTTTTCCAAAGATTCACAACTCAACTCTCCATCCCGGTTCTACTTGGGCAGCATCTCATTCTGAGAGTGTGAGTGACCCTATGTGCGAGATTCACCAGCCATGTGGGAACTTACAAAGGTGGGGAGTGACAGCCGAGGGGAAGGCTCTCGATGTGGACACACCACCCGAAGAAGGATGGACCACCACTCTCTTTCCTCCCATCTTTTAACCAGTCTGCTTAAGAAAAGAGCTGACCCATGCCAAGTATATCATGGCATTGCCAATGTAATATTTAGATCAAGTTAACAATTCCAAATACCTGTTAATTTCTTTTAAAAATACAGTTCAGTTGCTGATGTTGGCACTCACTCACGTACCTTCATTTTATCAGGAGCAGGTTGGAGTGGACAGGAAGGCAGCTACCTGTCATATTTTATGTTATATGGGACATTAAGAACAGTCCCATGGATTTCCATTCTATCTCCTCGCATTCTTCTGAACTTCAAGAAACACTGAATTCATTTACTCAACCTTCCAACATAAGACAACCACCTCATTCTAGGAACCAATCTGACTGGTCACAGCCCCTCTTCTGCTGTTACATCCTTCCTTTGGTAGATGGACCCAAACTGTAAACAGTCGTTTAGGTGTGACCTCACCAATATCCTGGAATTGTTGTGAGAAGACTGTTTGACTCCTATATCCAATCCAATTTTTTATCCAAAGTGAACGTACAATTTGCCTTCCCAGAAAAGTGATTACCAGGAAATACCATAGGTAATGCAGAGAGACATCTTCTTCAATCCTATGTTGTGTAATATTGATCAGCATTTCTGAACCAGAATTTGATAAAGCCAAGAGATGCTGCTTTGTTCAAATACCATTTACAAAGTCTCCAAAAACAGAACTTTTCTTTAGGCTGCAGCAAATGGAACAAACTATTCAAAATGCCAGATTTGGACAGCAGTCCAATGTTAGGTAACAAAGCCAACAGATATAGAGGCAAAAACAGAAGTTGCTGGAAAAGCTCAGCAGGTCTGGCAGCATTTGTGAAGAGAAATCAGAGTTATTGTGACCCGGTGGGTCCAGTGACCCTTCCTCAGAACTGATACAGAGGATGGTTAAGGGTTTCATTCTGTAGACGTACATGTGGGTAACTTTAGTTGTCTACATAAAAGCTTGCAAACTCTCAAGGATATCACTCCCTCATGTAAACAGTTCAAAGAAACCCCAACGTACCTGCTCAATGAGTTCATCATCATGTAAGATATAGATCTTGTTGATAGTGTATCGTTCCTTCAAAACCAGAGCAAAATGCTCAATACAACGGATGGATAACTTTGACTTCAGGCTGAGGATGATATCCTTTCAAATTTCAGTAGAAAGGGAAAACAAAATTAATTTCTTATTGCCTTTCTGAATTTCCTGTTGAAGATATATGGTCATATTACCTATCCCCAGCTACCTCACAGCGGCAGAGACCTGGGTTCAATTCCCGCCTCAGGCGACTGACTGTGTGGAGTTTGCACATTCTCTCCGTGTCTGTGGGTTTCCTCCGGGTGTTCCGGTTTCCTCCCACAGTCCAAAGATGTGCAGGTTAGGTGAATTGGCCATGCTAAATTGCCCGTAGTGTTTGGTGTAGGGGAATGGGTCTGGGTGGGTTGAGCTTCGGTGGGTCGGTGTGGACTTGTTGGGCCGAAGGGCCTGTTTCCACACTGTAAGTAATCTAATCTAAAATCCTCTCCTATTGGCTGATTCCTGGGACGAAGAGGTTGAGTTCTCAGGAACGGCTAAACAGATTCGGCCATTATTCACTCGAGTGTAGAAGAATGAGGGGTGACCTGATTGAAACATATAGGATTCTCAGGGAACGTGAAAGGCTGGATGTTGAGAAGATGTTTCCACTTGTTGGGGAATCTCAAACTAGGGGACATAGTTACAGAATGACATGGAAAAAAATTTCTTTTCCCGGAGCAAGGTGAATATCTGAATTCTCGATCACAAGTTGTGGAGTTGAGATCCCTGAAAGTATTTAAAGAAACACTAGGTAGATATTTAAAATATTAAGACGTGAGCATGAAACAGGAGTTGAGGGCTGGAGCAGATCAGCCATGATCTTGCATAATGGCAGGATAGGAGTCCGGGAGCTAAATGGCCTACTTCTCCACTTGTTCCTTATGTTCTTACGATCTAAGAAGACTCCGAAGCAACATGATAATAAGCACTGCAGAAATATGAAGGAAAAAGAGTTAAATCATCCCTAACATCCTGCCTTACTCACTGCCCAAGTCTGTAGTCCCTGTTCCATCCACAGTCTACATCTGCTGCTCCATTGCTGTGGGAACCCCCTGCTCTATCCAGTGTCCCAACCTCATCCTCCATCCACATTCATACCCCCTTCTCCACCCATTCTTCGAACCCCTTCTCCACCCACTCCCCCAAACCCCCGTCCCCATCCACTCTCCCAAACCCCCATCCCCATCCACTCTCCCAAACTCCCGTCCCCATCCACTCTCCCAAACCCCCGTCCCATTCCACTCTCCCAAACTCCCGTCCCCATCCACTCTCCCAAACCCCCGTCCCATTCCACTCTCCCAAACTCCCGTCCCCATCCACTCTCCCAAACCCCCATCCCCATCCACTCTCCCAAACTCCCATCCCCATCCATTCTCCCAAATCCCCATCCCCATCTACTCCCAAACCCCCATCCCCATCCACTCTCCCAGCCCCCTTCTCCTTCCACTCTCCCAAACCCCTTCTCCAAACATTCTCTCAAAGCCCCTTCTCCACCCATTCTTCAAATCCCTTCTCCACCCACACTCCCAAACCCCCGTCCCCATCCACTCTCCCAGCCCCCTTCTCCACCCAGTCTTCGAACCCCTTCCCCACCCTCTCCCAAACTCCCATCCCCACCTACTCTCCCAAACCCCCGTCCCCATCCACACTCCCAAACTCCCGTCCCCACCCATCCACTCTCCCAAACCCCCATCCCCATCCACTCTCCCAAATCCCCATCCCCATCTACTCCCAAACCCCCATCCCCATCCACTCTCCCAGCCCCCTTCTCCCCCCACTCTCCCAGCCCCCTTCTCCACCCACTGTCCCAAACCCCTTCTCCAAACACTCTTCCAAAGCCCCTTCTCCACTCACTCTCCCAGCCCCCTTCTCCACCCATTCTTCAAACCCCTTCTTCACCCACACTCCCAAACCCCCGTCCCCATTCACTCTCTCAGCCCCCTTCTCCCCCCACTCTCCCAAGCCCCTTCTCCAAACACTCTCCCAACCCCTTCTCCACCACTCTCCCAAAGCCCCTTCTTCACCCACTCACCCAAACCCCCGTCCCCTTCCACTCTCCCAAACCCCCCACTCCCCCAAATCCCCATCCCCACCCACTCTACCAACCCCCTTCTCCATCCACTCTCCCAGCCCCCTTCTCCACCCACTCTCCCAGCTCCCTTCTCCACCCACTCTCCCAACCTTCTTCTCCACCCACCCTCCCAGCCTCTTCTCCATCCACTCTCCCAAACCCCCTTCCCCATCCACTCTCCCAGCCCCCCTCTCCACCTATTCTTCGAACCCCTTCTCCACACACGTTCCCAAAGCCTCGTCCACATTCCACTCTCCCAAACCCCCGTCTCCATCCATTCTCTCAGCCCCCTTCTCCACCCACTCTCCCAACCCCCTTCTCCACCCACTCTCCCAACCCCCTTCTCCACCCACTCTCCCTGCCCCCTACTCCACCCACTCTCCCAAACCCCCTTCTCCACCCACTCGCCCAGCACCCTTCTCCACCCACTCTCCCAACACCCTTCTCCATCCACTCTCCCAACTCCTTCCCCACCCACTCTACCAGCCTCTTTCCCCATCCACACTCACAACCCCCTTCCCCACCCACTTTCCCAACCCCCTTCTCCATCCACTCTCCCATTGCCCTACTCCACTGTTCCAACCCCCTTTCCCGTACACTCTCCCAAACCCACCCTCCCCATCCACTCTCCCAGCCCCCTTCTCCACCCACTCTCCCAGCCCCCTTCTCCACCCGCTCACCCAAACCCCCATCCCCATCCACTCTCCCAAACCCCCTTCCCTATCCACTCTCCCAAACCCTCATCCCCATCCACTCGCCCAGCCCCCTTCTCCACCCATTCTTCGAATACCTTCTCCACCCACTCTCCCAAACCCACCCTCCCTATTCACTCTCCCAGCCCCCTTCTCCACCCATTCTCCAAGCCCCAATTCTCCACCCACTCTCCAGCACACTTCCCCATCCACTCTACCAACCCCCTTCTCCACCCACTCTCCCAACCTCTTTCTCCAACTACGCTCCCAGCCCACTTCTCCACCCACCCTCCCAGTCATCTTCTCCACCCACTCTTCCAAACCCCTTCTCCACCCATTCTCTCAGTCCCCTTCTCCACCCACTCTCTCAGTCCCCTTCTCCACCCACTCTTCCAAACCCCTTCTCCACCCACTTGCCCAGCCCCCTTCTCCACCCAAACTCCCAAAGCTCCTTCTCCACCCACTCTCCCAACCCCCTTCTCCAACCACTCTCGCAGTCCCCTTCTCCACCCACTCTCCCAACCTTCTCTTCCACCCACTCTCCCAAGCCCTTTCCCCACCCACTCTCCCAGCTCCCTTCCCCATCCACCATCCCAACCCCCGCTCCACCCACTCTCCCAATGCCATTCTCCCACTGTTCCAACCCCCTTTCACATCCACTCTCCCAACCCCCTTCTCCACCCACTCTCCCAACCCCCTTCTCCACCCACTCTCCCAACCCCCTTCTCCACCCACTCTCCCAACCCCCTTCTCCACCCACCCAACCAAACCCCTTCTCCACCCACTCTCCCAGCCTCCTTCTCCACCCACTCTCCCAAACCCCTTCTCCACCCACTCTCTCACCGCCCCGTCTTCACCCATTCTCCCAACCCCCATCTTCACCCACTCTCCCAGCCCCCATCTCCACCCACTCTCCCAGCACACTCCCCCATCCACTCTCCCAACCTCCTTCTCCTCCCACTCCCCCAATGCCCTTTTCCAACAACTCTCCCAGCCCCCTTCACCACACACTCTCCCAAACCCCTTCTCCCCCCACTCTCCCAAACCCCTTCTCCACCCACTCTCCCAAGCCCCTTCTATACCCACTCTCCCAGCCCCCTGCTCCACCCACTCTCCCAGCCCCCTGCTCCACCCACTCTCCCAGCCCACTTCTCCACCCACTCTCCTAGCCCCCGTCTTCACCCTCTCTACCAAACCCCTTCTCCACCCACTCTCCCAAGCCCTTTCCCCACCCACTCTCCCAGCTCCCTTCCCCATCCACCATCCCAACCCCCTTCTCCACCCACTCTCCCAAATCCCTTCTCCACCCACTCTTCCAGCCTCCTTCTCCACCCACTCTTCCAAACCCCTTCTCCACCCACTCTCTCACCGCCCCTGCTCCACCCACTCTCCCAGTCCCCTTCTCCACCCACTCTCACAACCTTCTTCTCCACCCACTCTCCCAATGCCCTTCTCCACTGTTCCAACTCCCTTTCACACCCAGTCTCCCAAACCCCTCCCTCCCCATCCACTCTCCCAGTCCCCATCTTCACCCACCCTCCCAACCCCCTTCTCCTCCCACTCTCCCAGCCCCCTTCTCCACCTACTCTCCCAGCCCCCTTCTCCACCCACTCTCCCAAAGCTCCTTCTCCACCCACCCTCCCAGTCCTCTTCTCCACCCACTTTCCCAGCCCCCTTCTCCACCCACTCTCCCAACCTTCTGCTCCACCCACTCTCCCAACCCCCTTCCCCATCCACCATCCCAACCCCCATCTCCATCCACTCTCCCAGCCCCTTTTCCACCCACTCTCCCAACCTTCTGCTCCACCCACTCTCCCTACTCCCTTCCCCACCCACTCTCCCAGCCCCCTTCTCCACCCATTCTCCCAGCCCCCTTTTCCACGCACTCTCCGAACCTCCTTCTTCACCCACCCTCCCAACCCCTTCTCCTCCCACTCTCCCAGCCCCCTTCTCCACCCACTGTCCCAACCCCCTTCTTCACCCACTCTCCCAGCCCCGTTTTCCACCCACTCTCCCAAACCCCTTCTCCACCCACTCTCCCAGCCCCTTTCTCCACCCACTCTCCTAGCCTCCTTCTTCACCCACTCTCCCACCCCCCTTTTCCACCCACTCTCCCAGCTCCCTTCTTCACCCACTCTGCCAGCACGCTTCTCCACCCACTCTCCCAACCCCCTTCTTCACCCACTCTCCCAGCCTCCTTTTCCACCCACTCTCCCAAACCCCTTCTCCACCCACTCTCCCAGCCCTCTTCTCCACCTACTGTCCCAAACCCCTTGTCCACTCTCTCTCAAACCCATTCATCACCCACCCTCCCAACCCCCTTCTTCACCCACCCTCCCAACCCCCTTCTTCACCCACCCTCCCAAACCCCTTCTCCACCCGTTGTCCAAACCCCCTCCTCCATCCACTCACTACATCTCTTGCTCTATAAATTGTCCAAACCTATGCACCATTCACAATCCTGGTGCCTAATATATCGACTCAGAGGGCATGAAGTTCCTCTTTTTTCTCACACTGGCTTTCGGTGGTGAGTAATGTACCCCTGCCCTTGGCTGAGAAGACAGTCAGAGCTGACTTGGTAAGCCTGGGCGAGTTTCCTGGCCCTTCATTGGGCTCAATGCTAGTATCTTGGGTTGTCAAAAACTGCCTGCCAATCAGAGGCTAGCAGCCTTTGAGTCCTGAAGTCAGGCAAGTCCTACTCATCATCAGATCCAGCTGTAATAACACAAGTCTTCTTTATCTTCTTGTCACAGTGTGGGAAGGCAATGGGGGATGGTCAGGGAGTTTAGAGGTAGATGCCATTTGGGGTAACTGGAGATCCCCCCTCCCAATCCGGCAGCGAGGTCGCCCTGGTTTTCCAGGGAAACCAACACCAGCAGGAATGTAAAGAGAGAGACATCGAAGGTGGTCATTTGACGCTCATCAGTGGCCAATAATTGATTACTTAAGACCTTAGCAGATTGAATAGGTTGCCCATGGACTTTCTTGACTAGAACTAATTGGTGACCAGACATAAAGGTCGAGGGGGTTACCATATCTCCCAGTACCTCTGCCATTGGCAGGAACAGAGCCCATTGTAATTAGCAGTCGTTCTTGCTTCCCTTTCCAACATCTATTGTCTGTCCTGTTCTGTCAATGTCTAAAAGCTTTTGAAAGCTTTTTTAATTGCTGGATACATTGATTTGCAAAAATGGAAAAGCATTTTCGGAGTTGACTTATTTCAGTTATCATCCATGAATCTTGACAATCCTCACTGCAGAATTTGGCCTTTAGTGGATAAATGCTTTCATCCATTACGCAGTGAATACAAGACTTTGGATATTACCTTGAAAATCAGATTAAAAATCAAGTGTTGACCGACAAGCTTACATCAATAATTTTTGTTCTATGTTTTGTTTGCTATTCTGCAGATTCGGTTGCTTTTGTATACTGTTCATGTGCATTAAAGAAATCGACAGCATGAGGACAACACATTTTTATCACCAAAAGATGTTCCAAAGTGCTTAATGCTAAAGAGCTACTTCTGAAACGTGGTCAGTATTGTACCTCAAAGTTTGCTCATTTCACAGATTACCAGATGGCTACAGTATAATCAATCTTGCTCTTTCAGTTCATAACCAAATTAAATTCTTAAAGAAATTTTTGAACTATGATTCCATTCCAACCTCCAATGTCTTCAGACTGTCAGACTTTGGATTCACATTCAGTACTGATGAGAGAAGATTTCTTCAAACTGAATACCAGAAAGACTAAAGCTATTATCTTCAAGTCCTGCTGTGTTCTCTAGTTACCAATTCCACCTCGCTCTCAACTAGCTGAGGCTGAACCAGACTTTGCAACCTGGGAACCACATTTGACCAGAGATCCTACCACAAATCCACATCATCACTAAGACTGCCTATATCCCACCTCAATACTATTGCCTGACTCCATCCTCGACTCATCTATTGCTGAAACACTCTACTGCAACTTAATTATATTGAGGTCCGAATTCCTGCCCGGTGTCCCATCCCCCACCCTTCATAGATGATAGCTTAGCCAAAAATCTGTTGTCTACATTTAACTTACAGGTTCCTGTTCACCTGAACTCTGTCTCTTTGGTGTACATTGACTTGACCATTATCCTTCATTTCAAAACCCTCCATTTTCTTGACCATCCTTATTTCTGTGTGTCCTCCACTACTACCATCCTCCAAGACATCTACATTCTTCAAATTCTGGCCTCATTCAACTCCCTGACTTTAAACATTCCATCGCTGATAGCCAAGTTCAGCATTTCCCTGCCTTTCCATTCCTTTCACCTCCTTTAAGACACATCGCTTTCACTAAGAGTTTTATCATTTATCCTAGTATCTCTTTATATGATTTGTGTCAATTTTGGTTTCATAAATGTCCTGTGAAACACCTGAGTAAATGCACTCTCTAAATGCAGATTGTTGTCATTGATGTTGTTAATAAAAATCATGTTAATATAAGGGGCAGATCAGAATACTGAGACTCTGAAATAAAAAATAGAAAAAGCTGGAAATAATAAACTGGTCAGACTGCATCTATGGAGAGAGAAACAAAATTAAAGTTTCAGCATTAATGAAGAGCGTATTTCAGAATTAGAGAGAGTTGGAGATGTAACAGGTTCAAAATGAATATTGCAGACAGAGAGCAGTGAGTGGTGAAAGAGAAAAAGGAAAGGTCTGTGATGGAAGGCAGGAGAGATTAAATGACAAGGTTTCACTGGGCAAAACAGGATGTTAATGAAACAAAAATTGGTGATGTAGTAATAGTGAAGAAGGTTATCTCAGAATACAATAGGATCTTGATCAGATGGGTCAATGGGCCGAGGAATGGCAGATGGAGTTTAATTTAGATAAATGTGAGGTGCTGCATTTTGATAGGGCAAATCAGGGCAGGACTTATACACTTAATGGTAAGGTCCTGGGGAGTGCTACTGAACAAAGATGCTTAGGAGTATAAGTGCATAGTTCCTTGAAAGTGGAGTTGCAGGTAGACAGGGTGGTGAAGAAGGCAGTTGGCATGTTTGTCAGTGCATTGGTCAGTGCATTGAATATAGGAATTGAGAGGTCATGTTGCAACTGTACAGGAAACTGGTGAAGCAACTTATAAAATACTACATTCAATTCTGGTCACCTTGCTGTAAGAAATACATTCTTAAGCTTGAAAGGGTTCAGAAAATGTTAAAAAGGATGTTGCCAGAGTTGGAGGGTTTGAGCTATATGGAGAGGCTGAACAGGCTGGGGCTGTTTTCCCTGGAGTGTCGGAGGCTGAGGGGTGACCCTATAGAGATTTATAGAAATCAGGAGGGGCACGGATAGGATGACTGGTCAAGGTCATTTTCCCAGGATAGGGGAATCTAAAATTAGAGGGCATAGGTTTAAAGTGAAGGGGAAAAGATTTGACAGAGACCTGACAGGCAACTTTTTCACACAGAGGCTGGTGCATGTATGGAATGAGCTGCCAGAGGACGTGTTGCAGGCTGGTACAATTGCAACATTTAAAAGGCATGTGAATGGGTAGATGAATAGGAAGAGATTAGAGGGGTATGGGCCAAATGTTGGCAAATGGGACTAGATCAGATTGGGATATCTGGTCAGCATGGTTGAGTTGGACTGAAGGGTCTCTTTCTGTGCTGCATGACTCCATGACTGTATGACAAGACAATCTAACTCATTTCAGTCAATCAGCCTGTTCCTTGAATTTGGAACCAGTCATTTATTGGATGTTTATGTCTCACCAGTGCTCCCAGAGGAGACCTCTGTTTAAAGGTAAGGTGCTGAATCTAACATTTATCAGAATGATAAATCCAATTCAATCTCACTATTATTTATATTAATGAATACTAGATTGCCCAGAGCAGCTTCCATGGTTAGATAACAAACCTGAGTCTTTACTACACATCATACTGAGTGAAATCACTTAGTGGCTGCAGCTTGTAAAAACATTATGGCACTTGAATGGAAATGTTGATTTACAACATTTAGTGTTCATAAAGCATAAACAAAAATTGTGACAATGGAAAGTAACATTTGTAAACAGGAATGAATGGTCTAGAATTGGTTTTTAAATCAGAGTTAGATTTTAGGTTTTATTGTCACGTGTACTCAAGTATAAAAGTACAGGAGTATGGTGACAAGTCACGATGCTGCCACACACGGCACCACGTTAAGTACAAAGTTAGGTGCAGCACGGTGACTCAGTGGTTAGCACTGCTGCCTCACAGCGCCAGGGACTGGGTTCGATTCCAGCCTCAGGCAACTGTCTGTGTGGGGTTTGCATCTTCTCCCTGTGTTGACGTGGATTTCCTCCGGGTGCTCTGGTTTCCTCTCACAATCCAAAGATGTGCAGGTTAGGTAAATTGTCCATGCTAAATTGCCCACAGTGTTCAGGGATGTGTAGATTAGTCAGGGGAAATGTAAAGTAATTGTATAGGGGAATAGGTCTGGATGGGATACTCTTCACAGGGTCAGTGTGGACTTGTTGGGTCAAAGGGCCTGTTTCCACACTGTAGGGATTCTATAAAAGTTCTACCTAGTTACAAACTTTAAGGACAAAAATCGTGAAATAAAGAAAAAAAGCACCATCATCTCTCTCCTATATCTTTGTCACTAATGCTACTTTAATCCATTGACAACTGAATTAAAAGTTTTCACTCATTTACTGCCCTCTCCACCAAACCTATCCCCAACACCTCCTCCCTCCCTCCTACCCCACCCCCAGTAGACGGTTAAAATTAATAGTACATTCAAAGCTGAGCAAAATCAACAAACGGGAAAATTCACAGCAAGGAACAAAGAACACCTATAGCCGTCATTACCTTCACTGTTGTATTTTTCTCAAATTGAAAGGCTTTGGTCTGTCCATTTTCCAAATACACCTTGAGAATACCGGGCATTAAGAGTAGCGAGTTACCCTGTGGGAATGATAGAACGCAAAATTCTAGGATTATTTATGAAAACAGATAAGCAAAATAACATAATAGACTCCTCATTATCTTTGTTACAAATACTAAAATGAGGGGCAGCAGAGAGAGATTGTGTGTACGCATATATAAAATATATAGGTGTGGATGTATTTGTGCGTATGCATGTGTGTGTGCATGCATATATATGTTTCTGTGTATGTTTGTGTGTGTGTATGCATTTGTGTGTGTTTGCCTGTGTGTTTGTATGTGTCTGTATATGTGTGCCTGTGTGGGTGTCGGTATCTGTGCTTTGTGTGTGTGTGTGTGTGTCTATATCTGTGTCTGCATGCGTCTGCGTTTGTGCATGTGTGTGTATGTGTGTGTGTGTGTGTCTGTGTGTCTGTGTGTGTCTGTGTGTGTCTGTGTACCTGTTTTTGTGTTTGTGCTTAGTGATATGTACAGTTTGCCTCCAATATCCTTCCTGAAGTTTCAGATCCAATCTCTCCAGGTATTCATGAACTTCTTGCTGTCATTTTGTTCCAAAGTTCACTCACACACACACATCCACAGAAAAGCTCAGCCAATCCTTTGGGATTAAACAACCAAAAAAAACCCCATCACAGCCATAGGAGTTTTCTATGTTTTGTCCGGAGACCAAGCCAAACAAAGCAACTGGTTTGGAGGGACTACACTGAAGATCAGGAGTCCAGGGTGGGGTTAAGGTAGTGTGCTTCTTATGCCTAAAGTTTCAGATTTCCAGCCTTATTAAGGGCCTTGTGTTAGGTTTAGATTAGATTCCCTACAGTGTGGAAACAGGCCTTTCGGCCCAACCGGTCCACAATGACCCTCCAACGAGTAACTCACCCAGACCCATCCCTCTCTGACTAATGCACCTAACACTATGGGCAATTTAGCATGGCCAATACACCTGACTTGCACATCTTTGTGACTGTGGGAGGAAACCGGAGCACCCAGAGGAAACCCACACAGACACGGGGAGAACATGCAAGCTCCACACAGACAATCGACCAAGGCTGGAATCAAACCTGGGACTTTGGTGCTGTGAGGCAGCAGTGCTAACCATTGAGCCACTGTGCTGCCCGAAGTAGAGTTGGTAGATCTAATGAAGGACATACAGTTACTTCAGATTAGTGAAAGAAGGCCTCAAAACGTGGCTAGTTGGAGGGCACTAAATTTTGTTCTGGGCATCCAAAAAAGTAGTGGCATAACTGAGAGTTGGCACCATGGTATGAAGTATCAGGGGATCCAAAGTCCACACATGTCTGGAGCACAAACTGTTTTTAATAACCTGATGTGGAAGACACACAGGTTCCTTCCAGTTCCACATTATCTGGAGGGAGGCAGAAGTAGGAAACCACAGACCAGTTATGTGTGGCACCTTATCAAATGCTTTCCAGAAGTCCAGATATACTACATCTACAGGACCTCCATTACCCACTTCACTTGTTACATCTTCAAAGAGTTCTAGCAAATTAAATGAATTAATCTTCACAAAGAAAATGAATTATTCTTCATCAAACCACACTGACTGTGGTGGTTTGTTTTTACTTTACAAATGTAATACCACTTAATATTGAATTCAAACAATTTCCCAATGACAGACAATAAACTAACCATTCTGTGGTTTCCTACTTTCTATTTCCCTCCCGTTTTGAACTATTGTCTTCCATTAGCAATTTTCCAACCACTAGAACCTTTCCAGATTCCAGGACATTTTGGAATACTATAATTAATGTATCCACTATCCCCGCTGTCACTTCCTTTAAGACTATAGGGTATAGGTCATCAGATCCTGGGGACTTGTCTGCCTTTAATCCCAATACTTTGCTCAGAATTTTCTCCCTATTGATGGTGATTGCTACAAATTCTACCTTTTCTATAATCTCTGCATTACCTGTTACAATTGGGATGGTTTCAGTGTCTTCCACTGTGCAAACTGAGGTAAAATATTGATTTAGAGTCTCTGCCATTTCTGTGCTCCCCACTATTAATTCCTCGACCTCGAAAGGGCCAACATTCATCTTAGCTACTCTCCTTTTTATATACTGATAAAATTATTTGCTGTCTGTTTTTATATTTTGAGCTAGTTTTCTTTCATAATTAACCTTCATTCTTTTTATTACTTTTGAATCACCCTTTGCTGGTCTTTAAAAGTTTCCCAATCCTCCAGCCTGCCACTGCTCTTTGCAATATGGCATGCCTTAGTTTTTGCCCTTATGTTATCTTTAACTTCCTTAGTTAGCTATGGATGCATTTAACCCTCTTATATTCTTTTCTTCCTTTCTAAATATATTTTAGTTGGAGGAATTAAATATCTCCTTTAATGTTCATCAATAGTCCTACATTTTAGTCTTTCCGCATGGCCCACTGGGCCAAATCTGTCGATTTCCCTATGTAATTAGCTTTGTTTAATTCTAAAATACTAGTATGGGACTCAAGTTTCACCAACGCTCGCCACAATCAACATTATTCAGGCCCTCAGGAAGCATAAAACCAATAAGGCACCTAGTGTTTTATAGAAAAATACAAGTTACCCAGTCCAGAACATACTGGGAGCAAATCAGATTAATTATAATCTGGCTGAACTAGTCAGTGGGCTAAATGCCTGTGGAAGGCACAAACCTGTATTTGGCCATTGACGATCACTTCCTCAGCAAAGTGTACTTTGACTGGGTTGCTTTTCAATCTGGCTCGCTTTTCTTCAGTAATAAATGATGACTTGGGCCCCTGTACACAAACAGAAACCATGGCACTTAAACAACAGCTTTGGCGTTTTGTGTTGACAATGTGTGGCAATTGGGAAAGCCCTGCACTGATGTTCTGAGTTCCAAAAGTTTGATTGTAACCTAAAATACGAACATACAAACAAGGATCAAGAGAGTAGGCCTATGAGCCTACTTCGCTCTTCAATAAAATCACGGCTGTTCTGATTTTATTGTAGGATCCAGGCCCTTCAGCCCAACAAGTCCACCCACCAACCCTCCAAAGTGTAACTTACCCAGACCCACTCTCCAACAGTAATCCCTGACTAATTCACCTAACCTACACACCCCTGAATACAATGGGCAATTTAGCACTACCAATTCACCTAACCTACACATCCCTGAATACAATGGGTAATTTAGCACTACCAATTCACCTGACCTACACATCTTTGGACTGTGGGAGTAAACCAGAGCACCAGGAGGAAACCCACACAGACACAGGGAGATTGTGCAAACTCCACATGGTCACCCAAGACTGGATTCGAACCCAGGTTCCTGGCCCTGTGAGGCAGCACTGCTAACCACTGAGCCATCATGCCTCCTCTTGATTTTAACCTCAACTCTACATTCCTGTATCTCCCTGATAATCTTTCAACTCCTCAGTCATCAGGAATCTGTCTATCTCTGCCTTAAAAAATATTTAAATACTCTGCATCCACTACCTCGTGAGGAAGGGAATTCTAAAGGCCCACAACCCTTTGAGAGAAAAAGGGTTTTCTCATCTTTGTTTTAAATGGGTGCCCCCCCCATTTTAAAATAATGATCTCCAGTTCTCAGATTCTCTCACAGAGGAAACCTGAATTCTTTCAGCATTCACCCGTTCAAGACCCCTTGAGATCTTAGATGTTTTAGTTAATTCACTTATAACTCTTCAAAACTCCACGGGATACAAGCCCATCCTATCTAGCCTCTCCATCTAAGGCAATCCACTTATTCCAGGTATTCCTTCTCTGAACTGCTTCTGATGCGTTAACATCCTTCCATAAGTACAGTGACCAACACTGTATACAGTACTCCAGATGTGGTCTCCCCGAAGCCCTGTAAAATTAATGTATAATCTCCCTCCTCTTGCAGTTAATTCCCTTTGCAATAAACCATTCAAATTGTGCCACGTGACCTTTTGTATCCATCTGAAAGAGGACATGGCATCTCAGTTTAATAATTCAACTCTAAAAGTCTAGTGCTTGCCTCAGTCTTGCACTGAAGCTCATCCAATATCCCCGTAATAGCATGTACATCTAACTAGATAGAGAGAGCTGGAGGTCTAGTTGATGGGTGCTGCTCCACTTTAGGATATGCTGAGATTAATGATCAAATCTTCGTTTGTATCCTGCATGAAGCCTGGAAACTTCTTTGATTATGTAGCTTGATAACACATCACACAAGACAAATGGCCACTGAAGCATGAATCAAACCCTTCTGACGTGAGCTGGTTGAATTTGTGTCAAAATTTGAGCAGTGTACAGTCTCATCAAGCCCCATCAACTTAATTGAACATAAAGCACCATCCTGTTCAGAGTCAGGTGGCTTTCTGCAAGCTTACTTCAAGACATCTAGTTCTCTTAATGCTAAGGAAACAGGGTCATTTGAAGTTTGATAGATTTTTATTGGAATACTCAGAGATGAGGTACAGCTGACTGAAGGAACAGGCCAAATAGCCTGCTCCTGTTCCCGTGTCCAAGATCAAGTGCTCACTGTAAATGTCAGCATCCATCCCATCTATAGATTTGTTATATCTGTTAGTTATTTCACTAATAAGTCTTCAAAACTCCACGGGATACAAGCCCATCCTGTCTAGCCTCTCCATCTAAGGCATGTCATTCAAACTGCCATTGCAAATGCCAGACTAAAGTATTTGGGAATGAATCTGAATCACGTCGAGTGAATCTCTCCTGGACTGCAAACGAGTTGTGAATAAACCCATAGAATCCCGACAGTGTAGAAACAGGTCATTTGGCCCAACAGGTCCATACCGACCCTCTGAAGAGTATCCCACCCAGACCCATTCCCCTACCATATAACTCTACATTTCCCCTGACTAATGCACTTAACCCACACATCCCTGAACACTACGGGCAATTTAATAAGTTAATATGGAAACTTCACACAGACAGTCGCCCGAGGCTGGAATCGAACTGATGACCATGAGTAGCATTGGAAAGCTCTGCTTTTAAAAGTCGAAAGATTGTACTTACAGGGGTATTTCGCAGGACAGTCACTGTAACAGTGTTACCACATTCCCTGCAATAAACAATTTGACAAATATTAAAGCAATATGGGTCCAATGCAGAAAAAAAGGACACTTGACTAAAACCTGCAAAATTAAGCTCCTGGCACAGAATATTATTTTCCGGGATCACAGGCTTGAACTTAACAGCAACACATAAGACTCATAAGAGTTGTACAGCCTGGAACCAGACCCTTTTGTCCAACTTGTCCTCACTGACCAGACATCCCAATCTGATCCAGTCCGTCTATCTCACTCAGATTGTAGTTCGATGTTAAAAATAAAATTGCCACGATCTGACAAGCCCCATGGGACTGCTCTCTCATTTGAGAAAGAGAGGTGACTGGTGAATTAGAATTAGGTTCAGTGTCATGTGTGCTCAAGTTACAAAAGTACTGGAGTGCAGTGAAAAGTGTACAATGTCACCAAGACACAGTGGCACCTTAAGTACAAAATACCTAGGTATAAATCTCAGGTATAAAATTAGAGAAAATAAAGAAATAAGTTACAGAACATGACAGATATACACAGTATATGTTAGGAAAATAAGAAATAAAGAAATAAAAAGATTCACAATGCAGTCTTTCTATTGTTGGGGGGGGGGTTCAGAACTAGAGGGCATAAATTTAGAGTGAGAGGGGAAAGATATAAAAGGGATTGAAGAAGCAACGTGTTCACGCAGAGGGTGGTGAATGTATGGAACGAGCTGTCAGAGGAAGTGGTGGAGGCTGGTACAATTACAACATTTAAAAGGCATCTGGATAGGTATATGAATAGGAAGGGTTTAGAGAGATATAGGGCTAAGCGCTGGCAAATGGTACTAGATTAGGTTAGGATATCTGATCAGCATGGATGAGTTGGAGAGTCTGTTTCTGTGCTGTACATCTCCATGACTCTCTAGCTCTATTAGGGCTTTCTGTAATGGTAGTGGTTTAACTTGAACCTCAGACAAGGGGAAAGGTTGAGAAGGAGAGTCCCTCATGGTAACCAATGTTTACACAAAGACATCAGCATCAGAAACATTTCTGGTAAACAATCGCACTAAAGCTCCAGTGTAAGTCCAGAGTTCAGATACAAAGGGTAAAGATGCCTTCCTATAAGCAGTCTCCCACAGCCCAGATTAAAGCAGAGTGAAGTCTAATGAAGACGTCAGCTTTACACATTCTGGATGTGACCATGAACACATTGGAGATTGAAATACATCCAAAAGAGTACAAGTCATAACTCAGACCATACTTAGTTTTACATATTTGGTTCTTACAAACCCTGCCTCCAATGTTTGGCATGTATTTAAATTGGGATTGCAGTGAGGTTTTCTACACAGGTGGGAACTCCATTCTATATATTCTGCTAAACAGTTCTTAAGATCCAGCCAGACAACACTGTTTAAGCCCAAGACCCTTGATAACACGTTTAACAGGAAGCAAATCAAATTCAGTAAAGTTACTGAGAGATTCTTTTGTAATGATCACCACCTTAGCACTGAATCCTAGAGCTACAAGCATTGGACAGGAGAAATATATTCCAACAAAAGAGGCTCTGGGTTTGACAAGTGCACACACTACATACACCTTGCTTTGGTTTATCATTTATGAACAATCTTTAACTTAAAATGCTTTCTTTAACTACATTTCTGATAGAATACACTGAAATATAAATAGTGGGACTATGGATACAATGGAGAATTCATCTTAGGTAAGCAAGCAAGAACTCAACTGTGTGGATAATAGAGTGTTCAACTGTCTGTATTTATGGAGAAATTGGCTGTATGTGTAATGGGGTACTAGTTGTTTGTGTAGGGTACACTATGGAGCATTCAATAGTACTTGGAATGGAGTTCTTGATTGTGTGTATATGGAGTATTTGACTATATGTATATCCAAGTTTTTGACTGTATGTATAACCTGGCAGTGCACATATCAAAGAAGGAGAAAGTGAGGACTGCAGATGCTGGAGATCAGAGTCGAGACTGTGGTGCTGGAAAAGCACAGCAGGTCAGGCAGCATCCAAGGAGCAGGGGAGTTGACGTTTCGGGAAAAAGCCCTTCATCAGGAATAAAGGGTTTCTGTTGAAGGGCTTTTGCCTGAAATGTCGATTCTCCTGCTCCTCGAATGCTGCTTGACCTGCTGTGCTTTTCCAGCACCACACTCTTAACGCATATCTAAGCATTCAATTGTGCATACAAGTTTGTCTTTGTATTTGAATTTTCAAATGTGTTTAAAATGGGGTATTCAATTATGTTTGCATGTAATAGAGAACTGGCCGGGTGTGTAATGGAATATTCAAACTTGTGTGTGAAAACTTACTCAACTGTCTGTGCAATGGAATTTTCGATTGAAATGTCGACTGTGAGTGCAGCAGAATATTTGTCTCTGTGAGTAACTGAGAACTCAACTGTTTGTGTAATTCAGTATAAGTAATGGTTTATATTGTGCAAGATGTCTGGGTGAGCTGCTGTAGAACTAAGGAGACATATGACACTCAATTAAGTCTTGTTGGTGGTCTCCCTTTAGAACTGCAAACAATTTTCTACACTTTAGCTTTGTTTTACTTTCTGAGTTTGCCACCAACAACTTGCATTTATATAGCACTTTGAAGGTCACAAAACTTCACAATTCAAACTTCATAGCAAGTTCACATATTAAAGGACTTAAAGACAGCCCTCAAATAAGGTCAGATGTACAGATGTACAGAGATGTACAGCACAGAAACAGACCCTTCAGTCCAACGTATCCATGCCGAACAGATATCCTAAATTAATCTAGTCCCATTTGCCAGCATTTGGCCCACATCCCTCTCAACCCTTCCTATTCAGATGTCTTTTAAATGTTGCAATTGTACCAGCCTCCACTACTTCCTCTGGCAGCTCATTCCATACATGCAGCACCCTCTGCGTGAAAAGCCCCTTAGGACCCTGTTATATCTTTCCCCTCTCACCCCAAACCTATGCCCTCTGGTTCTGGACTCCCCCACCCAGGGAAAAGTCATTGGCTATTTACCCCAACCAGGCCTCTCATGATTTTATAAACATCTATAAGGTCACCCCTCAGCCTCTGAAGTTCCAGAGAAAACAGCCCCAGCCTGTTCAACCTCTCCCCATTGCTCAAATCCTCCAACCCTGGCAACATCCTTATAAATCTTTTCTGAAACCTTTCAAGTTTCACAACATCCTTCCGATAGGAAGGAGACCAGAATTGCACGTAATATTCCAAAAGTGGCTTAACCAATGTCCTGTACATCCACAACATGACATCCCAACTCCTATGTTCAATGCATTGAACAATAAAGGAAACCATAACATCTTCTTCACTATCCTGTCTACCTACGACTCTGGCCATTAATGATTAGCTGGTGGTAACTATTAAAACTTTACATTCAGTGAATGCGCTAAAAGGGTCCTCACCTAATAATGTTATCGATACATTCCTGGGAAATTGTATCCAGAGACATGTCGTTAATTTGTAAAATCTGGTCACCTGGGAACAGCTTTCCCTCTCCAGGACCACCTAAGAAGCAAAATGAAGTCAGCATATTTTTGAAAGGAGCATTAGTTGTCCCTCACAGAAAGAGGAGAAAAAACTGAAAGTACATGGGAAGCTATTAGCATATGCAAAGGTTAAAAAAAAGATAATTATTCATACTTTTTTTTACAACTGCACATCTTGCTGCCTGAAGCTTGTCTCATCTCAATGAAAAGGGAATGATGCATTTCTCAGATTGTGGAGAGAGAGAGAGAGAGAGAGGTGGATTGTACCTGTTTGTGACTTTCTTATAAAGAACTAGGGAACACAGAGCATGTCAAGGAACTAAGGATTCTTGTGTGTGTTGAATAATCACAGCGTAGAACCCGAAGACCAGCATGCTAGAGATCATAAGGAAATTGATATTGGACCTAGGACAGGAGCTCACCAAAATAACCAAAGCAAATCTGCCTGTGTGGAGCTTCTACCTTCCCCCTCCATATCTATGTGGGTTTCCTTCAGGTGCTCCGGTTTCCTGCCAGTCCAAAGATGTGCAGGTTAGGTGGATTGGCCGTGCTAAATTGCCCCATAGTGTGTAGGCTAGGTGGGTTAACTGTGGTAAATGTGGAGTTAAGGAGATTGGGTGAGATGCTGTTCAAACTGTTAGTGCAGACTCAATGGGCCGAATAGCCTCTATCTGCACTGTAGGGATTCAATGATGATTCTATGAAAATAATGAACAAGTTAAAGGCATGAAAGTGTGACAAATCACCCAGAGCAGAAGATTCCATGCCAGAGTTTTAAAGGAGAATTGGTGCAGACAATGCATATGCCCTGACTGTAACCTATCAAAGCTGAGGAACTGGTCCCATAGACTGAAAAAATTACTCATGTCACTCCAACAGTTGAGAAAGGGAGAAGAACTGCATCAGAGGTCAGATCAGTTTTCCTTCGTGTGAATCCAAGGAAAGTGATGGTACCAAACAGAGTACCAGGCCGTGCACTCAGAGCATGCGCAGATCAACTGGCAGAGGTCTTCTCAGACACCTTCAACCTCTCCCTGCAGCAGGCCACTGTCCCTGCCTGTTTCAAGAGGGCCAACATTATCTCTGTGTCTAAGAAGGCTCATGCTGCATGTCTCAGTGACTACCGCCCAGTGGCCCGAACTTCAATGGTCATGAAATGCTTTGAAAGGCTGGTCATGGCATTAATCAACTCCAGCCTCCCCACTGCTCTTGACCCACTCCAATTTTCCAATCAGACCAACAGATCCATGTCAGATGCCATATCACTTGCCCTTCACTCCGCCCTAGAACATCTTGACACCAAGAACTGCTACATGAGAATCCTACTCATTGACTACAGTTCAGCTTTCAACACTATTATCCTCTCGAGACTGATTACTAAACTTAGTTATTTCAGACTAAGAGTCACTCTTTGCAACTGGATCCTCAGTTTCCTGACCCACAGGGCACAATCAGTGAAGACTGGGGACAATATTTCATCCTCACTAACGCTCAATGCTGGAGCCCCTAGGGTTGTGCACTCATCCCCCTACTATACTCACTGTATACCCATGATGCGTCACCATGGTGAACTCGGCCCGGACAATCATAAAGGCCAACCTCCTATCTATAGAATCCATCTACCAGGACCGTTGTCAAGGAAAGGCCGCCAGCATTCTCAAAGATCCATCCCACCCTTCAATGTTTTTCTACAACCTCTACCATCGGGGAGGAGGTACAGAAGCCTGAACACACGCACCAGCCAGTTTCGAAACAGTTTCTACCCTACTGTTCTTAGAATACTGAATGGACTCACAAACTCTTAACATTCGCCTGTACCTGTATTTTTGTTTTTGCTGCTGTTTACCTATTGTTCACTTATCTATGCTACTGAACTCGGTGATCTGCCTGTATTGCTCGCAAGACAAAGTTTTCCTCTGTGCCTTGGTACACGAGACAATAAATTAAATTAAATTAAATTCAGAAGCCTGGTGAATTATAGCCCAATTAACCTCACATCTTGCATTGGCAAATATCTAGGCCTATCATTAAGGACAGAGTGGCTGAAGATGTAGCTAATTTTCAGCTGATCAGAGACAGTAGTAAAGGACCTACAAATCTCTATGAACTTTTTTAAATACGTGAGGAGAGAACCTCTGGGTCCTAACGTCCACTGGTCGTGTCTTACCCTTTGGAAAAAATCCAGCAATGAGATGATAAGCCACTTTTATGATCTTATTGTGGGGTGGGTTCTTGAGGAAGGGGTCTCAGGAGGAGTTGGAGGCTTGGATAGGGGTGCGGATTTGAGGCCATTCCCTTGCCCCCATCCCTGCCTCCATTGTCACTAGTTGGATAAAATGCAGGCTCTATTCCTGAACCTAGTTTGCAAGTTGTCATGGTTTCTCAGTTTGGAAACAAGGCAGCTTTGTCCACCAGGGGGCAGATAATTTGGAAGGTGACGGGTTAAGGCCCTTAATTGACCATTTTGGTGGAAGTCAAGAAGGCCGTCTATGGATCATTTTAATTAATTACCGAGGTGGCAGGAAGAGGGTGAGGGGCCAAGCCCATTATATCACCTTCTGACCATCTTCAGGGAAGAGAAAATTCCACTTGAAGTATTGTCACCATGGCAAAACTGACAAAGATTGAGAAGAGTTCAGAGTTAATGCTGGAGGTGTTGAGATGGACTGTATCAGTTAAAAGCCCTGGCCCTATCAGACCCTCAGCCCCTCTTGAAAACACTTCAGACCTTCCCTCAGTTTGATTAGATTACTTACAGTGTGGAAACAGGCCCTCCGGCCCAACAAGTCCACACCGGCCCGCCGAAGCGCAACCCACCCAGACCCATTCCCCTACATTTACCCCTTCACCTAACACTACAGGCAGTTTAGCATGGCCAATTTACTTAACCTGCACATTTATGGACTGTGGGAGGAAACCGGAGCACCCGGAGGAAACCACGCAGACACGGGGAGAATGTACAAACTCCACACAGACAGTCGCCTGACGCGGGAATTGAACCTGTGTCTCAGGCGCTGTGAGGCAGCAGTGCTAACTGCTGTGCTGCCGTGCTGCCCACATTGGAACCTCCCATTCCCAGGTATTTACCTGCAGTGACAGACTTCACACATACTGGTGAATCTTCTGAGACCATAAAACCGTAGTCCAGGAGTGGATCTTTGATAATCTTCACTGTGACCTTCAAAGGGCTGCTCGGCTGGTTTGTGTTAGCAGCTGCTCCATCGGCTGGACCTTGATTACTTCAATCACAAACAAAGCAAGGGTCACATTTGTCAATCATTGTCAGAATCTTATTATTTTCCATATTATTTAATCCACCTCTCACCCATCCTCACCACACCCCTTCAATCCCCCATCCCCCACCCCCAGCCTGGACTCGGTCAGGTTCCTGCAAAATTCTCACTCATAGTCTCTCCCCATCGCATTGTCTTTCTGAGAGAGAGGTCATTGTAAAAGGGATTTCCTCTGCTTCTCTGTATCCACCTCAAAACTGACACACCCATTCTCTAGGAACCTGCCAAAACCAGGGTGAAAAATTCCAGCAAGCTGTTTCGAGAATGTCAAAGGATCAGAAGATTCTTGGTGAGTTAAAAGAATCAAAGAGAGAGGCTATGAGTCACAGAACCTCTGCTCTGTCCAAACTGCAGCAAATTGGCTAGGATGAGATCAAAATGTAGTTAGTGAATAAAACCAGGAAATTTTCAGCAAGTTCGGCAGCATCTGTGGAGAAACTTTCAGGTTAGTGAGTCACTGACACGCCCATTGAGGTGATTGATCAGTCCATGGTCTAGAATGGCGGAACAGGCTCAAGGGGCTGAATGGTCTGCTCAGGCTCCAATATGCCTTCATCAGAAGTGGGTAAAGTCAGGGTGCAATTTCCCCTCCCTGGAGATGGTGAGGAAAGGGCAAATATTTGGTTGAGTTCACTCAGAGGTGTACTCAGTCCCTTTCTCACCACCTCCACTCCGGGCAGGAAAATCCATGGTGGGCATCCTCAGCCCGCCAACAAGTGAAGCTTTTGAATCACCAGCTAATAGACAATAGACAATAGGTGCAGGAGTAGGCCATTCAGCCTTTCGAGCCAGCACCGCCATTCAATATGATCATGGCTGATCATTCCTAATCAGTATCCACTTCCTGCCTTATCTCCATAACCCTTGATTCCAAGGGCCTAAGCCACTCATTGGGCTGAATACCCTCTCTCACAGCTGGTGGGAACAGGGCGTGTTTTCTTCACAGGGAAGCTCCACTTGCCTGAATCTGGGGCTAATTGGGACAGGGAGGGTTACTCACCCCATCCCCAATAGTGTCCCCAAAATACCCACTTTCTTACCCACTGGTGAAGCTGGTCATGGTGTGCCACTTGTGCTTCCAACCCTGAGCCTACAAATTTCTGATTGAGCAGTTACCTCTGGGTGGGTGGTGGACAGGGCAAGGATTCAGTGAGCAGGCTCCTGATTGGACAAAGGAGAAGCCCTTAAGTACCAAATTGATGCTCAATCCAATGAACTTTCATGCTGGTGTGATAAAGAGAGCCTAAGTAGGTTAATGCCCCTTGAAGTCACCTATGCCCACACTTAGTACTCACCACATTAAATCCTAGCCTTAGGGATGTACCAGGTTTTAAGCAAATGCAAGGGTAGAGAGTGGAAAGAAAAAAACATGGGATGGTCTGTGCTGAGATTGAAGACTGGACAATAACAAAGTGGGTAATGGTGTTAGGCAAATTAAGTCAGAATGGAACAAATCAAGGAGCAAAACACGAATGTGGAGGAGGGATACACAATGACAACAGAGTCACTGTCACAAGATTGGCCGTTTTCCCTGGAGGCTGAGGGGTGACCTTACAGAGATTTATAAAATCGTGAGGGTAAATAGATAAGGACTTTTCCATGGGGTGGGGGAGTCCAAAACTAGAGGGCAGAGGTTTAAGATGAAAAGGGAAAGATTTAAAAGAGTCCTAAGTGGCAACTTTTTCACACAAAGGGTGGTGTGTGCATGGAATGAGCTGTCAGAGGAAGTGGTGGACATTGGCATAATTACAACAGTGAAAAAGCATCTGGATGGGTATATGAACAGGAAGGGTTTAGAGGGATATGGCTAAGTGCTGGCAAATGGGACTAAATTAAGTTTTCTGGTCCTCATGGATGAATTGGATTTAATACTTTTTTCGTGTTGCCCTGACTCTATAAATGATTCAGAGATCTGAATTATTGGGTTAGACATCAAATGGCCATGGGATTTTGATCCAGTGCTGGGAAACTTTGAAAATTACAGTCCCAGACATTACCTTGGAATGCCATCTTCTGGGACAGTTGTGAATTTGAAAGGCTTAGGTTTAATTTTAAAATTTTGAGTGAATTCTCCCACCCTGATGTCATGAGAGTAATGACAAGTGTGGTGACAAAATAAGGTGAGAAAGAAAAAAGTGTAGATTTGCATCATTGCAAAAGAAGGTCTTGACTTGCCCTGAGCTTAGAAAGGTGAGTTCAAAGAGGTGACGACCTTATTTCAGTGCATTTGCAGTTCATTAAAAGCCGACTTACATCGCTTTTCCAAAACATCTCTCCTCTACCACGAAACGTAGACAGTGAAAATTCCCAACAGAAAGGTCAGAGCCAGTTCCTGACAATTATAGCTTGGTGAAGACCCATCCTGCCATCACCCAATGCACTTCACACATCGATGCTGACATGGCGGATTGACGCTCATTAACTTTAGCACCAGGTTACAGAATGTCAGAGACCATCATCACTCAGACTGCCAGCTGCTTACACACCAAATACAATTCGTGTGCTTTGAGTAAGTGGTGATGTGTGAACGTTAGAGGATCCACCACAGTCATTCAATCACACTATATGGGGATGGTCACAGTCAGTTCAAGTGATGTAGTGTAGTGATTACAGGTAGGTCAGTTGAGGGATCAATCTGTGAGGGTGTGGCCAGCTTTTCTTTGCAATGAGACAAAGGGAGAGACTCAGTATGAAGAGAGGGACACATGAGCGGAAGGAGGTGATGATGAGCAGGAGAGTGTTATGGACCAGACCCTCTCAAAATATTTTAAGAAGGTAGACTAGGCCCTAATTTTTTCTTATTTTAAAGACAGATGTAAAGTGCCATGTTCCAGAAACTATTTTCTAGTCAAACTACTTGCTATTAAACAAAACGTAATGTATTCAAATGCTATAGTTAAAATACAACAAAAGAAAGAAGAACTTAGAATAAATTAACTCGACTGGAAAACTTAACAGAACAATAGATACAACAATTATTGCTAATTAACTGTTTCAATATAGTAGTATTCCATAAACACTCCTTTTGGCAAAAAGGCAAATTTGAAAACAGATTTTGTCTCACATGTAATCCAACAACCTACGAAGAGAACTGCTAGCTTTTGGCTATAATCAAGAGATGGGGAAAATAGGTTCCACTTTTTCAACATCACAATAGCAACCGATGCTGAATTTCAAAATTAAAAAAACTAAAAACTAGAAATCCTGATTTGTGAGAGCTGGCCACACCCATCCAGGCTGCACCTATTATTCCAACTTTAAATAAAAACAAGGCCTCCCAAGTTGTTTACTTTCTAGGCTCTCACTAGCCAATTCGGCACCTCTGCCTTAAAACTTTGCTTAATTGTAACCAGGACAAAACACACTTCCTAAAGCCACAGCATTGTCACAAGAAGTCATCAGGTGTTCCCAGTGAGTAAGCTGGAAATGCAGGAAGGGTTAGCAGTTTGGGAGGATGTGATGCTGTGAGCCCTTGGGTGGAACACGATGCATGCAAGTAGTTCATGAGCCTTGGCAAAGGCATGTGCCGTATCCTGAGTAAGAGGTAACAGAGAGAAGATGGTGGTACTTGATCTTGCAGAGTGCAGAAAATCTTTTCACTCTGTACACAGCACTGACCCACATTGCTCTTTATGCCAAGGTTGGTTGTCTTTGTTATGGTGTTCCCCTTTGGGGGATGGGGGAGGTGAGCAAGGATAAGGATTCCCATCCTCTCCCCCAGACAGCCCAGCAGCACCTTCAGATCTCTGTCCTGGAAGGAGCTTGTCTTTCCCCTTGAGACCATTTCCAGATCGAGCCCCTGCAGTCTGAGAGATCAATGCTGATTGGGAGAGCCTGAAGTAGTGGCAGCTGGGCTTTTGGGGCAGGGGTGGGTGGTACAAGGAAACCAGGAGAAGATCTTACCTGGAGCACAGGAAACACGATTTCATGAGAAATGCAGCCATCATCTCAGGATTATAACTAGTGAGGAGAAACGTAGAAGACGGTGTTAGAAAATTGATTGTGGGCCACTGTGAAACTCACTGGCCGTCACACTTTAAGGAGAAATCGGAGAATTTAGCCCGACTTCACTGTATTGGAAAGTACAGGATGTTCAAAGGATGTACTTGACAAAAAGTATGTAAAAAATCAACAGAGCAGTTCAAATCAGTGAGATTTTTTAAACAAACGCAGAGGAAGTCTCCTTGCTGGGTTTGAATCTGATTAGAATGTTTTTGTTTAATTGGTGGGCAACAAGATTCCGTGCACTGAAGTGTTCCATGCAGACCCCAACTGGATGGCCTAACAGAGGTTACCATAGCAACACCCCTCTGCAGGTCAGGGGTAACAGCAGGGATGGCCTGCTCTCCTACTTATTAAAATTGTGAATTATAAACAGGGGACTTAGCCAGGTCACGACAGGAGGTGGAAGGAGCGAGCCCTCTACACTGTGCCCTATCTCCAGCCCTCTCCCTGTAACCACATTACGAGGTAAAAACAATGACTGCAGATGCTGGAAACCAGATTCTGGATTAGTGGTGCTGGAAGAGCACAGCAGTTCAGGCAGCATCCAAAGTGCAGCGAAATCGACTTTTCGGGCAAAAGCCCTTCCTGATGACCACACTATAACCACACTACCCCCAACACAAACACACACACAAACACCGCCAGACCAGAATACTGGGAGCAGACTGGAACATCTCACTGTCAACTCTGGTCAGCGACTGGAATCGGGTATTAAAGATGCTTCAGCTCTGAGTGAGAGCCAGTCAGACTATCATGATGCCCATATTAAGAAGCTAGACAGTATAAGTATGAACTGTATCTAACCTTTCAAATGTTTCGTACATTGTGACCACCCCCAATCAGTTCTTTGAAAATACCTGAGCTATGTTTGTGGAACAGTCCCCTTCTCTTAATCATCCTGCAATGGGATTTAAGAGTACATTTTACTATTTAGTATTTCTATTTCAAAAGGAATGTACATCAGACAAAGGTCAGGAGGCCTGACTTCGAGCCTACAGGACTACTGTCCAATGTCTAAGCTACAGTATTCTCTCAATTGTACAGAGATGTGAGCTGATGATCTGTGGGTGAAAATTACTTCTTTAATTGTGCAACAATTTTTCATGAAACAGTCTGGATTGGAACAAAGATGCAGCTGAAAGGAGTAGGGTATTTATGTTACATTAAATTTAATCTGACTTCAGGCTATCAGAAAACCGGTACTTCCAGACAAGGTGATTGACATGATCTCGTGCAGATTAATAATTCATAAAGGCTTTTAATGATGTACCAATTGTGGCTCTTTGTTATATTATAGACAAGGGAAAATCAAAACTCTCAACAACTGAAAGTGCTTTGTGCTTCTGAAAAGGGTCATTCTGTTTTGTTTGTGAGATTTTATTTACAAAAACGATAATGCTTTTGGTGACAAAATGTAGTTTTATAAATTCAACGCTGACTTGCTTTACAGTACACGGCATGTAATGCCATAATTGAGAGAAATCAGCAAGGTAAAGGCTATGTTGTAAATGTAATATCCATGTTAATTTGCTGAGGCAGGTTCTGAGAATAGAAACCAGGATTTTATAAACCTCCCGGAGGTGGACCAGGAGGTAGAAGAGCTGGTGAAATGATGAGTGGCCACGTGTGATTGGCTGTTTGATGTGATACTGCCAAAAGGGCTTCGGGTTTTTGAAAAGATTCGTAGGGTTATGGATTTGGTCATAGATTCATTCGCTGAACTGGTGTGGTTTTCTGCAGACGTTTTGTCACCTTGCTAGGTGACATCATCAGTGTGTCTTCGATAAAGTGCTGTCGGTCTGTCCTGCCTGGTACTTGTGTGTCTCTGCTTTTTGGTACTTCCAGTTCTGTATCTGAATGGTTTGTATATCAGATCCTGTTCAATATGTTTATTGATTGAGTTCCAGCTGGAGTGACAGGCTTTAAGGAATTCTCTCATGTGTCTCTATTTTGCCTGTGCTGGGATGGTTACATTGTCCCAGTTGAATTTGTGTCCTTCGTTGTCCGTGTGGGTGGAAATCAGAGTACTGGTTCAGTCTGGCAGTGGGGAGTTGATGCTCATGCATTCATATGGTCAACTTTTCTTCCTGTTTGTCCTATGTACTGTTTTTCACAGGCCTTGCAGGGTATCTTTGTAGATTATGTTCATCCTGTTGAATGGGGGTATCGGGTCTTTAACTTTTGTGACGAGTTGGTGAAAAGTGTTTACCGGTTTGTGGGCCACTAAGATTCCTAGGGGTCTGAGTAGTCAGGTAGTCATTTCAAAAGGGCTTTTTCCCAGTGGAGGGAACGGATGCAGAGAATGTCCACTGGGTGGGGGGGGGAGCGGGCTTTTTTTATTCATTTCTGGGACATGGATGTCACTGGCTGGCTAACATTTATTGCCTGTCCCTAGTTGCCCTTGACAAGGTGGGCAGGAAGATATCTTCTTGAACCGTTGCAGTCCATGTGCTGTGGGTAGACCCACAATACCCTCACGGAGGGAATTTCAGGATTCTGACCCAGCATAGTGAAGGAACGGCGATATATTTCCAGTCAGGATGGTGAGTGGCTTGGAGGGGGACTTAGTCAATGGTATTCCCATGTATCTGCTGCTCTTGTCCTTCTGAGTGGAAATGGTCGTCGGATTGGAAGGTGCTGTCTGAGGATCGTCGGTGAATTGCTGCAGTGCATAATGAAGATAGTACACACTGTTGTCAGTGATGGAGGGAGTGGATGTTTGGTTGCAAAAACATAATTGAAGCCCCAATTAGGGGTCATTTTGCTGGTGGTGAGGCAATCGCCCCCGATGCAGGGGGAAAGCCAGTTAAATGGTGGCAGCATCTCAACAACAGCTCAACGTTCAGGACTGATAGCTCAGGGAGGGAGCTGCAAGCAGTTCCAGCAGCTGTAATGATCGTCTTGCAAGGGTTGCACCTCCAACTCTCAGCTCCTGATTTTATCTATTTTTTCAAACTTCCCTGGCTGAGCTCCCAAGGTCTTGTACCTCAGCAGCACCCACCTCTCTCTCTCTCTCTCTCATTGAGATTATTAAGCTCTTTGACTGGGCCAGCAGCATCAGCTTCCCTCATTGATAGTGGGCCTGTGGGCAACTCATGATGAGTATCTAACCAATGAGAACTCCTTTCATCATGCATCAAACATCAGGTGGATAGATAAGCCTACAAGAACAAGTCCCACATGATTCAGGGCTTTCTATTGAGCTCACTGCCCCCTATCACGTCAAATTGCATCTTCTAACGTTCTTTAAATGTCATTCCCCTCAGTCAATCTACACGATCCACCAGCAAGGTCCACTCAATGCTGCTTGTCTCCCTTCCCTATTGCTCCAAAAGTCTCAACAGTTCTACTCCCTCACTTCAAACAGAAAAATTGATTCCTACCAACGCCTCGACACCGCAGTATCAACCTTGCCTTTCTCTTCCAGCCCCTTTACGGTGCCAAGGTGTGAAGATTATCATTGCATTTTTAATTTGGGTTTTGATTTGGGTTTCTTTTTCCACTAGAAGTTGCAACTTGATACAGCAGGGAGTGGTGACCAGAAGACTGTAAGATACAGGAGCAGATTTAGGTAATTCAGCCCATTGAGTCTGCACTGCCACTCAATCATGGCTGATATATTTCTCAAGTAAAAAGTGAGGTCTGCAGATGCTGGAGATCAGAGCTGAAAATGTGTTGCTGGTTAAAGCACAGCAGGTTAGGCAGCATCCAAGGAACAGGAAATTCGACGTTTCGGGCCAGAGCCCCCTGATGAAGGGCTCTGGCCCAGAACGTCGAATTTCCTGTTCCTTGGATGCTGCCTAACCTGCTGTGCTTTAACCAGCAACACATTTTCAGCTCTGATATATTTCTCAACCCCATTCTCCTGCCTTCTCCCCAGAATCCATGATCTCCTTCCCAATCATGAAACTATCTCTTTCTTAAAGACACACAATGGTTTAGCTTCCACAGTCTCATTCCGTAATGAGTTCCCCAGATTCACCACTCTCTGGCTGAAGAAATTCCTCTTCATCTCAGTTCTAAAGGGTCATCATTTCACTCTGAAACTGTGCCCTCAGGTCTTCGTCTCTCCTACTGGTGGAAGCATCTTCTCCACATCCACTTTATCCAGGCCTCTCAGTACTCTGTAAATTTCAATCAGATCACCCCTCATTCTTCTAAATTCCATCAAGTACAGGCCCAGAGTCCTCAACCACTCACCACACAACAAGCCTTTGTCCCTGGGATCATTCTTGTAAACAACCTCTGGCTCCCCCTCCAATGCCAGCATATTCTTCCTTAGATATGAGGCTCAAAACCGCTCCTAATATTCCAAACACAGTCTGACCAGAGCCTCATAGAGTCTCATCTCTGCTCTTACAGTCTCAAGCCTGCTCTGCCATTCAATAGGATCACGCCTTATCTGACATTCTTCATGTTCCACTTTCCAGCTCTTTTCCCGTAACCCTTGATTCCCCAACTGAGCAAGAATCTAGCTGTCTCAGCCTTAAGTACACAGAAGGACTCTGCTCCAAATAGCTCACTGTGCAAGAAGTTCCAAAGACTCACAAACCCCTGAAAGAAGAAATTACTCCTTACATCAGTCTTAAATTGGTGCCTTTAATTCTGAGACTATGCCCTTTGCCCCCAGATGTTCCCATGAGGGGAAACATCCTCTCTGCATTTACCCTGACAAGTCCATTAAAAATCTAAAATGTTTCAATGAGATCACCTCTCATTCTTTTAAACTCCTGGGAGTAGAGTACCAACCTGTTTAACTATGGTTTGTAAGATAATCCACCCATTTCAGGGATCCTGGTGAACCCAGGAGAGCTTGATAGAAAGTTGAGAAGATTGTGGATTTATTCTTGATACTGTATCCATCTTGTAGACGTTTGGGGCACAGCAAAAGATCACATGGGCTTGTCTCTGGATTGACGTTAAATATAATCACCACTATCCCTACTCAGGACTTTTTGTCACACCTCAGGTTAAAGGAGACATCTCATGAACACAACTGAGGATGTCAATCCGGGTGTTCCCCAGCAGGAAACCCAGGATGAATCATGTCATACAGAACCTGATAAAAACCAGGTGTGAGGCCTTCAGATCAGGAGACCCACTCAAATATAAGGAATTCAAGTATGACTTCCGCAGAGCTCTTAAGACAGGACCAATACCGATCCAAACTAGAGACCCAGACTGACACCTGGAGACTATGGCAAGGACTGAATGACATCACAAGTTCTAAAAAGAGTCAGTGCAAGATAGCTGACAATGATACATCCCTCCCAGATCATCTCAACACCTTCTATCCTCGCTTTGAGCAGAATTTCAGCAGAGAGGTAACACCTAATATGACAAGTCCTGACGACAGTCACTGCATCAGAGGTCAGATCAGTTTTCCTTCACGTGAATCCAAGGAAAGTGATGGGACCAGACAGAGTACCAGAACGTGCACTCATGTGCAGATCAACTGGCAGAGGTCTTCTCGGACATCTTCAACCTCTCCCTGCAGCAGGCCACTGTCCCTGCCTGTTTCAAGAGGGCCAACATCACCCCTGTGTCTAAGAAGGCTCATGCAGTATGTCTCAATGACCACCACCCAGTGGCCCTAACTTCGGTGGTCATGAAGTGCTTTGAAAGGCTGGTCATGGCATTAATCAACTCCAGCCTCCCCACTACTCTTGATCCACTCCAATTTGCTTATTGGACCAACAGATCCATGTCAGATGCCATATCACTTGCCCTTCACTCCTCCCTAGAACATCTTGACACCAAGAACTGCTATGTAAGAATCCTACTCATTGACGACAGTTCAGCCTTCAACACTATTATCCCCTTGATTACTAAACTTACTGATTTGGACTAAGCCCCACTCTCTGCAACTGGATCCTCAATTTCCTGACCCACAGGCCACAATCAGTGAAGACTGGGGCCAATATTTCATCCTTACTAACACTCAACACTGGAGCCCCCCAGGACCACGTACTCAGCCCCCTACTATATTCACTGTATAACCATGACTGCATCGCCAAATACCAGACTAATGCCATTTACAAGTTGGCTGATGACACCATCATAGTCGGTCAAATCTCAGATGGTGACGAAACCGACTACAGACGGGAAGTGGAAGACCTGGAAAAATGATGCACTGAGAACAACCTAGCTCTCAATGTCGGCAAAACCAAGGAACTCATTATTGACTTTCGGCGGGATATTACTCATCCTTTTATAGGATCACCATCAAAAGCAATCTGTCTGGATGTATCACTATCTGGTCTGGTAGCTGTACCATTCAAGATCAGAGACGGTTACAGAGAGTGGTGAACTGAGCCCGGACACTCACAAAGGCCAACCTCCCATCTATAGAATCCATCTACCAGGCCCACTGTCAAGGAAAGGCCAGCAGCATTCTCAAAGATCCATCCCAACCTGGCAATGTTTTTCTACAATCTCTGCCATCGGGGAGAAGGTACAGAAGCCTGAACAAATGCACCAGCCAGTTTTGGAACAGTTTCTATCCTACTGTTGTTAGAATACTGAATGGACTCACAAACTCTTGACATTCACCTGTATCTGTATTTTTGTTTTTGCTGCTGTTTACCTATTATTTACTTATCTATGCTACTTAACTCTGTGATCTGCCTGTATTGCTCGCAAGACAAATCTTTTTACTGTGCCTCGGTACACGTGACAATAACTTAAATTCAATTCAATTCAATTCAATTACTCTCTTTTAAAGAGACACATTCATAGCATTTGCCTCAAATGAGTCCGGACTGTTTTGTTCACCAGAAGAATTATGAATGGAACTGAACCGTGCAATCATGGGTGAACATCCCTACTCCTGACATTAAGATGGAGGGAAGGTTATTGTGGAAGGAGGTGAAAATGGCCGAGTCTAGGACACTTCCCCAACTCCCCCCTCGATCCCAAACCTCCAACATCTGCTCCCATTTAACAGTTCTTAGGAGTTAAAATTCAGCTGGATTTGTTGGATATAGTAGAGTTTATATCCCAAGGAGATTAGGAGGCCAGCAGGACTTGAAATGCAAACATTGAGGTTCAAGATGGTTTACATATTCACTAATGGCACCCAATTACTATCATTTTAAACTCACAAATATTGGAATACAAATATTCTTATACCAAGATGGTAAGAACAGAAATATTTGAACTTATACAGCATGACTCACCGTGTCCCAAAATGTTTATAGTGAATGAATTACTTTGGAAATGTAGTCACGTAAGTGCAGAGAAATGCAGCATCCAATTTCTGCACAAAAAGATCCCACCAGGAGCAATAACTTAAAAGGACAATTATGATGTTGGTTGAGAGGTAAACATTGACTGAGACACTGGGTGTACTCCCCATTCTTGTTTGAAAAGTGGTTCTGCATCTTTTACTGCCAGCAGACAGAGATCAGTTCAATATCTCAAGTCACAAATGGCACCTCAGACAGTTTAGCACCCTTTCAGTGCTGCAGTGAAGTGTCAGCCTCAATGATGAGCTCAAATCCCTGGAGTGGGGAATATTGAACCTAAAATCTGATGACTCAGCAGCATCTAGTGCTCAGATACTACAGCTACATTGTACCCTTTGACACATCAAAAGTGGATATGAGAAGCAAAGAAATTTACAAGATTAAGTACCATTACATGTTGTGAAACAAAAAATTATGATAATGTAAATGCTATTACACAGATGGCATATAGATAAAATCTATACAATATTGATAGGTCACAAAGATTTAAAAGTACACAGGCACAGCAATTGTACTGGCAATGGAAACAGCTCTGTAATGAAGCTCAAGTCCTGAACCTGTCCCCACAGGTCACAACAGTCATTCATTGTTATTTCTATGGGGAACTCAATTAATCTGGAGATGGGACTACTTCGAATTAAGGATGGCAGCAGGTTTGCGATTCTGGGAGGTCAGTTAGAGGCATTGGAGCGGCAGCTTGCAACTGAGTAAGACACAGACAACACTTCAAGAGGAGGGTCTCTTACAACTTACAAAAAAAACCTGCCTTACAGTTAGAATTAAGTTAATTGTTATGCAGGTCTCTACTGTAGGGTGGAAAGGGGTGGGAACAAGATATAAAATGTAAATGATTTTATCCACAGTTGCAGATAAATGAATAAAATGTAAATATTCACATTTGTAAAATTTCAATAAAAATGTAAACAAAGCACTATAGATAAGTGTAAGATGTAAACTGTGAATGAATTACACTATAGTATAAGGAGAATACATGGATCACTTCCTACTTCATTGTGAATAATATATGAAACAGAATGAATTATTTTACAGATGGGAATTAATTGAATGATTTCCTTCATTGGTTGGATTAAAAATTGAATGGATTCTTCTACAGAAGGGAAGAGAATATTGCAAAAAATGTGAAGTTGTTTTGCAGAGATGGGCTGAAAATATGTTGCTGGAAAAGCGCAGCAGGTCAGGCAGCATCCAAGGAACAGGAGATTCGACGTTTCGGGCATAAGCCCTTCTTCCTGAAGAAGGGCTTATGTCCGAAACGTCGAATCTCCTGTTCCTTGGATGCTGCCTGACCTGCTGCGCTTTTCCAGCAACACATTTTCAGCTTTAAAATGTGTTACCAATGATCACAGATTACTTGTATATTAAACAAATGAAACCATTTTCTATTGATAATATTAGTCATGTTATCAAATTTTTTCTCAACATGATGTCCATAGTGCCTTTACTCCAGATGAAGCCAGCTACATTGGCAAAGCCTACTGCGTGGGTTATAGCTCTGACATCATCTTGAGGCAACAAGGTGAAATGGTGTGATGTAGCACAAATTACATTAGTCATGGCTTTAATATATGTGGGCTGAGGATTGGGAGATCTCACATAGATTCCCAGAGGACAATTGAAAGTAGCCAGTTGCATAAAACTTTAGGATGATGACCTCTGGGACAGGATGGCCACTCACTTCTTCAGGTTGTAGGTCACAAACCAGCAAATTCTAACAAGGTGGGCCAGAGCATTTTCGTTCACAGTGGCACTGTGCCTTGCTGCACTGGAGGAGATGACAGGGGAGCCAAATACTCAAGTCCCCTCTACAGCTTCGGGACCTTTTGCTGAGAATTGTTCACATGGAGGCTGTTCATCAGCCACTGGAGGTTACTGCTGTTCCTGAGCTTGCTATTGCATTTGTATCTCCTCAATGTTTCTGCTCCTTCACTACACCACAGTCACAGTGATAGTGATTGTTTGAACCGGTGTGGGGAATCCAAGAAACGAGACTGCTCCTTGGTAATGTTAGCATTTGTATCACACATAAATAGCAGCTTGCATTATCCTCAACAGTGAGATATGGAGGACTCCAACAGGGAAGGACCCCGGATGCCTGTTCATGGGCCTTTGACATAGTGGATATTATTCTGATGCACACATCATGTGACACATCATGCAAATGCAGTAAGAGATTGTAAGTGCAACATGATTAATGAGACCTTGCCCCACCTCCATTCTATCATTCCGATATCTTTAACCTGTACTGTGTAAGTGGCTGAATGATGCAATGGACCCTTGAAAGGCCTCAAATTGCTCCAAAGTAGAGAATGAACAATTACTCCATTAGTCCAGGTTGGTGACAGCAACTTTTCGTCTCCATTGCTCATTTGTCATTCAATCTTATTGTAACAATTATATTATTTTCTACTAGTTTACAGATGTATGTAATCATGCCCACACATTTTCATGGAAACTAGAGCTGTAAACTAATCAATGAAATTTCAAGTGCAAATTGTCCCTTTTTCCCAAGTGGGGTGAAAGTAGAACTATCCCACATGAACTGTAAAAGAAATTGCCATTTTCAGTCAGGATGTAACTAAATTAAAACCTTTCAACAAGGACAAGCAGTTCATGAACTGGCAGAATTTGTTTATGTGGCAAAATAACTTATGGAATAAAAGATTCCAGAAATCTGTGAGGGTAAAATATAATGTTGGAAACAATAGAACGCAAACAATTTTGGAGAATGTCAAAAAGATTGTTCTGAGGAAAAAGTTACAGGCAGTAGTACAAAACAAATCACACGAGAAATTTGAAATGTGATCTATCAAAGTTAAAGGCAAGAATGGAATGGGAATGTTGCATGGATAGAAAGTGCCATAGCATACACCCGAGATTTACTAAGTTTTGAATTGGGAGAAACTAAGAACTCGCTCTAAATAAAAAGTCAAACAAAACATTTTATTTTGAGAGTTTTTTGCAAATCAAATGCAAGAATGATAAGTTATCCAACTATTGAAATACAATTAATTGCTCATGGCTTTCAAACAATGCAAGCAAAGTGAATGTTACTTCTGAGCAATATTACACCTTAGTCTTCAATTAGTCTTCAAAGAAAATAAGGAAAAAGTAACAGGCATTCAGGTGCAGGCATACTAGTGAAAGTACTTGCCACAATCACATATAAGACACTGAGTTCACATACTCATGTATTGTTGTGTCAAAAGAGAGCCTACCCATGTATGATCTGAATGGCCTGCGAGAAAGTTGTTTCTATTAAAAGAGTACACATAGTGAAGGCTCAAAGTGATATAGGGCCTTGAACCACAAATAGGAATACAAGGATTATTTTGAGGATTAAGTGGTTTGTTAGAATTGATAAACAAAGTTTCCTAGTGATATTGTCTTACAGGGATATGATAAATGATATTATACATGATAAATATAAAAGAAGATAAAATAGAGAACTTATAGGACAATAAAGAAAATAAATTAAACAGTGATTGTTAATGCAAATACTTTTGTTTGATAAATGGAAAAGGCATTTGTGTTAGTTATTTTTGGAGAAAATGTTCTTGACTTACTTAATAGACTCAAGCATTATTTTTGTGTTCAATCTTCATTCAAATTTTTTCTTCATTCTCCATTCTTTTTCTTTGTACATTAAACATTACCAGACAGAACATTTGGATATCTTTACATAACTCAGCTGTAGCACTTTGGAGTTTAAATCAGAGGATTGTGGATCCAAGTTACCCTTCAGGGATTTAGGCTTACATTTCAGTCTGTTAATGAAGGATCAGAGTACCTAATGATGTGTTACTTATTACAAGAGGCATTGAACTAGGCTATATCAACCTGATCTGGTGGACATAAAAGATTGCATTACATTATTAAAAACAGAGTTCTCCGTAGTGTCCTAAATTAACTGGTTGTTATCTAATTATTATTTACAGGTCCTTGCTGTTCAGAATTTAAATTGGTTATGATCATCATAGAGACCAAAACTTTGTAAAAATAAATATTGGGTGAAACTTGACCAGCTCCATGTGGTGTGGCTTATGGCAAGCTGAGCGGTCCAGTCAATTGGGATTTTCGGCAAAGCCAATCTTGTCAGTTGAGATCACCTCACTGCACTTTGTTTGCTTTTTTCAAATATTCTTGCTAGACAGCAGCAAATACCCAACTGATGATCGCTATAGTTAGTTAAGTGGCTGGTTAACAGATCAACTTATCACGAGTTGTGATCTTACCAGACAAACTATCTGTCAGAAAAAGTCAACAAGGAGACCAGAATGGACTCTTGGCCGGTTCAATATAACTGCTTTCTCCAGGAGATCCATGCTGGCCACAGACAAACTAGAAAGTAGAGCCGGATCCACAATCACCAGGGCACATACCCGTCCCACTTCTGATAAAAGCACGTTACTTTCAAACAGGCATTGCCACCATCCTGGCATCTTCCAACACACTGGTACTGTGCCCTGCAAGGCCACATTGTTCCAGAAGTGCCCACCAGCAACTTGCAGTGAATGGCTGTATTGGGCAGAGGGAACACACAGGCAAAGGAACCCATTCCATGGGCTTTACCAGGCTGTCTACCAGGGCTGTTCCCTTGTTCCCTCAGTGTGTGTTTCATGGTGCCTATTTGAACTGTCCTCTGTATGCAGACTTTGCTTGCCCTGCCAGGGGTTGGCTGGCACAGTCAGACAATCAGGCAGATGGATATGATGTAGGGTATATGCCCAACAAGGATGTGTGCCATATCACATTGGAACCTGTACCACATGGCCTCAGTGTTCGCACCAAACAAACTGAAATGGTAGCAAGCAGTGCGCATGCTACAAAGTCATGGGGGAGTAGTCCACAGAGAGGTCCAAGTCAGTCAGGGGTCTCAGCACAGATAGTCAAGGGCAGCCTCCCATTCTAGCCCTGGGTTTAGTCACACATTGGTGCATGGTCAGGGTGGTGTTGCACAGAGGCACGTGCCTCTGTGCTCCAGGGATAGGGTCAGTCTTTTGTCTCCATAGGGATCAGTCCAGCAGGAGAGTACTGTCATGATTAGGGATATGTGTGTCAAACAGCCAGAGATGTGGGTAGGCCAGGACCCATGCTGCCAGGTCTGGTCGCTCAAGAGAGTGGGCCACAGTCAGCCAGCTGTCTCCATTCACAGGAATTAAGGAGGACGGGTCGAGTGAAGAGTAGGCTGGGATGTGGGCGCGAGTTTTAATCCCATGGACAGAGCTTGGATAATGACTTGGAAAAGTGTGAAGCCTGTGGGGGTTAAGGGAATGGCATTTAGAGAGGAGAGCTTTATATTGGGGGTCTCAACAGCATTTTGGTATTGATGCTGAGGACCACTCACTGTCATGTTAATCATGATGCAAATGGATGGCATGTAATACTGAGGAGAACTGCTGCCATATGCAGGATAAGTGAGTGGACTTGTGAAGGAGGAAGCTGAACTCTAACCATTCACTGGGCCTTCATTGGGGAACAATATTCTCCTTCGACACATGAAATACTGGTCATGCAAGGACGTAGTATGCCAATGCACTTTCCTACAACATTCACTGTCTGGGTTGTACTTCCCGAAACTCACTGTAATAAGCACTGCTACCCATATAGTCAGCCAAAATATGGGCAATGACGAGGAGGAGGTCTAAAATGCTGAAATGAGCTGCTATTATGTACACAGATTGCTAGATCTGCTTCCACAATGTACTTGATGATCATCACAGACCCGCAACCACTGCACCTGCTTAATGGCAAAGTGATACTCCAGAGCACTATTTACTATCTACAGCCAGGATAAAGACAGGAACAACTACATGAATGGTGAAATGCAAAGGTTTATGAATTTACATACTATTGAATATGAAATGAATTTGAAAAATGAGCAATGATAGCAGTGAATCATTGGCGTTTCTGCATTTCCCCTGAGTCCTGATTGCCTGCCTGCCAACCCTCCCAATACAAATGTACAAGGTCCCTCATCACCCAGGCCACAAGGTCATCTCCTGCCAGGGGTTCAGCAAGTGCCTGGTCTCTGGCAGATCTCCTACTATAAATGGCCTGGGCATTTCTTCCTTTACCATGGGGCAGAGTTGCACATGTGTGACCTCATCGAGCCCAGTGTTATGTCATCATCCTGGAGTAGGGGGAGTGAAGTGTCCAGAAGGTAGTGCAGAAGATGGTCCCTCCATGCTTCCATGATGATCTTGGGACAATGGGGATCCCTTCTCTGTGGGAAATGTTTCCGTCTGTATGGGATAAAGGGGGAAGGTATTGCAGCCACTGGTTAGTCGTGTCTTCTCTGTTCCTGTCTTCTCCTGCTCAGAGCTGAAAATGTGTTGCTGGTTAAAGCGCAGCAGGTCAGGCAGCATCCAAGGAACAGGAAATTCGATGTTTCGGGCATAAGCCCTTCATCAGGAAGGTCAGGAGTGCTTTTCTCAAGAGTGGATGATGTCAGTCCACTGTGTTATGGGGTATCTTCTCCTGTAAAGGCATAAAGGGGGAAAACAAGTAAGGCACAAGAGAGGGAACAATATTGAGATGTTCCAAGGGATCGAGGAAGCAGAGCCGAGGGCATGTTACATTAGTGATATAAAAGCATGAGAGAAATGATTTCAAATGAGGGTAAGTGTTGTATACAACAGAAGGGGTGCCACAGCATGAGCATTGGTGGGAGATGAATACAGTGGCTTTGAAAGGTTTGAGGTAGCAGAGAGCACTCACTCTGATGGAGTAGAGAAGATCATTGACCTTCTCACCCTGGAAGTAGTATTGATCCAATGACCATCTTCAACCTGGCTGGCATGGTGAGATGGCGTTCTTCTGGGATGTGGACTCCACTCCTCTCCACTGCCCCATCCTCAACAATCCCCAGCTGCCTCTCTGAGAACTGTGGTGTCAGCTAACCCTTCTCTGTCATCTCTCCTGATGCCTAACCCTGCTGAACAGTGTTTGAAAGATGCAGCAGCCTCAAGGAATGCTGAGTGGTGATTTTCTCCATGAACTGAGATAGAGATATGGCAGGGACAGGACATGAATCTCACCAGGAGGATTCCAATGGCAATTGAAGTGACAAGTTTCGCAAGTTACAGTGAGAAAGCTCACTCAGCATCACAGTGAGAATTGTTCCACCAAACTCGCTGGCAACTTGCATAAGCCAAAAAATGCATAATATTCAGCCTTTTCCCAATGACCAACAGAAATCACTGCACAATCAGATTTCACATTTTAAATTATTTTCAGTAAGAAACTAAAATCAATACCAACTAAATATTATTTTGTTAGCAACTAGGACACTCAAGTAAGGTTTCTTACACTATTAGCTAATTAAGACAGCTGAAAACCATTCCATATTTAAGTTATGCCGCAACCTCAATATATAATGCAGTCTTGTAGATAAAATCCAATCCCTTCCAGCAGCTGCTTCTTTCTCCCTTCCACATTGCAGAGGGTCTTTCAACGTTTTTTTGTAAATTGCTTCACTCAGTCTTCAAGCATTTCCAGTAGCAAGGTACCCTTTGGAAATTCATGGTTCCTAAATCTCCACTTTGGCGATCACAACTGCCTTTGCCTTCAACTTTTCCCAACCTAATTTCTCACTGCCATCTGATGCCTGAATCTAGGAGTCTGTATCTAGACTATTACCCCTCTTTTGTATCAATAGCATTTGATTTGTTATGGATTTCCAACTGGGCCCATGTGTCCTGACAATCAAATCACATCCTGACAGCTTTCAAAATAATTACCAGCATCTCTTCAGGACATTTGTTTTCATTCAAATTTAACGGGACATTTTAAAGTCTTGCATTCATAATAGCTGCTATGTTTCTTATATTAAAGTGATGACATCAGACATACATCATTGATTTGGTTTGATTTATTGTTATTTGACAGTAAAGAACTATAAAACAGACAAAGATGCTGAAAGACCAAATATAACTCTAACAAGTAAAGAAAACAGGATGTAAAAAAATTGTGTTATTTGTGTTTTCACGTAAACTCATATATTTATGTTTAGTCAATAAACAATTTTAAAACAAATTTCAAATAATCAATTTTGTCAGGTCGTTAATTAGCAAAATTACTCCCAAGTTTGAAAAGAGGTAATTCCAATTGTACATGATGTTCTAACTTCCAAAAACGCTTGTGAAATGTTTACTTTGTTAAGTGACCACCAAGCTCTTATGATCATATTTTAATCAAAGACTCAAAATGCCATCCACAGCGAAAGCAGGGCTTCAGTATAGTGCGTTGATTTTTAGTGTTCATCTGTACAATATTAAATGTTGAAAGTCATGCAAAAGTAGGTTTCTTTCCACATTTCATCAGAGAATCCCCAAAGCGTGGAAGGAGGCTGTATCACCCCTCCACAGATCATCCCACCCCTATTCCTGTCATTCTGCATTTCCAATGGCTAATCTACCTAGTCTGCACACTATGGGCAATCTGCACATCTTTGGACTGTGGGAGAAAACCCATACAAACACAAAGAGAACAAACCCAGACACCTGACACTATGAAGCAGCAGTGCTAACCACTGAGCAACAATGCAACCCATGAAGACTGATACATTTCTGGCCACTGAATTACTTGTCATGCAGAAATGACTTGCCAGTGTCTGACAGAGAAGTAGTCTAAAAGCCCACTGCAGTTTGTAGCCCCATCACCAAGTTGCATTTATCTTCAAAACGGAGCTGAAAGTTTGCTAGTTTTACAGAAATTACCAGTAACCCAGCATCTTTGGTTGAGGCAAATCAATCAATGTCACAGTTCCAACAATGAAGTGGAGTTGATCATCAAAGTCAAACTCATATCTGACAGTGTGAGATGTTGAGAGAGCTAATGGAAATGAAACAGAATGCCCAGGCTGAAAGAGAAAGAAGACAGATAGGTTAATTAAGGTATTTAGGAAGGAAGAAGAAACATGTTGCACTTCTCAGTATTTCTGGCCCAACTCACTTTTTAAAAACACATACTGGTGTTAAGGGAAAACATATTCTTTCCAATAAAACCAATGAAGCAATCCAACTTGTTGAATTATCAGCTATCGTGATTGTTGGTTTAGTTATATAGTATTCTAAGAAATTATGAACATGCACAATTTACATGAAACACAACTTTTGTAAACAGAGAGGGAGTGTACTACACGCAAGATCTGAGCATGTTGTTATATTTTCCTCTCTGTTGTTAGGGAGTTATAAATATAGTTATTTCAATAACAAAATCTGTCCTGGGTGGAATGTGAGTAATGCTGGCATGATCCATATTTTGTGTTTGAGAAGATAATAAGTCACCATCTTGAATTCTACTATCCACTTAGCTTAGTTACTTTCAAAGCACTGTTGGACATGGAGTTCAAGGATTTTGGTGTAGGCATAATGATGAGTCAAATTGACATGCAACTTGGAAGATAACTTGAAGGTAGTGGTGCATCTGCCTTTTCTCTTTTAAATGGTAGAAAACACAGGGTTAGAAAGTACTGTCAAAAAAACCTTAACGTGCTGCTCCAGTGCAACTTGGTGATGGTACATGCTGAAGTCACGATATTCTGTTTGTGAAGGGACTGAATGTTTAAGGTAATGGATGTGGTTCTGATCAGATGGGCTGTTTTGTCCTCGATGTTATTGAGCTTCCTGAGTTTTATGGAGTTTCACTCATGTAGATAAGTGAGTGGATTCTATTGCATACTTGAATGATGCCTCTTAGTGGTGAAGAAGTCCAGATGAAGCTCAAGTTTTGTGTGGAATCGAACCATAATGAGTGAGTTATAATCTTTACAACTGTATCCAAGTGAAACCTTCTGCTGTTGGAACTGTGGTGGACCATAGATCTGCTTGCGTCATTGCTCCCCAGCTCTGTTCTGAAGAAGAGTCATATTTAACCTTTAATGTTCTGAATCAATCTGATTTAACACAATGACAGTGCGACACAACACAATGGAATATGTCCTCGGTGTGAAAAGGGAACTGTGTCTCTACTCAGACTATTCAGTGCAATACAATCATGAACAGATGTGTCATGATAGATAGATCAGCAAAGACAAAGTAAAGTAGATTTCTCCCTTAAATTGGTTGTCTCAACAAAAACAGAAATTGGTGGAGAAACTTATCTGGTCTGACAGCTTGATGAAGGGCTCTGGCCCGAAACGTCGAATTTCCTGTTCCTTGGATGCTGCCTGACCTGCTGTGCTTTAACCAGCAACACATTTTCAGCTTCTGTGAAGAGACAGAGTTAATGTTTTGAATTGAAACTTATGATTTCCATAACTCACAATTCTTTGTTTTATTTTGATTTTCTCAATGACTGCTGCAAGTCCAATTAAACATGTTTATCCTTCCAACTCAGCCAGTTCAGTGAAGAGACTGAATGTTTAAGGTAATGGATAGGTTCTGATCAGATGGGCTGTTTTGTCCTCGATGTTATTCAAAATTTCCATCCAGATCACACTTTGTGCACTTGCCAAGATATTGATGAACAAAGAGACCTTGGAGTGCGGGTTCCTCTAAAGTAGAGTCAGAGGTAGAAACAGGATTTTAAAGAAGGTGTTTGCCTTTATTGATCAGTGCATTGAGCGTAGGAGTTGGGAGGTCATGCTGAGGTTGTACAGGTCATTGGATGGCCAATACTAGAATACTGCATTTGATTCTGGTCTCCCTGCTATAGGAAAGATGATGTGAAACCTGTAAGGGTTCAGAAATGATGTACAAGGATTTTGCCCGGGTTGGAGTGTTTGATCTATAGGGAGAGATTGAATAAGCTCGGGCTATTTTCCCTGGAGTGTCAGAGGCTGAGGGGTTGACCTTATAGGGGTTTATAAAATCATGAGGGGCATAGATAGGATGAATAGCCAAGGTCTTTTCTCCAGGGTAGCAGAGTACAAAACTAGAGGGCATAGGTTTAAGGTGAGAGGGGAAAAATTTAAAAGGGACTAAAGAGTAACTTTTTCATGCAGAGGATGGTGCATGTTTGGAATGAGCTGCCAGATGAAGTGGCAGACACTGGCGCAATTACAACATTTAGAAGGCATCTGGATGGATACATGAATAGGAAGGCTTTCAAGTGATATGGGTCAAACACTGGCCAATGCAAGATTAACTGAGGATGACTGGTCGGCATGGACGAGTTGGACAGAAGGTTGTGGAACCCAATGACTCTGTTATCTTTGCTGTGTGTAGACTATTTATTGCACTGCATTAGTAGTTTAGAATAATTGCACAACTAGCATATATGCAATCATCAAGAAAAGGATGTTGATTGTACATGGATTGTTTGTTAGCTATGTGCTATATTCTGTGCAGCTGCAAACCCATACAGTTTAGAGGGACCATTCTTAGCTATCACCAGTGTTACCCAAATGGTTTTCAATGTGAAGGAGTATGGCGGTAATCAGGAGAAGGTTTCCTTTCCCAATAATGAGTTAATGTCGTGAGACTTCATGGAGTTTAGATTCAAGGCTTAGGACTCCCAGAAACACTGTCCCAACAGTGTATTACAGTGTTACCATTTCTGCTGGATCTGTCCTATATTCTGCAGTGGTTTAAAGTAGTGGAATGGTTTGCTCAGCTATTTCAGAGGGCCCTTACAAATCTACCACTGTGTTGTGGGTCTGGGTCACATATAGGCCAGACCTGGTAAGTTATCTCCCTTAAGGGTATCTCTGATTGAGTTGGGTTTTACAAATTTCATATCGCTTCATTTGTACTATTTCTGCTAAAAGCTTTTTCTCCAAATTTACTTATTTAACTGAATTCAATTCACAGTGTTAGAGTGAAATTTCAATGCAAGTCTTCAAATTATTAGTCCATGATTTTGGATTATGAGTACAAGAACAAAGCTGCAAAACTATTGTACATCTCCTTTACTCACTGCTGAGCCCTCCGACATATATTTTTAGTTCTAGTGTTAGTAATTCTTCCATCAGTCATTTCTTAAGCTTCATCACTGATGAGGAAAAGAATATATCACAACATGATTTTCAGCCTACACTCACTGACTGTTGTCATAATATTATTTCCTCTTGGATACATCTATTGCTGAAAACCTCTCATATAGATGCTATACTATACTACCTCATCTACATTCACAATATTTCAGGAGGGTTGGTGTGAACTCGTACTATCATGCAGGAAAAGCTGGTCCAAACTCAGAGTCCGCAGGAAAGGAGCAGAGTGCTGTTTTTGAATACAATGACTCCAATGGAGGATGCTGACAAGTATAAGTCACCCAACATTGGAAATTTTGAGATGAAAAATTACATACAACAGGGAATTTGGGAAATTTCCCTTCATTTGCAGAGGAGCCCAAACGCTCAGGACTGGCCGTGGAACCACCTTTGAGTGATCTGGCACTACATCCACAGCTGAACATAGGCCAGAACCCAGACTGATGTTTACATATCATTCTGACTGACAGATATGTAATCCCTGCATTGACTATGGTCCAATCGTTGGACTTCAAAGACTCTGATCTCTGGACTTCAGTAGGAGCGAAGATCTAACTGGCTTTGATCAACCTCCTGGACTGTGATTGGCCATACTCTTTGACTGACTGTGGTTTTTCCCCCTGACAAGCCACAGTTCCCTTTCATCCCACTAAGTATGAAGCCCTTGGACTTTGAGACATGGCCATTTGGTTGAAGCACATACAGTGTGTTTGTGGTGTAAACTGCTGGCACGTTCTGTAGTTGTAACATTGGCTTGGTGTGGTTTCATACAGCACCATGCTTACCCCTTTGACCGACCAGTGCTCTGAATCATAATAAGCTGCATGCTTTTCCCACTGTGCTAAAAAAAATGTAAGCAAGACAGTGTGACAAATTCAAGTCAATGCAAAATGAGTTAGCATCAAGAAATTAAACTAAGGGCTACAAGGTTCCTTGTGTGAAGATGCATGAGGTACGTGCATGTCCTTGTGCACAAAGCAATCTGGCAGAAACATACACAGTCCTTATTGTCCCTGAACCTGAGCTCCAAAATGAAATCGTGAAGGGCTGAAGGGTACTGTGAGTTGGTCTGAAAACAGCATGATGCTGTAGTGAGGCTGATGGTTTGATTTTGCTGACTTAAATCTAAGATGGGTAGAAGAGTACAGTGACATTGGAGTCTGCAGGAAAGTCGTGTGAAGATAGAATTGTCTGACAGTCCGGAGAAGCTGATGGTGAGCTTCTGTCATCAAGTAAATGCTTTGATTTTCGTGTCAGGAATTGGCATCATCTTGTTTCTTGAGAAAGGACAGGATTGAGAGCCTCATAGAAAGGAGATGAGATCAACTAATGTGTGCAAATTCATTAAAGTCATCACATCCATGAATTAGTGAGCTTCCAAACTCCCCATTTAAGCATTAAGGGAAATATCTTGACACCAAGAATCGAACTATTTTCATTTTGCTGTATTTTCCCAACTTCCTTGCAATTGCCCAGTCAACTCAAGGGGGTGAAAATTTCTGTCCTTAGATCAGGTTATGTTCATGAACAACCTAACCACACATGTGCAGCAACTCAAGTTTGCAGCACCATGTCAGTACCAAGTGAAGTAATATCACATCCACAACAAAGATGGTTCTGCCCATGTTTTCACACTGCAGGTTGGTGCGGTGTGGAACATAGTCTTTAGCAGTTTAGCAGAGTAGACCAGCTGCAGATAGTAACAAGGAAGTGGTGGCCATGCAGCTACAATCTTGCAAATGCAACTAGTCAATCTGTACCTGTATTATGGAGGGAAGTATGACAGCCTGCGTAATCAGGTCAACAATATCTCGTGACTAAATGGATATTGTTCACATACAGTGAACCTCTCTGTATCCAAAAGAATCTTTGATAGATACCAAAGCTGCAGCTGAATTGGCTGTGGATAAATCAGAATTTACATGCATTCCATACTCAGCGCTAGAAATTTAAGACTGAGATAGATTGGTTCTTGAGTACCAAGGGGATCAATGATTACAGGGAGAAAGCAGGAGAACACGGTTGAGAAATTTATCAGCCATGATAGAATGGCAGAGCAGACTCAATGGGCTGAATGGCCTAATTTCTGCTCCCATGTCTTATGGTTTTATGGTCTTAAATGCTTCCATATAACAATGTATCTGTACTTGCATGGGTGATATTGACCACACGTGCACTGGTGCATTATATCTTATTCATTGTCACCAGTAAAAGCCAACACTAGGCCCATTTGCAAATGCACAGAGGACCATTATGGGCGGCACGGTGGCACAGTGGTTAGCACTGCTGCCTCACAGCGCCTGAGACCCAGGTTCAATTCCCGACTCAGGCGACTACTGTGTGGAGTTTGCACTGTCTGCGTGGGTTTCCTCCGGGTGCTCCGGTTTCCTCCCACAGTCCAAAGATGTGCAAGTCATGCTAAATTGCCCATAGTGTTAGGTAAGGGGTAAATGTAGGGGTATGGGTGGGTTACGCTTCGGCGGGTCGGTGTGGACTTGTTGGGCTAAGGGCCTGTTTCCACACTGTAATACTAATCTAATCTAATCATTTTGATAGTCATCTTTACACTTTGGCCATATACTGTGTACTTGAAGTAAACAATAGTCTTGTAATATGTCTACACATAGCTGTGATTTCCACTTGCATCCTTCTGGTACTGAACTTTACATTATATATTAAAAAGTAAAATTGATATAAGCAATATAGACAAAATGCTTTGCTAAACAGCTTATTCTATATTACTTGATTGCACCTTTAATTCATACAGATGGTGTTTGCTTTTTTTTCCCAGTCTGTGCTCAAAGTAAAAATGATTTTAGTGAAAGAGTGAGTGGATTCGACACTAATTGCTAACCTTTTTGAAATGGGTTTAAATCCAATTTAAACCGATGGGATGAAAGTATCTTGGCTGTGAAAGATCTACATAAAATGAATCTGAAACTCTCAGTCCAGACTTACTGTGTCATCACCACAAACTGACAACTTCAATTCACAAGAACACGGGTTGGTGTTGGAAATGGAAAAAATGTCACACTGATGCAAACATATCATGGAGTTTAAATACATTGGTGGAACTTCAGACATGGCGGTTTGCTCCTCATACAAACTGAAAATGCTAGAAACATTCAATAGGCCTATCAATGTTTAAGAAAAGCAAAGTTGGGATAGCATTTGAATGCAAACTCCTTGCAAGTTCCATTTTGCCAACAATTTTAGGTACACTTCAGAGCTTCAGTGTAGCAGCTTATTTTTTACAGTTCCTCACAACCGGCAGATTCTAATCCAACTCTCCCGGTTTGGATGTTTCACAAACTAATCACTTTTGTACTTGGAGATACTTATTTCCTGAACTTTCCATATATTCCTTTAAGGAGATAAAACAAAACTTGCTTTTTTACCTCAGTTAGCTGTCTTACAATCTACCATAACAACTTTTAATTTCTGGGTTTTCTGAATCAAAATTAACCTGTGATCACTCTGAACTGGAAGCTAGCTAATAGTCTTTTGTTTTCAGCCAACTGTTGTAAACAAAACAGTAGAAACAATTTCCCATCAATTAACAACATGGATCTAGTCAGAAGTCACATGACACCAGGTTAAAGTCCAACAGGTTTATTTGAAATCATAAGCGTTTGGAGCACTGCTCCTTTGACAGGTGAAGTCTGACGAAGGAGCAACACTCCGAAAGATTATGATTTCAAATAAACCTGTTGGACTATAACCTGGTGTCATGCAACTTCTGACTTTGTCCACCCTAGTACAACACTTGCACCTCCACATCATAACATAGATTTGCAGCCACTTGCTTTGTGAGCAATACTAGATTAGGTCACTGTTTCAGAATGACTTTTTGAACTTGATTTCATTTTAAGAAAATCCTTCACAGATTTAGCTATCGTACATTTGTCACTACTTTGAAATCCTAACTGCAATGAAGATATGAATATATAGGGAATCACAACTCACACACCATACCAATATTTAAGGTGATCAGAATCTTTAACAACTTTTTGCACCTTATAGCCTGAAAAAGCAGCACAACATACCTGAACACAACTTCAAAGTAATGTACCTCAGCAAATGGTGCTCTCTGATACAGCCATGACAGTTCATTGAATTGTATTTAACAGATCGTCACTTCTGTGCATTGGCAGAATTACATTGCCATAGCAATATGCAAAATCATCATGCTCTCAAAATACCAACAGCAGTGACAGAGAAACCAGTCTCCATCTCACTGTGGCCACAGTTCATGAGATTCAAATCTCAGCTACAGTTGCAGTACAGATCACACATGATACAATCAAATCAGTTAACAATCTGCAAGGAAATGACTTTGGAGTGAAATAAAAGCCAAATATTCTGTAGATTCTGGAATGATTCCTGCAGATTGGGTGGAGGTAATTGTCATACCACGATCTAAGAAAGGAGCAAGAGATAAAACCAGGAAGTACACACCTGTTGGCCTGATGTCAGTAACAAAGAAGATGCCAGAATTTATTAAAATGATGTATTAAGTGGAGACTTAGAGAACAATAAGCATATTTGACCCAGTCCACATGGATCTGAAAATGTGAAATCATGTTTGACAAACTTGGAATTTTAGAACATGTTCCGAAAGAAATTTGGTAAAGTTGATGGACATAGTTAACTGGATTTTCAGAAGGCCTTTTGATAAGGGTTTCACAGGAGATGTATAGTAAAATTAAAATATAGCATAGGAGGTAATATTCTGGCATGAATTAAGGATTGGCTAACAGGCAGAAATCTGATTAGGAATAGATAGGTTATTCTAGTATTCGCAGACTGTGATTGATGGGGCACCGTTAGCTTCAGTACTTGGGCTCCAGCTGTTCACAGCACATATCAATGATTTGAATGTGGGAACAAAATGAAATGTTTCTCAGTTTGCAGAACTAAGTGGGGTGTCTGCTACAAGCAAAATATAAAGCAGTTTCAGGAGGACTTGGACAGGCATAGTGCATCAGCAAGAACATGGCTGATGGGCTATTATGTGAAAAAACTGAGGTGATCCACTTTGGTGGAAGAACAGATGCACAGCGTACTTCTTTGATGGTAAGCGGTTAGAAAATGTAAACAAGTAAAGGAAATAAGGTGAGTTTGTCAATAAGCCTCTGAAGGCTAATATATAAGTGCAGCAAGCTGTTAGGCAAGCCATTGCATGTTATCCTTTATCATGAAAAAATCTGAGTACAACCTAGTGAAGTCTAGCTTCAGTTGTATATGGGATTGGTTAGGCTCCACCTGGAGTACTCTGTGCAGTAGTGATATCCTTAACTCAAGAAAGATATTATTGCCAGAGAGAGATAAAGGTTCAGCAGACTTGTTCCCAGGAATGCAAGATTGCCTTATGAAAAGCATTTCAGCAAATTGGGCCTATATTTTCTAGAAACATAGAAAATGGGAGTAGGAGTAGCCCATATGGCCTGTCCCCATTCAGTATGACCATGGATGATCATCCAACTCAGTCCCATGTTTCTGTTTGTTCTCTGGTCTTAACCTCTTCAGTCTATCTTCATAACTGTCCATTTCCCTTATAAATCCCGCTGCACACTCTCCAATAGGATAACACTTTTCCTATAATAACAAACAGAAATTTACATAATAAAGGTTTGAAGAATGAGAGGCAATTTCATTGAAACCTACAAAATACTTAAAGGGATAAACAGGGCAAATGCAGGCAAGTTGTTTCTCCAGATTGGGGATTCAAGAAGCAAGGGTACAATTTAAAAACAAGGATGTGCCACTTATACCTGAGATAAGGAGGGTTTTTTTTTAATTCAGAGAGTTTTGAAGCATTGGAATTCTCTACCCAAGAATACCATAGAAGCTCAGTATTTGAATATGTTTAAGATAGAGATTGATATATTTCAAATCATAATAGTGTGAAGGGTGATGGCCTGCATTGGAGGTTGAGGGGGGACCTTATAGAGGTTTATAAAATCATGAGGGGCATGGATAGGATAAATAGACATGATATTTTCCCTGGGATGGGGAAGTCCAGAACTAGAGGGCATAGATTTATGGTGAGAGGGAAAAAAATTTAAAAGGGCCCTAAAGGGCAACTTTTTCATGCAGAGGTGGTACTTGTATGAAATGAGCTACCAGAGGAAGTGGTGGAGGCTGGTATGATTACAACATTAAAATGGCATATGGATGGATATATGAATAAGAAGGGTTTAGAGGGATATGGGCCAAGTGCTGGCAAATGGGACTAGATTAGTTTAGGATATCTGGTTGGCATGGACAAGTTGGACCAAAGGGTCTGTTTCGGTGCTGTACATCTTCTGATGCTCTGACTTTAATAGTTGTCTAAAAATGATGAAAGTGTTTGTCTAGCCACAATCATATTAGATGGCAGAGCAAGCTCATGGGGCTGAATGGTCAACTCCTGTTGCTAAGTACCTGAAGAATTACATCTGACACACTGAGCAATTACACAACCCACACAAAGATCAAGATATTCCACTTGATTGACATGTTGATGCTCAAGATTATGAAGTTGAAGATAATCTCAAGGTTTATCTGTTACAATTTGGACCCCAAAAGTGTGAACAGTTACAGTCAGCAACTGCTGAAGAAGAGCAATTACAAGAGTTTCAAAATGTCTTTATCCAGGGACTGCCTGACAGCATTAACCAAAGTCCTTGGGAAGATTTTTTTTTATTTTGGGTAAACTGCAATGTACTCAGTATCTCATGACAAGTCGTTATCATGAGCAAACAAGTCTTATTGTCAAAATCATTGCCCCAAAATATTATGTCAGCAATACACCAGCAGCACATGGCCAACGAAAGCACAAGATAAGTAGCATGAATCTGTGTATTGACTAGGGATGAATCAAAATATTCAAAGATTTGCTCATGCATATGAGGTATGACTATCAACACCAAAAGCAAAAGGAGCTTGACATCCATATGGTGTTCCATTCTCTCCTTAGACAAAAATAGAAATGGGTCGTGAGTATGGTGCTGGAAAAACGTAGCAGGTTAGGCAGCATCCAAGGACCAGGAAAACTGACATTTCGGGCAAAAACCCTTCATCTTTCCTGATGAAGGCTTTTGCCTGAAATGTTGATTTTCCTGCTCCCCAGATGCTGTCTGACCTGCTGTGCTTTTCTAGCACCACACTCTCGACTCTAATCTCCAATATCTGCAGGTCGTCACTTTTGCCTAAAAATAGAAATGGACCTATTCACAGTGCATAGGGAAGAGAATATTTTTGTGTCAAGTTACTTCTCAAATTTCCCATTGTTAAATGACTTAGCGACACAATGAACATGAGTATCAATGACAGCATGTGTTATTTTCAGTTTTTATCAGTATCTCAGAATAGATGTCTGACAACAGTTTGCAGTACTCTAGAAAACCATTTCAAAATATGTGTGTTCAGTAGAAAGTGATCCATATCACATTGTCACCCCGTTATCCACATTCAAATAGTCTAGCAGAATGTAGGTATTGCTATCAAATCAATAAATCAATCAATTAACTGTCAAGCAACAACATAATATCTTCATCTCGCATTGCTGTGTTTTCTTGCAATACCAATGGAGAGGGATTAGCATTCCCAATGCAACATACATTTGGAAGTCAAGTGCAAAAGACATTGCCCAGTAACTAATATTGTAACCATTCTGGGACAGGTGAAAGTAAACATATTCAATGCTATCAAAACCACACACTAGATAGAAATTTTGCATTAGAAATCCTACAAATATTTGGATGTCAGCAAGGATTTCTAAAAAAAATGCATATCAGCCAGATCATGCAAAGTGTTACTGATCTTGGTGTTCCATTGCAAAGGAACAGAAGCCAGCTCAGTCTAAAGTTCAGCATGCCAATCATGCATGAAGAGAATAAGCAAGAACCTCTGACTTTGATGTTGACTGTGTTGAAGTTGTAGTGATGGTGAGTGACAGCAACTATCAGCAAGACAGCCAAGTTGTCCAACAAATGCAACAGAGAACTCACCAGACAAGTCTACAATCAGCAGATCAGGATGCATTATAAACAATTGAAAGTGTTACATTGAAGTTCAAGATGTTTGTTTTGTAAACTCTCCTCGGCCTGTTTTTATTATTAACAAATTGACAACACATACCAATGTAATTCCAGCTATCCCTGTTTTTGGGATACAGTCAGGCTGTCAGCTTACCTTTAAGAGGCATACTTGTGCCTTCATCCCTACATCAGAGCATATGATTGGCAGGTATAAAGATCTTACACTCCACCTTACCACGGAACACTTGAAGCATGACACTCCATTGGATGTTTGCTGCTCCATGTTAAACTGTTAGTCTACTATCAGCCCAGTCACTTATGCCTCTGCAGAATATTATCTTGTCCATAATAGCTTGTTACAATAAACATCAGTTGCATTCTTCAATACCACAATATTACACCCAATTTCTCATGTCATGGAAGATAACGTAAATGTATAATGCCACATCCAGAAAACCATTCATTTGAAGGCAAAATCACACCACCGAACTCCCAGCTACACCCTCAATCCAACCCAATTACCATCTAAACAGTTGACTACACTCTGATCTGACTAATTTCCAATCCCCAAAACTACCCATTCACCAACTCATCTACTACTCACACATCTATTCACTAAATTAGATACCCATTCACTTATTTACTGGGAGACTTGGATCATTAAAATTGGCCTGACTACACAGTTACCTTTGTGAAACTGGGGTGTTGTAGTTATTCTCCTCCGACAAACCACAAGAGGATTCAAGTATGCAGGTTAACTTCACATTTATTCAAATAATCTCAGTATTAGACTGGCTGAATAGAATTCTGTCTAACATTCTGTCCCATTTTTGCCCGGCTTTGTTCCATGTCTGTCTAATTTTGGTCTGATGTCTCTCTGATTTTGATCCACATCTGTATCCCATGTCTGTCTCCTACATCTGGCCGATCTCAGTCCAACATCTGTATCCTACTTCTGTCCAATTTGTAAAGAAAATCATCTAACTTTCTACATGTTCTTGTTTTCATTTCATTCTTCAATAATAAACAGAAATCTTCCATTTTAGGTATTTCTGTTATCCTTTCACAAGAACCTATTTATACTCTACAAAAATAAACCAAAAAATTGCAATGCTGGAAATCAGAAACAAAAACAAATTGCGGGGAAAGCTCAGCAGGTCTGGCAACATATGTGGAGAGAAAGCAAAGTTAATGTTTTGTCTCCAGTGACCCTTCTTCAGAACAGAAGGGTTCTAAAGAAGGGTAACCAGATCTAAAACATTAACTTTGTTTTCTCTCCACACATGCTGCAAGACCTGTTTTCCCAACAAGTTCTATTTATACTCTAGTTGGCTCTCAAGAGTTGATACAGGCCTTAGGATGTTCAAAGTTCTCTCCATTCATTTCTGCTGACATGGACATGGAGGGCATTCTAGATTCATGTCTGCCGCAATGTGTTTTGCAGTACCAGCTTGTAAGGTGTTAACCTTACTCTTGTTGTAACCTCTTTTTATAAAAACTTGTTTAATTCCCACTTTTGGGGAGTGTGCAACCTTCGTCCATCCTCCAACCTTCGAGAAGCAGTTTGAGTAGACAGCTGAAAGGATCAATGCATGAAGTTACTTGTGGGAATGGTTTGCACTATCAGTAACTACATGGCTGAATGGAGTATGAAGAAATATATAGTGAGCTTATCAAAAAAGTGAGATGATAATCATGGGGACTTTTAATCTACATGTCAACCAAAATGGTTGAAATGGACAAAGTTCCTAGATGAAGATTTGTCCAAATATTTTCATAGTAGTTACTTGGAACAGGACTTTCTAGATCCATCTGGAGACCATGCAACATTTATCTGATATTGTGCAATGAGATAGGATTAATTAATGACTTCATATTGAAGGCAGCCCAAGGTGGCATTGACCACAATATGATTGAATTTTACACTCAGTTTGAGGAAAATATGGCTGGGTTCAAGATGAGTATCTTAAATTCAAATAGTTGCAATTATGAGGACAGGAACATAAAGCCAACTGAAGTGAACTGGCAAATAAGGCTGATGCATAGGTTAATGGAGGTGCAGTGGCATTCCATCGAAAGGATATTTAAACAATATACATAACAGGTATATTACAATCAGAAAGAAGGGTGGAGCAAACAGATTGTTCAGATATGGGTTACCAATCAGTCAGGTGTGGAGAGAGGATCAGATGTATAATTGAATTTCAGAGAAGTGTAAGAAAAATATGCAGCAATGTTAGAGGAATTCAACTATGCAAATATTAAAGAGGATTGTTTTAACGTGAGTGGCAGGGAGGGAGAAATATTCCCAAATTACCTCCAAAAGTACCTCGACAGACCAACAGAAGAGAGAACAGTTCTGAGCCTAATATTTGTATATGAGGCCAGGCAGGCAGTAGGCATATAAATAGGAGAGCATTTTGGAGATAGTGACCACAACTCAGTTATATGTAGGCTGGTTATGGAAAAAGATAAGAATGGGCTGAGTATAAAAGTTCTAAACTGCACAGATAACTTTACTAAGCTATGATGAAATTTGACCAAAGTGAACTTGGAGCAGTTACTTGCAGACAAAACTATGTGAGAAGCATTCAAGCAAAAAATAGTGAGAGAGTACAGGCCAAGTATGTTCCCATAAAGACAAAGCATGGTACCAAGACTGGAGAACCCAGGATATCATGGGACATAAATGTTAGGATTTTTTTTAAAAAAGAGACGCTTATAGCAGACAGCAAGAGCTCCCTAAAGGAATATAAAAGGCACAGAGAGGCTTTTAGAAAATAAATTAGGAATGCAAATAGAGTGCATGAGGAAGCATTGGCAAGTAGAATGGAGGAAAACTCAAATGTTTTCTTAACTGTATTAAAAACAAGAGAATAGCTAGGAAAAGAAAAGGATGCTTTAGGGATCATACAGATAATCTGGAAGTCATGGCTAATGTTCTCAATAAATACTTTACATCAGTCTTTCTGATGGAAAGAATGACACAAATACACATTAGGGTGGAGGACAGTGAAATATTAGAAGAAATTAACATAGAGAGTGAGGGAACAGGTACTAGCACCTGACAAAGGAGCTGTGTTAATGAAACTTCTATGATTTCAAATAAACCTGTTGAACTATAACATGGTGTCATTTGACTTTGTCCACCCCAGTCCAACACTGGCACCTCCACATCAAGTAATTGCAGAGTTAGCAACTTGAAAAGTGGATAAGTTTGCAAGCCCAAATGAAATCTATTCCAGCTGTTGAGCCTGGCAAAGGAGCAAGTATCAAGGACCCAGGCAATAATTGTCAAATATTCTCTTGCCACAGGTGAGATCACATGGTCTTGCTTTTCCGGTAATTTCTGACTTTGTTGGTGAGGACACATAGTCTCCTTCTGTGTTAGAAGCCTCTATTAGCATCAAGCAATCATAAAATAATCAGAGATGAGTGACAGGACAGAAGATTGGGCAGAGTATTTTTAAAAATTAGTTTAAAGAGGGAAAATTTAAAATGAGCTAAAAATTACCATATTCTTATCAGACCATAAGGCTGCTCTCTCATGAGAGAGAGAGAGAGAAAGAGAGATATGAATTATAGTGGTTTAGCCTAAGAGTTATTATGCCTCAGGTGAAGGGAGAGGTTTAGAAGGAGAGTCCGTCTTGTTAACTTCAGCTTGTGCAGGAATTGAACTCATGCTGGTGACATCATTGTGTATTGTAAAACAATCATCCAAGCTAACCATTCAAAGTTAGCTAGAAATATTACAGAAAATAGGAAGAGTTTCTACGGACACTTTAAAAAGGAAAAGTATTTATGATGTGAGCACAGGTAATATATAAGGTAAGCCTAGTAAGTTAATAATGCAAAATAAGGAGTTGACAAATGATTTGATCAGGCATTTCACGAAAAACAAAGTAACACCCCAGAGTGGGGGAATTTTTTTTTTAAATGACCAGGAAGGTGGTACTGAATAAGTCGTTAGAGCTATGGGTTGACAATCCACGAGTCCTAACAGACTTTATCCTGAGTCTTAAAAGAAATGGCTAGTGAGATAGTTGATGCATCAGATTTAAATATTGCATGATCCCTAGATTTGGTAAAGATTCCAACAGGTTGGAATGTTCTGAATGGAACTTCTTTATTCAAACAGGGAAGGGTACAAAGAGAGGATGCTATTAAGTTATACACTACTTAGCTTATCATCTGTCATTGGGAAGGTGTTAGAAGCTATTATTAAAGGTTTTATAGTATGGCACTTAGAAAGTTATGCTAATCAGACAGAGTGAACATGGATTTATAAAAGGGAAGTCATGTTTAAACAATTGATAAGGAGATTGTGTTGTAAATATGGAAGAACCAGTAGACATACTAAACGTAGAGACATTTGATAAGAGTTCATATCAAAGGTTATTCACAAAAATAAAGGCTCATGGTATCGTTGGTAACATATCAGCATGGATAGAAGATTGACTAACAGAAAACAAAAAATAGACATAAATGGATCATTATCTGATTAGTAAGATGTGATGAGTGATATGCAATATGGATCAGAGCTGAAGCCTCAGTATTTTACAGTTTATATAAATGATAAAGGAACTGTAAGCATGGTTGCTAAATTTGCTGATGACACAAAGGTAGGTAGGGAAAGAGTGGCACAGTGGTTAGCACTGCTGCCTCACAGCACCAGGGACTCATTTTCAGCCTTGGGTGCCTATCTGTGTGGAATTTGCATGTTGTCCCATGCCTGCATGGGTTTCCTCCAAGCACTCAAATTTCCTCCCATAGTCCAAAGATGTGCAGGTTAGATGGATTTGCCATGCTAAAAATTGCCTTTTAGTGTCTAGGTATGTGCAGGATACGGGGTTAGCCATGGTAAAAACTTCATGTGGGGTTACAGCAATGGGTGGGATGCTCTATGAAGGATCAGTGTGGACTTGATGGGCCAAATGACCTCTTTCTGCGCTGTAGGGATTCTATGATTCAAAAATAAGTTGTGAAGAGGTAATAAGGAGGCTATGAAGAGATACAAATAGATTAATTGTGTAGGCAAAGATCTGGGAAATGAAGCATATTGCTAGAAAAGATGAAATTGTCCATTTTGGCATGAGGAATGGAAAAGAAGCATATTATCTGAATGGTAAGGTACTGCAGATACATCTGAGATACAAAGGGATTTCAGTATGTACATTGCATGAATCACATAATTTTATAATGCAGGTGCAGCAACTAATTAGGAAATCTATTGCAAGGGAAAATGAATACAAAAGTAGGAAGATTATGCTTCAATGATCCTGAGTCTTTGGTGAGGCCACATCAGGATCACTGTCTTTTGGATTGATCTGCTTATTTTTAATGAAGGAGCAGTCAGAAAGGGCTTACTGAACCAATAGCTGGAATGCCCAAGTTTGTATGAGAAAAGATTGGATAGCTTAGGCTTCTATCAGCTGGAGTTTAGATAAGAAAGAGATCCAACAAGTCCATACTGACCCTCTGAAGAGTATCCTACCCAAACCCATTCCCCTACCCTATTACTTTACATTTATCCCTGACTAATGCACCTAACCTACACATCCATAGTCAACTTTAGCATGGCCAATACACCTAACTCACACATCTTTGGATTGTGGGAGGAAGCACACACAGACACAGGGAGAATGTGCAAACACCACACAGACAGTCACCTGAGACTGGGATCAAACCCTGACCCCTGGCACTGTGAGGCAGTAGTGCTAACCATTCAGTCTCCTGCCAACTTGATTGGAACATAAAGTCCTGAGGGGTCTTAATAGGATGGGTACGCAAAGGATGTTGCTGCTTGTGGGAGAATCTAAACTGGGGACACTATTTACAAATAAGGGATCATCCATTTAAAACAGAGATAAGCTTTTTTTTCTCTCGAGATTTGTGAGTCATTAGAACTTGCAGCTTCACAAGATGGTGAAAGCTGAGTCCTTGAATATCTTTAAGATGGGGGTAAACAGATACTCGAGAAGCAAGGTGGTGAAGATTGTAAGTTGTAGGCAGAATGGGGCATATTCAAATCAGCCATGGTCTATTGAACAACACAACAAAATCAGAGGGCTGAGCTGCCTAATCCTGCTGTGAATTTGTACATTCACATGTCCATATGTAATTCTTGTATCTGATGGTAAAAATCACACAACACCAGGTTATGGTCCAACAGATTTATTTGGAAACACTAGCTTTCGGAGTGCTGTTCCAAAGTTCTGAAACCAACATGGTCATTCTAAAAGATGAGAGACTTAACAAACAATCCATGTCTTTTTCAATATATAATTTCAGTTACATCACTATAAATTTGCTATAAATTCTATGTCCTACGATCTTAAATTCCACAACCACCTGATGAAGGAGTGGTGCTCCAAAAGCTAGTGTTTCCAAATACACCTGTTAAACTATAACCTGGTGTTGTGTGTTTTTTAACATTCCAACACCGGCACCTCCAATCATGGCTTGTATCTCATAGAGTCATAGAGATGTACAGCATGGAAACAAACCCTCCAGTCCAACCCGTCCATGAAGACCAGATATCCCAACCCAATCTAGTCCCACCTGCCAGCACCTGGCCCATATCCCTCCAAACCCTTCCTATTCATATACCCATCCAAATGCTTCTTAAATGTTGTATTTATACCAGCCTCCACCACTTCTTCTATCAGCTCATTCCATTCACGCACCACCCTCTGTGTGAAAAGGTTGCCCCGTAGGTCTCTTTTACATCTTCCCCTCTCACCCTAAACCTATGCCCTCTAGTTCTGGACTCCCCAACCCCAGGGAAAAGACTTTGCCTATTTACCCCATCCATGTCTCTCATAATTTTGTAAACCTCTATAAGGCAGTATCTGATGATTTGCTTGCTGATGTCAGCACTCATTTTTGGATTCTTCAGTCAAACTTAGAATTTCTGGTTGAAAAATCATAAAAGATTTGGTTACAAAAATCTTTATGGATAAAACATATTCAGCATCATTGCTGATTTCAAAAATCTGGGCCCATATAATTTTATATACAATTAAGAAGTATGTTACATCTGCATGAAGAATGCAGTCCTTATCCATTCAAATTGATTAATATTGTAGAACCACATTAGTTTTATAGAAAATCATATTTCTAGCTATATCAGACAATTAATTACATTGGTACACAAGTTTTTATTTTAATGAAGGTATTGGAAGCAGGGTCAGCAATGAATCGAAATATACATATTTTACTGAATTACAAAAAGCTGAATGATGCTTCAACGTCAATTTATACATAAGAATAATACAGAGTTATAGAGTCATACAGCATGGAAACAGAGTCTTTGGTCCAACTAGTCCATGCTGACCATGTTCCCAAACTAATCTAGTCCCATAGCAATCATTTGTCAACATAATTCAAAATTGTATCCATAAAAATAAAAGCATGTGTAGCAATGTAGTTAATTGCCTGATATGGCTAGAAATACGATTGTCAACAAAACAAATGTGGTTCTACAATAATGATGTACTTAAATGAACTTTCCACCTTTAACCCAAACTTCCTGGATGTTACATAAGTCCATTTTCTAGATTCAGATCAAAGCATTGAACAAAGCAATCCTTATTTCCAATGTTGGTAACTATTCTCATGAAACAGTCTAGTTTTGTTCAAGAACTTTGAAAGCTATTGCCTAAGGCATTTTAAGTAAGACATTTGTGAAATAGTAGTACATCTTGACAGAATTTGCTAAAGGTCTAGCTAGCCTCTTGCGGCACAAAGTAAAAGGCAGTTCACTGTGAAATTGCCAGACTGACAGCATATGTGCCAGAAAACACTGCTGTACATAATCGAGCTCAATAAAATCTCAAGGCGACAAACTTGTCTAGGTAATTTTGGTTTCCCAACCAATGCCAAATTAATTAATTCCTAAACAAAGTTGGTTTGTCCAAGAAAATTGAATAATTTAACATCCTTAAAGCTCTTAATCACGCTAACATTTGTTCAAATTGGTTTTGTATTTTTCTCCCAATTTTCCACTTGCTTTTTTAGAGATGTAAAGTTTTGTTATAGTGAAGTAGCAAAAAGCTGGTGCCTGACTCACTCCACAACCTCCTGCAAGTGTCCATTCTGCACAGGTCATTCTAAGCAATTAAGGACTACATTCTACTTGAAAATACATTTATAATTTGGCAGCGAAACAATGACATTTTTCTCCTCTTGTCTCCTGCGGAGAGGTTGCTGACCATTTGTTTCCACCCTGTACTGGAAATTGCTACGGTGGGTTTTGGACTCAGGCTTTCTGTCATTTATATGTCATGAACTACTTCTCTCACCATTGCACCATGATCCTCGGAGCAATGTTGGGGAGCTCATTATGAACAAAAGGGACTTCACAGAATCTCTACTAACCCAATAAATATCACTGATCTCTATCTCATTGTTATTTGTGGGACCTTGCTGAACATAAAATACAACATTAGATATCCTTTAAATATGTTTTACCAATTATAAAGTATATTGGGAGGTCTCAAAATCGTGAAAGAAAGAATAAAGATGCAAATAGCTCTCTTAGATCATTTAACACAATGACAGAATTCTGCCTCAACTCATTCTTCAAAGTAATTATTTTTCCATTTATGGAGAGTTATTCAATAAGTAGAGCACGGACTGACACTATATTGAGTCATTTTAAGACTTAAGAATTAAACAGCCGAATTAACTGTTTGTATGTGAATACAAGTCATCGCTGTAGTCTGCTAGCTGTTTACTTTATTGTTGAGAAACCTAACACAATATTTTGGATTAAGCATCTATCTCTCATGGTATAAGAATAGCTTATCTGCATTCCCTTTTAATTATTCAAATGTAGCATTTTAGACAGTAATCTCTCCTCTGTCACACTTGATCTAAGCTAATTGTGCAAAAATGGTCACAGCTGATTGGTTTTCATTCAAATCTGTCTCAATGAATTTTTTTGAAGCAACAAAGAACTGCAAATGCTGGAAAACTGAATCAAAAACAGAAACCGAAATTGCTGGAGGAAGTCAGCAGGACTGGCAGCAACTGTAGAGGCAACACAGAGTTAACATTTCAGCTCCAACAAGCTTTCTTCAGCCTACCTGAAATGTTAACTCTGTGTTGTCTCCAAAGATTCTGCCAGACCTGCTGAGTTTCTCCAGCAATTTCCGTTTCTGCTTGTGTTTCAGATTTTCACCATCTACAGTTCATTGATGTTTTGAAAACTTCTATTGAGGCAATGACCCATCTTCAGTGGTCCTGAAATATTAACTCTGCTTTCCGTCTACAGATGCCCCCAAACCTTGTGAGTTTCTCCAGCAACGTCTGTCTGACATTGACATTTAAAATTGTCTTCTATGACATTATTTATTCTACATATTTCCATATCATCCACATCTCCAACCAAAGTATGTAAACAGGAAGATTTACATGATTTATTGCAATTTTGGGTGACATATTATAGGAAGGAAGTGAAAAACACATTAGAGATAACACAGAAATAGTTGACAAGAATGGCTCCAAGGATGAGTGACTTCGGTTATAAGGATAGATTGAAGAAGTTTGGATTATTCTCCGAAGGGAAAAGAAAGCTAAGAGGAGATCAGGGAAAATTGTTTCCATTCATAAAAGGAACAAGATCAGAAGCACATCGATTTAAAGTGATTGCAAAAGAAGCAAAGGTGAAGTCAGGAAAAGCTTTCTTCACTCATTGAGTATTGAAGGTTTGGAATGTACTGCCTGGAAGTGGGTGGGATTCAGTTAAGAGATTAGATGATTATTTGGAATAAAACAATGTATAAGGGTATGGGTGTACAGCAGCAGATTGGCACTAGGTAATGATACTTGTTTAAAGAGCTGGTGCATGCAAGATCTATGGACTTTGTCTCCCTGTTCTCTTTCTTAATTCAATAATAAAATGTCTGTCTACTCTTCTTATATCCAAGAACAAAAATACAGCAGACACAATCAAGTGATTTTCCTTTTGAGATAAGATTACAACAGTAATAGGATTCCTGTAGGATTTCTACTTGCTACCAACCCTGCTGTGAGTACAGCACATTAGATTGCAACTTGTGGTGGTAAGATTCTAGGTGAAAAATTCCGGTTGTTCCCATGAAAATGGGATGATATTGCAATGGTATATCCACTGCAATACTACTAAAGTAGGAAGTTCATTTAAGACAACCCCAACGTACCCCTAAGATAACATTTTAGGTAGGACATAAGCTTTGAGGTTATGAATATTTGTGGTGGCAGACAGAATACCAGTTGGGTTGCCTCTCTTCAAGCAGTGAACTAGCAGGCCTTCTGAACCCCCATTCATTGTGTGGTTCCTTAACAGAAATGGAACCAGAAGGCAGGAAATCTAATGTCCCTACTCCACAAGCTCATTGGCATGGTGGGATGGTCAAATGCTGTTGACATGTTGGAGCAGAGCCTTCGAAAATTTCAAGCAGTGTGGGGCTGGAGCGAGATTGTGATGGAAAGTCTCCATCAATTTTTTGGCCACTCTATCACAGATCTTGGGTAAAAAATCAAGCCTGATAAAAGCAATTTCATAATTGACCTATTCAGGAAACAAAGCTAATTGTTTGATTTACCGACTGACTTTACTTGGAACCAACATTAATTTCAAGAATCTCAAAGTGAATGCATTTTTTTTTGCTACAATGAATGCATAACTGGATATTTCCTCGTGATATAATTTGCTGGCAAAAAGAGGTACAAGTTTGACTTAGCATGTGCACCATCATTGGAGATTCATCTGTGATGTATTACTGTATGTCAATATCCCAGACATAATACATGAAAATCACACTCCAAATATCACACACTTTATGTTGTGTGTTCTCATAACACATAATCAGAATGCTCACAGCTTATAAATTGAAATATGAAAATTTTAATGAAAGATCATGTTAATAGGATTGAAGATGGTACTAAAAACCCTGTTCTGATGTCAGAAAAGAGGAGATTTCTACAAGGTTTCCTTCTGGAAGACACTCAGGAGCATTTCTACTACTTCCCAGCTCAGACCAAAGTTCTTGTGTCCTGCTACAGCTGGCGGTGAACATTGGTGGCCAATTATGTACGCAACCAAAGTACGATGGTTCACTAGCATTCACACCCACAATGATGGAGGAGGCCAGAACGTTAGTGAAAAAGACAAGGCAAAACAATTTGTAACCAACTTTAGTCAGAAGTACTGTGTGGATGAATCATCTCAGCTTTGGCCTGCAGAAGGTTCTAGCATAGTAATGGCAATCCTTAGCCATCAAGATCCATAGCAATCAAGAAATGACTGAAGGCAATGAATGCAACAAAGACAATAAGCCCTGGCAACACCCCACTGTAGTCCAGAAGACTTGTTCCTGAACGAGCCTGAGATAAGTAGTTCCAGTGCAGTTGGAAAACTGCCAACTATCCATCAATGTGGAAAATTGACCAAATGTGAAAAATCAGGAAAATTTCAATCTGGTCAATTACCTTCCTATTAGTTTCATCTTAATCATCAGTAAAGTGAAAGAAGTGTTATTTACTCAGCCTGTAGCTGCTCACTGATACATAGTTTGGGTTCACCGGGACCACTCAACTCCAGACCTCATTACAGACTTGGCCCAACTAGGTACAAAAGGACTGTATTTCAAAGGTGAAGAAAGGGTACATGTTCTTGACATCAAAGGAGAAATTGACTGAATCAAGAAACCCTAGCAAAATTGAAAGAAACTGTAAATTAGGGGGAGCTATCCATTGGTTGGAGTTAAACATAACACAAAGAAGGATGGTTGTTGGAGTCTAAGTATCTGAACACCAAGCTATCACTCTATGAGATCAGCATGTCCAACCACCTTCAATTACTTCATCAATCAGTTTGTCTTCATCACAAAATCTTAAATGGGATGTTCGTTGATAATTGTGTAATATCAATACCATTCATGACTCTTCAGGTATTGAAGCAGATCATGTCCATATGCAAGATCTGAACATATTTAAACTAGCTGAAAATGTGTTGCTGGAAAAGCGCAGCAGGTCAGGCAGCATCCAAGGAACAGGAAATTCGACGTTTCGGGCATAAGCCCTTCATCAGGAAACGTCGAATTTCCTGTTCCTTGGATGCTGCCTGACCTGCTGCACTTTTCCAGCAACACATTTTCAGCTCTGATCTCCAGCATCTGCAGACCTCACTTTCTCCTCGAACATATTTAAACTAGGCCTAGTATGTGGCTAGGTAACATTATTGACACTCCAGTACCATGCAATGGAAGTCTCCAGCAAGAGAAAGTTTAACCTACTCCCCGTAGTATCCAATGGCATCATCATCACTGAAACCCAGCCTTCAACACCTAGAAATTTAAGTGGACCAGCAATTAAAATACCATTGCTACAAGAGCAGGGCAGGGGTTGAGAATTCTGTGGTAAATAATTCCACATATCCTGTCCACTATCTACAAGGCACAAGTCAGGGCTGTAATGAAATACTCCCTACTTGTCTGGATGAACTTTGATATCATTCAAGCAACTCAATACTATCCAGGTCAAAGCAAGTCACTTGATTGGTGCACCATCTCCCAGCTTAAATATTAATTCCTTCCACCATCAATGCACAGGAGTAGAGTGAGAAGTGTATCAACTACAACTTGCATTGCAGCAACTCAAAACTGATCCTGCAATGACATCTTCCAAACACACATGTCTACCAGCAACTTCCATCACCTAGATGAACAAGGACAATCCCATTTGAACACCCTCACCAGCAAGTTCCCTCCAAATCCATACCACTTCTGACTTTAACCTATATCACCATTTCTTCACCACGGCCAGGTTAAAATCACAAATCATTTCTTATCACCCTGTGGCTATATTTACATTACAGGGATTGCAGCAGTTCAAGAAGTCAGATCACCACTACTTTCTCAAGGACAATTGGAAATGAACAATAAATATTGGTCTTGCCAGTGACACTCACATGCCATAAAAGATTTGTTTTTTTATTTAAACAGCCCCAAGGAGCAGTTTCAAAGCAATACATGAGGAACTATCTTCCAGGGATCATGCCTTGCTGTATTACATGCAGCTAATGGGGAAGGAGCGATGGTCTCATGGTGGTAGAGGAAGAGACTACAGCAGCAAGCCAACTACAATTTCAGCCCATGTCATAAATTGACTGAAACACCAACAACAAATAATATGGATCTTTAATAGTGTTCTCAGATTCAGATGATAGATTGTGTTAATCAGTTAACTTTTTTTTAATTTAGTGTGATATCCATTGCTTTGGATTGAAGCAATTACATTTTTACTGAATTAATTGAAATGATGGGAGAGCCAATTGTTTTCCTTAATATTTTCTGTCACATTGCTAATATATTATCTGTCAAAAATCATCAAAGAGTCACAATTATGTTTTTAGGCAAGAGTGATTCAGCTATCACAAGTGCTCTTAAAATTCTGTTATATACCATGCTCCCTAATTGCTCTTGGCAGTAAAATGATGCAGTTTTGAATGTCTTCTCTTTTTAACCAACCAGCCAATTCTCTACTGAAGATTTTATTGATGCTATCTAAATGAACTATTTATTATTGGAGGTACAATAAATACAGTACCTCCATTTAAAATCTGAGGCTTTACTTGAAAACATATCAAATTTAAACCCATAGTCTTCCATAAAGTCATGTTGGTCTGTGCTCTAGATTTTCAGAAATACTTGGTTAATTAGTATTTTATCATTCTTCACTTTGCTCCTCCATGCATACTTTGTACTGAAGATGTTTTGCTGGAATTTGGTTTAATAAATCCTTGCAGATAATTCTCTACTCAGCCATGAAGGGAAAGTGACTCATTGTGACTAGCAGCAGTCTGAATTCTTGTTGAGTTGTTTAAGCAGTGTAACCCTGATCCAGTTTCGGAAGTGTATCCGTTCTTGCACTCATGAAATATAGTAAGCTCCTATGGATGTTGTTAACATTGTTTTTGCTTTAACATCTTCATCAAATGGTTGTTCTTCAATCCAAGGGTTGTGAATCTTAGTAATTCTCTGCTGCAGGGCATTAAGTTATCTCCATTGTTGAATAAATTTAAGACAGGCATAGACATATTTAGTCTCTTGAGAATATGGAGATATGGGAAGCAGGCAGAGAAGTGAAGTCACACTCCAAGATCAGTGATGGTTGTATTAAATAACAAAATAGGCTCAATGGCCTATAAGGTCTACTCCTTTACATATTTCTCATGTTGTGTTAATAAAATTATGCCAATATATCCCTTCAACATTGCACATTTTACTCTAACTTCATTCCCATTGGTGGCTTCCCTCTTCCCACAACCTTTCTGCCAACACTCCAGCTCCTGACTTATCCATCAAGATCCTCTTCAGTCCCAACTCTATTCCCAGTCTCTGTACTTATTGTTAAAATCCCTCATGTCTATTGCCAATAGTGGGGACTTTAGCTTCTTCTCACACTCGATCTGCCTCCTGTCTTGCCTCAGTCTTGCTCCCAGCCTGGCTTCTGCCTGGCTGCCAGGCTTGTCTCCCACCTTTACTCCTAACCTTACTCATGCTTTCAATCTCAGTCCCTATCTGCTCAACCTGAAAATCCAGTTCCTGTTCTCACCCTCTGTCCTTACCTTTAGTATCTCTTATGTCTATTGCCACTATCAGAGACTGGTTGCTACTATTCCATTGTGAACATGCATTGAAGTCCTGGGATCTATCTAATAGCAGAAGTAGATCAATGCAAGTAACACCTTGGACCAAATCTGATCTGATTTGTATTCTTGTTCATTCCTTTAAGCATCCAGGTAGATGTTTATTCGTTAATTTTCCTCATGGACTCTTGTAATTTGCTTTTGCAGATACAATTGCCCTTAGATAGATCATCTTCCTACTGTCCCAAGATTGCAACAACAACTTGGGGAAAGAAATGGACTTGTGACATTGTTACTGAGGTCGTGGAACCAGGGGCCAGGTAATATTCTGGGGGCTTGGGTTCAAATTCCTTCTTGACAGATGCTGAAATCTGAGTTTTCATTTAAATATAAAATTGAAAGTCACTAATGATGACATGAAACCACTACTAATGCCCTTTAAGGATAGAAAAATATCACCCTTATCTGGTCTGGCCAATGTGTAAATGCAACAATGTACTTGACTCGTAACTGCCCTCAAATAGTTTAGCAAATCACTCACTCGTATCAATTGGTAGAAAGTCTCAAATAAGAAGTGAAGCTAGATGGGCTAAGGCACCAGAAATGACAATGGCAGTCTCAGCCTTGTCAATTCTATGAAGTCTTCCTTATTTACTTCTGAGGCTAGTGTTAAAATTGGGAGAGCTGTCTCAGAGACTGGTCAAACTGATAGTCATACTCATGGCATCATGCATTGCACAAAATATCCCAAACAATGTCATCACCATCTCTGGTATGACCTGTTCCAGCAGCTGGACCAACCAACTGTCATGAAAGCAGGGACATACAGTTAGAAGGCAGTTGCCTTGGGAGATATCAACATTGATGCCGAATGCAATGAAGTAAAACGAAATCACTTTAGACAGGGCATGGACAACTCCAGCTGATTATCACATACACACCCTCCCTTGACTCACTGCCCCCAGCTGATGAATCAATACTTATACACATTGAACATTACCTTGAGTAAGCACTAAGGGTGGCCAAGAGCTAAAATATATAGCTGCTAGATAGGGTCTGCAAATGTTCCAATGAAGTCAATAAGAGTGAAAACATACTCAATCCATCCACACCAAACTGCCTGCTACAGGTATCCTTGACCACGACAGTATCATTAAGAGTGACCATCCCACAGTCCATGAGGAGACAAAGTCCCATCTTCACATTGAGGATACGTTGCATCATGTTGTGTGCCATTACAATCATGTTAATTGGATATACTTTGAATGGATCTAGCAACACAAGACTGGCCATCTATGAGGTGTTGTGAGCTATATTTGCAGAGTTGTATTTCAACACAACCTGCAAACTCATGGTCCAACATTACCTGCCTCAGCCAATTCCATCAATTAATCCTAGTTCAATGAAGAGTGCAGTTGGACATGACAGGAGCCAAAACAAGTCATCAACCTGGTGAAGCTACAAAAGAAGACTACTTGTTTGCTAAACAGCATCAGCAGCAATTGATAGACAGAGTTAAGGAATTCCATAACCAATGAATCAGATCGATACAAAAACATAAATTGCTGCAAAAGCTCAGCAGATCTTGCAGCACCTATTGAGAGAAATCAGAGTTAACGTTTTGGGTCCAGTGACTCTTCCTCAGAACTGATGACAACTAGGAAAATGTTGGACGAGGCAGTAAGGAGTAAACAATAGGTGCGCATAGAGGCCAAAGACAGAAAGGATAGTTGGACAGGTGAGGGAGTGTATAACAGTCAGGCTAGGAGGATGAATAGCTGGTAATGGAGACTGTTAGTGGCTAACAACACGTTATGTATAATAACAGACTATGTGATAAAAAGGCTCAGATCTAAGCGCTGCCAGCCTACCAAAACAATCCTGAATGGTGATGGCCAAATAAACAATTCACTGGAGGAAGAGATTTCATAAATAGCCCCATCCTTAATGATGGGTGGAGCCCAACACATCAATGCAGAAGACAAGATTGAGGCATTTGCCAAACCATCAGCCTGATATATCGAGTGGATGATCTATCTTGGCCTCCTCCGCAGATCTCACAGATGCTGTACTTCAGCCAATTCAGTTCACTCCACATGATATATCAAGAAATGCATTAAGGCATTGGATAGGGCAAAGGCTATGGGTTTTGAAAAGAATTTAGTAATATTACTGAAGACATAGTCAAGAATTTGCAATAGCCCGGCCATGCTGTTCCAGTACAAATGCAACACTAGCATGTGTCTGCCAACATGGAAAAGTGCCCAGATATGTCCCACACAAATAGCAGAACAAATTGAAAATGGCCAATTAAAACCTTATCAGTCTTTTCTCAATTATCAATAAAGTGCCGGAAGGTATCATCAACAATGCTATCAAGCAGTTCTCTTGCTTAGCAATAATCTAGTCACTGAAAGTTTGAGTTCCATCAGGACCACTTGGCTTTGACCTCATTACTCCCAGGAATACTCTCCCTAGGTACACCTGTAATTTTAGCCTGAACTACAACACCACTTCCCTTCCTTTCTTGTCCTCCTTTCTATCCTTCCTACAGCATCTATACCCTGGAACATTAAGCTGCCAGTCCTGCCCTTCACGGAGCTGTGTCTCTGTAATAGCTATGATATCCTATTCCCATGTTCCCAACCATGCCAAGGTCATCAGCTTTACCTGTCAGGCCTCTTGCTTTGAAATAAATGTAGTCTCATTCATCAGACTAACCTTGTTCTCTGCCTTGCTCATGCCTGCCTTGACTATTTGAGTTGCTCCTCCTCTCAACTGTACCAGCCTTCACCTTATCTCTTTTCTCATGCCTCTTTGCATGCTCAAAACCTCCCATCACCCCCAACCCATCTATCCACCCAAACAAATCCTTTATGGGTCTTACACCTCCTGAGTAGCACTAGCAAATGTCCCCATCAGGATATAGGTCCCCTTCCAATTCCAGTCTAGATCAATTGCATCCATATATTTTGAAATAATCTCGGATAAGGAATTATTCATTTTTATTAATTCATTCAGAAATGGAGTTGTGGCAGAGATCCAGTTTTAGAAAGCTAAAATAATGCCTATATTTAAAACATAGCATGTCATAGAATCATAGAGATATACAGCAAGGAAACAGACCCTTCAGTCCAACTCGTCCATGCCCAGATATCCTAACCTCATCTATCCCATTTACCATCACTTGGCCTGTATCCCTCTAAACCCTTCCTATTCAGATACCCATCCAGATGCCTTTTAAATGCTATAACTGTATCCACCTCCACCACTACCTCTGGCAGCTCATTCCATACCCACACCATCCTCCGTGTGAAAAGTTGTCCCTTAGGTCCCTTTTATATCTTTTCCCTCTCACCCTAAACCTATGCCCTCTAGTCGTGAGCTCCCTCAACACAGAGAAAATACTTTGCCTATTTATCCTATCCATGCCCCTCGTAATTTTATAAATCTCTAGAAGGTCACCCCTCCGCCTTTGACACTCCAGGAAAAGCAGCCCAGCTATTCAGCCTTTCCCTCTAGCTCAAACCCTCCAACCCTGGCAACATTCTTGTAAATCTTTCTGACCCCTTTCAAGCAATGATAAATCAATCCATTTGCATCAGTGCACGAATAAATATTAGACTCTCAGTAGATGGGGTTTATTAATAAACATGCAAAACATGGAGGAAACAAACTCTGTTACTTCATTCACACACACAAATACCAGTTGAGAAGGATAGAGAAAGAAAAATAGTTGCAAATTGAATTTCATGAAAAGTTATTACATTGGATTAGTTCACAAACTTAGAGTCAATTGGTCAAGACCAAATTGGGATCTTCATTTGGTTAATCTACTGCAATTCTTTTTCTGAGTTGGGATACCGGTGGATGGCAATTAAGAGTGCAGTGGTATTTGCATGCTCAGAGAATTAGTCCACCATGGCTGACTAAGTCTGCATTTTGTTTTTCTGAATAAGAGACTTTTGGGAGAGATAGAGATGGAGAGAAGGCCTTTTTCACTGCTAAAGTTTGGATTACAGTTCTTGTAAAACAGCAATTGATATCAGAAGTCAAAACTGCATTGTAAAAGGGCTCAAACAGCCCGGTTTCAGTTGTGTGATAGGTGGGTTTCTGCTAAGCCAGTCAGATAAAACTGGTTGTTTGACCGTCCACATCAAAACTGTATGGGATGAGGGATGGATTCATGGGTAGATTCATGGATGGATCGTGTCACAGATGAACAGATCGATGGATGAATTCACATACAGACAGAACAATGATGTGATGGATTTATGGGCAGATATACAGATGGAAAGATTCACAAGGTGTGGATGGATCGCCAGCTAGATTCATGAGGGAAACACAGATTTAAGGATGGATTTGCAGATAGGTGCATGAAATAATGTACTGATTGATTCTCAGGAAAGTGGGCCAAATTTCCAGGCAGATGGACTTGGTAGACAGTTGGTTGGATTCATGATTGGATGGTCAGATTCAATGACAGGTGAATTCATAGATGTATTCATAGGACGGATGGGTTCATAGGACTGATTCATGGATTGCTGGATAATTTTGGAGGGACTGCAACAAAGACTGCAACTAGACTATTCCTGGGATGACAGGACTGATATATGAAGAGAAAGTGGATTGATTAGGACTTATTTCACCATCGTTTAGAAGGCTGAGTGGATATCTGATAGAACCTACAAAATGCTAACAGGATTAGACGGGTAAATTCAGGAAGGATGTTCCCAATGACCAAGAAATCCAGAACCAGGGCTCACAATCTGAGAATACAGACGAGGTCATTAGGAATTAGATGAAGAGAAACTTCTTCACTCAGAGAGTGGTGAGCCTGTGGAATTCTTTTGCACTGACAGTGATTGAAAAAAATCCATCTCGGTGTATTCAAGAAGAAAGTCAGATATAGAGTTCTTAGGACTAAAATGCTTCAAAGGGAAAAGTAGGAAGGGATACTGTCTGTGCTGTGAAGTTTGCTTTCTCCAATGCATTGACATTCACTCCTAGTATCTGCTGTCTGGCCAAATCTCTTACTGGTTATTCTACTGTCTTTGGATTTTGAACCACAGGAGCTGAAGAGAATCTGCTGACATCTTGTGGTAAGGTTGATTCCTCCTGTCTTATGTTGATCTGTTTTGCTTCCAGATTTTTGCTTCTTCACCATCTAAATGGCTTTCTTGAAAAATTTTTTTTGGACCACAACAAAATGAAAAAGACTTACCAGTAATCCATCAATAATTCTATCTCAATGAAGGGTGATTTCAGGCTTATAGTCATATTTTTTCCACTACTATGTAGTGATCACAAATAAATTACTCATAGATTTCTCTGGAAGCTGAACACCTGATAAATATTGTGTTTTCAAGAATTTAATTTGTTGGACAGTGATTTTAAAACCTTGCAGAATTTCATTAGTGATCTGATGCAACTTTTATGAGCAACTTGGTACATTAGATCATTGAATAAAAAGTGTATTTGTTCGGTTTCTGATTAAGTATCAAGTTTGGAGGCCAAAATCAATATCTTAAGAACAGTTATTGGCAAGGTGCCAATTTTATGTACTATTTGGCCATTTCTGAAATGACATCTTGCTGACCAGTACTATTACTGCTGCCTTGTCTTCCTGATATGATTATTTAGCTTCCTTTTCATTTAATGATACAAAATCTCAATCTTTTTTTAGATTTTATTAGATTACTTACAGTGTGGAAACAGGCCCTTCGGGCCAAACAAGTCCACACCGACCCGCCGCGAAGCGAAACCCACCCATACCCCTACATTTGGCCCTTACTAACACTATGGGCAATTTAGCATGGCCAATTACCTGACCTGCATATCTTTGGAATTGTGGGAGGAAACCGGAGCAAACCCACGCAGACACGGGGAGAATGTGCAAAACTCCTCACAGTCAGTCACCTGAGGTGGAATTGAACCCGTGTTTCTGGCGCTGTGAGGCAGCAGTGCTAACCACTGTGCCACCGGCCACCTTGTATGTTGCTGTATAACAAAGTGCTACTGTGTATAGCTGTGCAGGAGGATTTTTCATGTTTATGTTGTCAAAATAGATGATTCACACCTTGTTTGCAAGTGTAATGATTGGGTCCCCCTTCTTTTAGATTGGATTAAATTCACTACGGTGTGGAAAACAGGCCCTTCGGCCCAACAAGTACACACTGACCTCCAAAGAGAAACCCACCCAGACCCATTCCCCTACATTCACCCCTGACTAATGCACCTCACACT
>NC_083411.1:55863703-56005552 GCF_020745735.1 Hemiscyllium ocellatum
ATTTTGACAAGGTGCATACGTAACAGGCTTGTGTCGGGTGACTTCAACTTCCCTAATATTGACTGGAACCTCCTTAGCGCAAATAGTTTGGATGCAGCAGATTTTGTCAGGTGTATCCAAGAAGGATTCCTGATTAAATATTTAGCTAGGCCAACCAAAGGGGAGGCCATTTGGATTTGGTGCTTGGTAATAAACCAAGCCAGGTGACAGATCTCTTGGTGGGAGAACATTTCTGTTATAGTAATCACAACTCCCTGACCTTTACTATAGTCATGGAGAGGGATAGGAGCAGATGGTATGCGAAAGCATTTAGTTGGGGAAGGGGGAAATTACAATGCTATTAGGCAGGAACCGTGAATCATAAATTGGGAGTAGATATTCTCAGGGAAATGTACAACAGAAATGTTGAGGTTGTTTACGGAGAACTTACAGCAAGTGCGGGTAGGGCCAATCAGGGATAGTGATGGGAACTTGTGCCTGGAGTTGGCATTTGGGGAGGTCGTTAATGAATATGTTGTATGAGTATTCACTAGGGAGAGGGACCTTATTGTTTGTGAGGACAGCGTGAAACAGACTGATATGCTCAAACAGGTTGATGTTAAGAAGGAGGATATGCTGCAAATTTTGAAAAGCATGAGGATAGATAAGTCGCCTGAACCAGACGGGATATACCTAACTTTGCTGCAGGAAGCGAGGGAAGAGATTGCTGTGCCTAAAGTGTTATGACACAGAGGTGAACCTCTCTCTTCATTAAACCAAACACCCAGAGAAGCTCACCTCACCTCATATTTCTAATATTTCAAGAAAATAACATCAATTCATTCTTTAACTCTAAAAGGGAACATCAAGCAACAAATATTCACAACACTAAGGCCCCTTTTCTCTTAACTGCTTAATACTTGCCTCCAATGCTATAATATACTGTTCCAATAAAACATTTATTAAAATTACATCAAATCAATTTCAAAACCTTTCAGTGGCTGTCATCTTTGGTGTCTTTCTTCTTCCGGCTGAAGACCTCACTGGATCATCTTCTTTCTTTTTACTGTTAAGATGTTTCGTATGAAAGGTACCTTTGATACAGAGTATTTCAATGTCTTGGGTCTCTCTCTCTCTCGATTGCAGTTGCTCTATCTGATTTTCAAAATGGCTGCCTTTTTCATTTTCCCCCAAAATTGGATCATCAGTTTGATGTTGGTAAAACAATAAATTCAAACTGGATTGGGTTTTAGTATCCTGAGGCATAATTTAAACTGTTTGTTTAAATTGGATTTGTTGCCAAAACAGCAAACAATTCAGGTTTCCATTTCACAGCCAAATGTTATATATTTTCAATTTTCCAGTACACTCTGACACTGCTAGTTAAATCATATGACAGGTGCTTGTAAGCTCTCAGTGCAGAACAGCATTCACTCTTTCTTAAAGGTACAGGACATTACAACAGAAGTAATGATCTTCACATGCTCACTGGCTACTGGAGTAGTACCAGATGATTGGAGGGTGGCAAATGTCATTCCCTTGTTCAAAAAAGAGGAAATGGATAACCCTGGGAATTACAGACCAGTCAGTCTTACATCACTTGGTATTTGGATGATAGTAAAATGTAGGGTATGTAGGTTAGTTTGATCTTAGAATAGGATAAAAGGTTCGCGCAACATAGAGGGCTGAAGAGCCCGTACTGTTCTATGTTCTATCTGTGTATGACTGTGAGCGTGAGGAGTTAGAAGGGGAATAAAGTTATATGTTGATATTTGCCAGTTGTTCATCTGGGGTTGGAATACATTATCTCCTTATCTATTAATTTATTTATCAATCATAGATAGCAGTAGACAATCTTAAAGAATCACTGATTGATGATAAATTCAACCTTTACATTATAATATCAGTGTTTGGCACTTGTGCCTGGGAGATGATGTACAGGCTTTGTGGAGTTAGGGGTGAGTTACTTGCTGCAATATTCCTAAACTCTGACTTGCTCTTGTAACCAGAGTATGAGTCTAGTTCAGTTTCTGGTAAATGGTAACCCCAGGCTGTTGACAACGGGAGATTCAGTAATGGTCATGATAATGAATTTCACAAAATAATGGCTGGATTCTCTCTTGTTGGAGGGGGTCATTTCTGCCAATTGTGTGACATGAATGTGCTTGCCACTTGTTATCCCAAATCTGCATTTGAACATGGGCTGCTTCAGTATCTAAGCAATTGTGAATGGTGTTGAGGATTTGCAACCATGCACTTTCCTGGGGGCCAGAGAAGTGTTTGATCCTTGACACTCATTGATTCCAGTTTTGCTAGGGCTCCTGGATATCACACTCAGTCAACTGTGGCCTTGATGTCCACCGCTGTCACTATCTGGAGTAGAGTGGTGCTGGAAAAGCACAGCAGTTCAGGCAGCATCCGAGGAGCAGTAAAATCGACGTTTTGGGCAAAAGCCCTTCATCAGGCAGACAGCTGTATTCCTGATGAAGGGCGTTTGCCCGAAACGTCGATTTTACTGCTTCGCGGATGCTGCCTGAACTGCTGTGCTTTTCCAGCACCACTCTACTCCAGAATCTGGTTTCCAGTATCTGCAGCCATTGTTTTTGCCCAGGGCTGCCACTATCACCTCCTCTCTGGAATTCAGCTCTTTTGTCCATGTTAGAACCAAGGCTGTAATGAGGTCAGGAGCTGAGTGGTTCTGGCGGAATCCAAACTGGGCATCACCAAGCAGGTTATTGCTGAGCAGGTGCTGCTGGATAGCATTGTTGACGACAGCTTCCATCACTTCACTGATCATCGACTGATGGGGTGTAATGGGCCGGGTTGGATTTGTCCAGCTTTTTTATGGATGCAGAGCATATCTGAGCAATTTTCACAATGATGAGTGGATGCTGATGTTGTAACTAAACTCGAAGAGCTTGGCTAGGTGTGCAGCAAGTTCTGGAGCACAGACGTTCAGTACTATTGCCAGAATGATGTCAAGGCCCATAGGTTTTGCAGTATCCAGTGCATTGAACTGTATTTTGTTATCTCATGGAGTGAATCAAATTGGCTGAAGGCTGGCACCTGTAATGTTGGGGACAAGTAGAGAACATTGAGATGGATCATCCACTCAGCACTTCAGCCTTACCTTTTGCACTGATGTGTTGGGCTCTTTCATCATTGAGGATGGGGACATTTGTGGAGCCTCCTCATCCAGTGAGTTGTTTAAATGTCTATCACCATTCATGATTGGATGTGGCAGGACAGCAGAGTCTGGTTCAGACTGGTTGCTTAGCTCTATCACATGCTGCTTATTGTGTTTGGCATGTTTAGTAGCTTCACTAGCTTGACACCTCATGTTTAGGTATGTCTAGTGCTGTTCCTGACTCCCCAACTTCACTGTCCATTGAACCAGGCTGATCCCCGGCTTGATGGTAATGCTTGAGTGGGAGAGATGCTGGGCCATGAGTTTGCAGATTGTGCTGAAGTATGCTTCTGTTGCTGATGATGGCCCACAGTGCCTGAAGTCTTAGTTGCTAAATCTGCTTGAAGTCTGTCCCATTTAGCTCAGTGATAGTGCAATACAACAGGATGGATGGTATTCTGAATGTGAAGGTGTAACTTCATCTCCACAAGGACTGTGCAGTATCACTCATACCAATACAGCCAGCAGATTGGTGACGATGAAGTCAAGTAAGTTTTTCCCTCCTATTGGTTCCCTCATCACCTACCACAAACCCAGTGTAGCAGCATTGAATTTCATCAGCTATTCCCTGGACCACTCTCCCAAACTGTCTAGATCCTTCTGCAGCCTCCCCACCTCCTCAGTACTACCTGCCTGTCCGCCTAACTTCGTATCATCGGCGAACTTTGCCAGAATTCTCCCTGTCCCTTCATCCAGATCATTAATATATAAAATGAACAGCTGTGGCCCCAACACTGAACCCTGCAGGACCCCGCTTGTCACCAGCTGCCATTCCGAATAAGAACCTTTTATCCCAACTCGCTGCCTTCTGTCAGACAGCCAATCCCCAACTTATGCCAGTAGCTTACCTTGAACACCAGGGGCCCTCACCTTACTCTGCAGCTTCCTGTGAGGCACCTTATCAAAGGCATTTTGGTAGTGTACATAGATGACATCCACTGGGTTTCCCTGGTCTAACCTACTTGTTACCTCTTCAAAGAATTCTAACAGGTTTCTCAGGCATGACCTTCCCTTACTAAATCCATGCTGACTTGTTCTAATCTGACCCTGCACTTCCAAGAATTTAGAAATTCCGTCCTTAACGATGGATTCTAGAATTTTACCTACAACCAAGGGTAGGCTCATCGGCCTATCATTTTCCATCTTCTGTCTTGGTCCTTTCTTGAACAAGGGAGTTACAATAGCAATTTTCCAATCATCTGGAACTTTCCTGATTCCAGTGATGTTTGAAAGATCACATTCAGCGCCTCCGCTATTTCTACAACTCAATCCTCAGTCGATTGGCGAGGATGAAGTCAACTATGTTTTTCACTCCTGTTGGTTTCCTCACCACCTACCACAGATCCAGTGTAGCAGTGAAGTTCTTTAGGACATAACCACGTTGATCAGTAGTGCTACTGCTGAGCCAGTCATGATGGTCAATGTTGAAATCCCCCACCTAAAGGACATGTTGTGCCCTTGCCACCCTCAATGCTTCCTCCAAGTTTGTTCAGCATTGAGGAGTACTGATTCATCAGCTGAGGGAGGATGGTATGTGATAATCAGCAGGACCTTTTTGCCCCCTTTTTAACCTGAAGCCATGAGACTTCAAGGGTCTGGCGTCAATTTTGAGGACTCCCAGGGCAACTCCCTCCTGACTGTTCACTAGCTAGATAGGATGTCAGCTGGGCAGGAGGTCAGGTTGACAGTAGAGGCCAGCGGACAGTTCTGTCGAGGGTGTGGAGTCACAGACAGACAGGACAGGGAAGAAGGCTTTTGGCATACTGTCTTTCATCAGTCAGGGCACTGAGTATAAATGCCTGGAAGTTATGTTGCACTTGTACAGGATGTTGGTGAGGCCACATTTGGAGTGTTATGCTCAGTTTTGGTCTCCCTGCTAGAGGAAGGATGTTGTTAAACTGGGAAGAGTTCAGAAGAAATTTACAGGGATGGTGCCAGGATGCAATGGTCTGAGTTATAGGGAAAGGTTGAACAACCTAAGACTTTTTTCTTTAGAGCTGAAGAGATTGAGGAAGTTTGTTATAGAAATGTATAATATCATGATAGGCATGGATAGAGTGAATGCACTTTTTTCCAGAATTGGGGAATCGAGGACAGGAGGGCATCGGTTTAAGGTTAGAGGGGAAAGAATAAAGGAGACCCTGAGGGGGACGTTTTGACGCAGAGGGTGGAATGCATCTGGAATGAGCTGCCAGCAGAAGGTTGATTACATTAACAACATCAAAAGGTATTTAGACAAGTACATAGATAGGAAAAGTTTAGAAGGAAATGGCTAAGTGCAGCGAAATGGGGTTAGCATGGATGGACAGTTTGGTAGGCATGGACCAATTTGGACCAAAGGGCTTGTCTCCGTGCTGTAGGACTCTATGACTCTATGTAAATGTTGGGTTGGGTTGGGTCACATTTGACTGATGCAAGGAGTTGCTAGGTAGATGTCAACTCAGATCTGATGGATGTGGGGGTTTGGAGCAGGTCTGGACATGGCAGGGGTGTTAGATTTAATAATCTAACTTTCCTGATTAATTATTTTACTTAAATTCATCAGTACCTTCTGAAATTTCCGATGGAAATAGAGACTTTTGGAGTGTTCCAAGAATCGGAGAATTGTCTAGTGGAAAATCCAGTTTCCTGGGCAATACCTTCAGAGTGTGCTAGAATGGGGATTCCACAGAATATTCATGGTGACTCATCGTCGACACCAAATAATGACTGGCCTGCGTAAAATCCTTGACTTTATATCATTATAATAAATATCTGCTGGTTTCTCTGATAGCATGATATCCAGACTCAGTCTCTTATGTTATGGTGGATAATATATAAGCATATATATATACATTACTGGAGGCAAACTAAGATCGAAATGAAGGTAAGTAATAACTGTAATCCAGGAGATAATGAAGTTCATTGATAACTCACTGTGAGATGGTAAAGTAGGTACAGCAACTTTGTTTTAGCTAGCACCTTATCAATGGGTATTCCTGATAAACCGACCAAAATTATGTGTTCAATATTGTGATCCATCATGATGTCCATGTATTTCTGCTGTAAGTAAAGTCAACAGTGATTCCACTAGCATGCTACAAAGACTGATTGAAACTTTATTCTTTTGTGTTTTCTATCCTTGTTTTAATCTTAACATCTGTCGATATTGCTGACAAGGACTTTATTATCTTAACTCCAAAGGAATCTTCCATAAAACTTGTAATGAATCAATCTATGCCTATTTAAACTGAAAATGTGGTCTACTCTGACTTGAACTAGACAAATGAAAAAGGGGCTACATGAGTTTTATTAATCTACTGTTTATTGAAAATGCTGGGAACAATCTGGGTCTTAATGACATTCTGTTGTGTTTTTAGAATTATTTCAGTTTTAGGAATTTAGCAATATAAAGTATTTAAAGGTATAAAAGTATAATGCTTTTTACTCCTGATGAGAAATGGGCCACAGATTCAAACTACAACCTGTAATGAGACAATCTGATTTGCTCAAAAGTCACTTGAATTAATTTCAACCACCACTTTGCACTTTAGTATTTAACTGTGCCATGTCCAGACTGTAACATTTCTAACCCCTGCACAATTGTTAGGATGTCAGAAAACACACAAGACCAGGCTATAGTCCAGCAGGTTTATTTGAAATCAGAAGCTTCTGGGGTTCTGCTGCTTCATCAGGTGAAGGTTAAACCTGTTGGATCATAACCTGGAGTTGTTGCATTCTGACTTTGCCTACTCCAGTCAAACACCGGCACCTCCACATCAATTGTTACGATGGGAAGCACTGACAAGAGCAATATCCAAGCCAACAGTCCTTAAAGATCATTGAAATGCTCCCTCTGCATTTCTATCCCCTTAATTCAAATTCCAGACAGTACCTCCTCCATTTTTGTAAGCCAGGAAAGGGAATCTCCAGACATTGCCTAGACCCACAGCACAGCCAATCATCAAGAGCAAGTAGTCAGTCTTTGAGGACCAGTTACCTCTCTTCACATTTTCATCATTTCTGTTCACTGTTGGATTGGCAGCACTCTTGGGGCAAAGAAAGGAAATGACTAAATTAGAAAGTAGATTTTCTCAATCTAAACTTAAGCACTTAGTTCAACTTTTCCCTACTGTAAAAACATTTCTTCATTCCCCAGTTAACAGCAATCACTTAGTAGTTTGGAAACAAGATGGGTGACTGCAGTTCACAAAAGCTAAAATCCCCAAAGAATCAGCACTTCTCAGGATTTTACATGAGTGTAATTTCATGTTTTGCTAAAATACTCACTGTATCTATTGGAGAGTGTGTTTCCTGTTCATTCTGTGAGAATTCAGATAAAGCCAACTGCCTCTGGTCCATCTTCAGACAGCCATGAATACTTTCTTCGCTTGCTCAGGAGCTGGATGTAAACCTTAAGGAGCAAATCTTGCCCGAAGATGTTCTATCTTTCCAAAATTCCAGGACTGTGATTAAGAACTGTTCAGCCTTTCACCAAGTAAATGACTGGTGAGAATGACAAGATGTGTCCAAAAGGGCAAGATCTAGTTGCTCAGGTCTGGGTGATGTCCACATTTCCTGACTATTTCTGATGCAATCTCCACACTAAAAATAATAGAATTTCAGGTTTGTTTCAGAATACTCAATGTCAGAATATATCTATTTTGCATCACATATTTCTCACCAATGCTTTGAAATGAGGAGGTCACACAATATAGAGAGAGGCCATGGCATGAATCAGCGTCTGCAGCTTTCACCGTGGGGTGGCTGTTACTCTGCACTACCTCAATGTTTCCAATTGACCAGGAATCTCTCCTACTATCCCTGCTTGCCATACAATTATCAGAAAGATTCAAAGATTGACTATTGAGTGACCATTCAGATTGAGGCTGAATGCAGCGCCAATATTTTGAAGTCTTGAGATTTCAAAGGACTTTGTCAGAGTGAACCAGACACAGGGGATTTGCTGTTGGGAAAATTAAAAATCCCATTCAGTTCCCTCACAGTCAGCTGGGGCATCATGACCAGGGCCTCCAAGCCCTCCGTTTCTTCCTCTACCGATGTTCCCAACAGTACCCTTCCATCGACACTCTCATTCGTTTGGCCAAACTGGTCCTGACACTTAACAATTTCTCCTTCGAATCCTCCCACTTCCTCCAGACCAAAGGGGTAGCCATGGGCACCCGAATGGGCCCCAGCTATGCCTGTCTCTTTGTTGGCTACGTAGAACAGTCCATCTTCCGTAATTACACCAGCACCACTCCCCACCTCCTCCTCCGCTACATTGATGGCTGCATTGGCACCACCTCGTGCTCCCGCAAGGAGGTTGAGCAATTCAACAACTTCACCAAAACATTCCACCCTGATTTTAAATTTACCTGGACCATCTCTGACACCTCCCTCCCCTTCCTGGACCTCTCCATCTCCATTAATGACGACCGACTTGACACTGACATTTTTTACAAACCTACCGACTTCCACAGCTACCTGGATTACACCTCTTCCCACCCTACCTCCTGCAAAAATGCCAGCCTGTATTTCCAATTCCTCCATCTCCGCCATATCTGCTCCCATGAGGACCAGTTCCACCACAGAACACAACAGATGGCCTCCTTCCAATTTCCCTTCCCACGTGGTTAATGATGCCCTCCAACGCATCTCGTCTACACCCCTCACCTCTGCCCTCAGACCCCACCCCTCCAACTGTAACAAGGACAGAACCCCTCTGGTGTTCACCTTCCACCCTACCAACCTTTGCATAAACCAAATCATCCAATGACATTTCCGCCACCTCCAAACGGACCCCACCACCAGGGATATAGTTCTCTCCCCACCCCTTTCCGCCTTCCACAAAGACCATTTATCCGTGACTACCTGGTCAGGTCCACGCCCCCCTACAACCCACCCTCCCATGCTGGCACCTTCCCCTGCCACTGCAGGAATTGCAAAACCTGCGCCCACACCTCCTCCCTCACCTCCATCCAAGGCCCTAAAGGAGCCTTCCACATCCATCAAAGTTTTACCTGCACATCCACCAATATCATTTATTGTATCCATTGGTCCTCTCTATATTGGGAAGACTGGACATCTGCACCAATCAACCCCACTGCCCTGTGACCCAACATTTCATCTCCCCCTCCCACTCTGCCAAGGACATGGACGTCCTGGGCCTCCTTCACCGCTGCTCCCTCACCACCCAATGCTTGGAGGAAGAATGCCTCATCTTCCGCCTCGGAACACTTCAACCCCAGGGCATTAATGTGGACTTCAACAGTTTCCTCATTTCTCCTTCCCCCACCTCACCCCAGTTCCAAATTTCCAGCTCAGCACTGTCCCCATGACTTGTCCTACCAGCCGATCTTCTTTTCAATCTATCCACTCGACCCTCCTCCCTGACCTATCACCTTCAACACCTCCCCCACTCACCTATTGTACTCTATGCTACTTTCTCCCCACCTCCACCCTTCTCTCATTTATCTCTCTACCCTTCAGGCACTCTGCCTGTATTACTGATGAAGGGCTTTTGCCTGAAACATCGATTTTACTGCTCCTCAGATGCTGCCTGAACTGCTGTGCTTTTACAACACCACTAATCCAGCATCAGAAATTTCACATGGTCTGACAAATCTCTATCAACGGAATATATATGTTATATGTTTTTGGAGATATTTCCCTGGTGCCAGGATCAAGGATGTCTCAGAGAGGGTGCAAAATGTTCTCAAGGAGGAGGGGTACCAGCAAGAGGTCATTGTCCATATTGGAACCAATGACATAGGAAGGGGAAAGGTTGAGATTCTGAAGGGAGATTACAGAGAATTAGGCAGGAATTTAAAAAGGAGGTCCTCAAGAGTAGTAATATCTGCATTACTCCCAGTGCTATGAGCTAGTGAGAGCAGGAATAGGAGGATAGAGTAGATGAATGCATGGCTGAGGAGCCAGTGTATGGGAGAAGGATTCACATTTTTTTGGATCATTAGAATCTCCTTTGGGGTAGAAGTGACCTGTACAAGAAGGACGGATTGCACCTAATTTGGAAGGGGACTAATATACTGGCAGGGAAATTTGCTTGAGCTGCTCGGGAGGATTAAAACTAGTAAGGTGGGGGTTAGGGGGGTGGGACCCAGGGAGATAGTAAGGAAAGAGATCGATCTGAGATGGTACAGTTGAGAATAGGAGCAAGTCAAACAGGGCAGGCAGGGACAAGATAGGACTAATAAATTAAACAGCATTTATTTCAATGCAAGGGGCCTGACAGGGAAGACAGCTGAACTCAGGGCATGATTAGGAATGTGCGTCTGGAACATCCCAGCAATTACAGAAACATGGCTCAGGGATGAGCAGGACTGGCAGCTTAATGTTCCAGGATACAAATGCTACAGGAAGGATAGAAAGGGAGGCGAGAGAGGAGGGGGAGTGGCATTTGTGATAAGGGAGGATATTCCTGGAAATATATCCAGGGAAGTTATTTAGGTGGAACTGAGAAATAAGAAAAGGATGATTACCTTATTGGGATTGTATTATAGACCTCCTAATAGTCAGAGAGAAATTGAGAAACAAACTTGCAAGGAGATCTCAGTTTTCTGCAAAAATAATAGGGTGGCTATGGCCAGGGATCTTAACTTTCCAAACGTGGACTGGGACTGCCATAGTGTTAAGGGTTTAGATGGAGAGGAATTTGTTAAGCGCATTACAAGAACATTTTCTGATTCAGTATGTGGATGTACCTACTAGGGAAGGTGCAAAACTTGATCTACTCTTGGGAAATAAGGCAGGGCAGGTGACTGAAGTGTCAGTGGGGGAGCACTTTGGGGCCAGTGACCATAATTCTATTAGATTTAAAACTGTGATGGAAAAGGATAGATCAGATCTAAAAGTTGAATTTTTAAATTGGAAAAAGGCCAATTTTGACAGTATTAGGCAAGAACTTTCAAAAGCTGATTGGGGGTAGATGTTCGCAGGTAAAGGGACGGCTGGAAAATGGGAAGCCTTCAGAAATGAGATAATGAGAATCCAGAGAAAGTATATTCCTGTTAGGGTGAAAGGAAAGGCTGGTGGTTTAGGGAATGCTGGATTACTAACGAAATTGCGGACTTGGTTAAGAAAAAGAAGGAAGCATATGTAAGGTATAGACAGGATAGATCGAGTGAATCCTAAGAAGAGTATAAAGGCAGTAGGAGTATACTTAAAAGGGAAAGCAGGAGGGTAAAAAGGGGACATGAAATAGCTTTGGCAAATAGAATTCAGGAGAATCCAAAGGGTTTTTACAAATACATTAAGGACAAAAGGGTAACAAGGGAGAGAGGAGGGCCCCTCAAAGATCAGCAAGGCGGCCAGTGAGCCTGAAGTTGGTGGTGGGCAAGTTGTTGGAGAGAATCCTGAGGCACAGGATATACATGTATTTGGAAAGGCAAGGACTAATTAGGGATAGTCAGCATGATTTTATGCGTGGGAAATCATGTCTCACAAACTTGATTGAGTTGTTTGAAGAAGTAACAAAGAGGATTGATGAGGGTAGAATGGTAGATGTGATCTATATGAACTTCAGTATGGTGTTCGACAAAGTTCCCCATGGAAGACTGGTTAGCAAGGTCAGATCTCATGGAATACAGGGAGAACTAGCCATTTGGATATGGAACTGTTTCAAAGGTAGAAGACAGAGGGTGGTGGTGGAGGGTTGTTTTTCAGTCTGGAGGCCTATGACCAGTGGAGTGCCACAATGATCGGTGCTGGGTCCTCTACTTATTGTCATTTACATAAATGATTTGGATGCAAGCATAAGAGGTCTAGTTAGTAAGTTTGCAGATGACACTAAAATTGGAGGTGTAGTGGACAAAGAAGAAGGTTACCTCAGATTACAACAGGATCTTGACCAGATGGGCCAATGGGCTGAGAAGTGGCAGATGGAATTTAATTCAGATAAATGCGAAGTGCTGCATTTTGGGAGGCCAAATCTTAGCAGGACTTATACACTTAATGGTAAGGTCCTAGGGAGTGTTGCTGAACAAAGAGATCTTGGAGTGCAGGTTCATAGCTCCTTGAAAGTGGAGTCGCAGGTCGATAGGATAGTGAAGAAGACATTTGGTATGCCTTCCTTTATTGATCCGAGTATTGAGTACAGGAGTTGGGAGCTCATGTTGCTGCTGCACAGGACATTGATTAGGCCACTGTTGGAATATTGCATGCAATTCTGGTCTCCTTCATATCGGAAAGATGTTGTGAAACTTGAAAGGGTTCACAAAAGATTTACAAGGATGTTGCCAGGTTTGGAGGATTTGGTCTATAGGGAGAGGCTGAACAGGCTGGGGCTGTTTTCCCTGGAGCATCAGAGGCTGAGGGGTGACCTTTTAGAGATTTACAAAATTATGAGGGGCATGGATAAGATAAATAGACAAAGTCTTTTCCCTGGGTGTGGGAGTCCAGAATTAGAGGGCATAGGTTTAGGGTGAGAGGGGAAAGATATAAAAGAGACCTAAGGGGCAACTTTTTCACACAGAGGGTGGTACATGTATGGAATGAGCTACCAGAGGAAGTGATGGAGGCTGGTACAATATTTAAAAGGCATTTGGATGGGTGTATGAATAGGAAGTGTTTGGAGGTTCGGGCGCTTGCAAGTGGGACTAGATTGGATTAGGATATCTGGTTGGCATGGACGAGTTGGACCGCAGGTTCTGTTTCTATGCTGGACATCTCTATGACTCAATGACTCTCGGTGTTCCTGCTATAATGTGCGATTTGTCATTGCGGTTTGGCTACAATGTGATTAATTAATTATGGGTGATGTTTGGATAATGCGAAGTTTCTCTTGAGCAGATTTTCTGTAGCAATCTACAACACAATTCTCTGTAACAATTTCAATAGCACGATTTTCTGTAGTGCGGAGTTCCAGAAGAACGCAACGGCTGCATTACAGCAAAACAACCTGTATCTAGATGCATCTGCTCCAAGCTCAGCGAGGTTACTCTCGTTTTTAAAATTATTTCACAAGATGTTAGCATCTTCACATTTGTTGCCCATTCTGGATTACCCTGATAATGAGTGACCTGTTGACCCAGGAGGACCTGTTAACTAACAAAAGATAGTTAACTGTTAATCGCAATGCTGTGCAGTCACACGTAGGCCAGACCTAGCAATCATGAGAAATATTTTTTGACAATGACTCTGGTGAAGCAGGTAGGTGTCTGCAATAAGTGATGGTTGTTTTATGGCATCATTCAATTCCAGATTCTATTAATCACATGGAAACCTCACAAACCATTGTGATGAAATATGGAGATGTGGGCACCATGGTGGTTCAGTGGTTAGCACTGTTGCCTCACTCACCAGGAACTCAGGTTTGATTCCAGCCTTGGCTGACTGTCTCTGAGGAGTTTGCACATTTTCCCCGTGTCTGTGCGAGTTTTCTCTGGGTGCTCTGGTTTCCTGCAACAATCCAAGCAAGCTAGATGAATTGGCCATGCTATAAATTCCCCGTAGTGTTCAGGGATGTATAGGCTAGGTGCATGAGTCAGGGGTAAATATAGGATAAATGGGTAGGGGAATGGGTCTGGTTGGGTTACTCTTTGGAGATTCGATGTGGACTTGTTGGGCCAAAGGGCCTGTTTCCATACTGTATGGATGCTACGATTCTATGGCTCACAGCTTTTGGCAGTGTTGGGTACTTGTTTCCCTGATAATAGGAATAACCAGACAGGGAACTGCACAATGCCTTCGTGAATGCCTTTATTGCAGAAGTATGGCGTTAATGGTACATAGCAAGGTGATGCAAAGCACATCTGTCTGTGTTTTGCTCACATTCTTATACATTATTTCTTCATTCTATGCTCTCCCTTTACCCAATCCTCAGCCTCCACTTACTCTGAGTACTTCTAACCAATCACATCTTACATGTCCAATCACAAAATGTTTCTCTATGTCCTGTGATTATCTGCTAAGTTAAGCATGACCAAAATTTACTCATCAACACAACTTGTTCTGATTGTGATTGCCAGATGTTTCCTTTACAGGGTACTCGATATTTTGTTTGTCAACTGTACTGTTATAGTTAGCAACTGAGGGAATTTAAAATTCTCATGAAGTTATAGAGCACGGAAACAGACCCTTTGATCCAACTCATCCATGCTAACTATGTTTCCCAAACTAAACTAGTTCCACTTGCCTGCGTTTGGCCCTTTTGATTCCAATCACATTGTACATTATGAATCATTACCCATATGCAGCAGTCAGTATCCACTTCTTCTGATGTCGTAACTTGGGAGGGTTAAGGGCACGAGTAAAACAACATTTGATACATACATATAAAGCAAGAATAACAACAAGAAAGATGTTAATCTCCTGGAGGATAGATGTTTCAAGTGATCCTGACCAGTTATAGCCCAATTCTATATGGTACTTGAAAGGAGTTGTCTAAGTTTGTCGACCTCCTTGTGAATATGAGCAGTTGAATTTATGATCTCCTCAGAATTGGCCAGAATGTAGGTACAACACTCTTTTCCTACGTGGGCACAGGTCCGTCCTTTCTCAGATAGTAGCCAATCCAGGGCCATTTTGTAATTTTGTAATGTTCTTGTTCGAATAGCAACCATTTCTACATTACTCTTATCAAGGGCTTGGGAGGTGTCATGAACTACTTGTTCCAATATGGAATAGAGTAATTGAATCTCAGAAAAGGATTTATATGCAGCATATGGCCAATACCAAAGGTCAAAGAACTTGTCTATCTTAGAGTTGCAACGTTTATGGAGGATAAGGGATGAAAGGTAGAGTATGACACATAAAAGGGACTAAAAAAGCTAAATAAACAGAAACCAGATCATGACAGAGGTAACCACGTGGTAAGCATTATGTCCGCAAACAAAAAAAAGTACCATTGCACAGGATAAACTGAGTTATATAGTTCGGGAGCCAGGTGTGGTCAAAAGTTTCTGCTGATGTGAGATAATAAATTTAAGTTTAAATGGAACACAAGCATCAGATGTGCCATTAAAATATTAGGTACAATTACTCTGACCTGCAAACCAACCCTTCGGCTTAAATCAAGTGCGACAAATAGAACATAACGGTTTTCCCACCATTGATGTATTAGTGATGGTGATACGGACGGTATTAAATTGAGGTTGATTCCAGCATTCAAATGCCGAAGAACTGTACCCTGTCAATTCCCACATACCTCTGGTGCCATTAATTTCCACCCAATATATCCCTTTCTCTGTGGAAGATGTGGCAGCCATGTGGGATTCGTTCTGGAGAGTGACCCATTCAGCCACTGCAGATACATTAAAAGGCATGGGTCTAAGGGGATACCGTCCTTTGAATGTATGGGAATATGAGAGCAAACCCAGCAGCTGGAGACATTCGTATGTCCAGGATAAACATAAGACATGCACAAAAAAGTATTCGCATACAACTTGTGCCTGACAGTGCATGTTCATGTGACCCAAGAGATCAAAACAATTACGAGTTCCAAAAATAAAAACTTTGTCACAATGGGGCAGGGGTGTTAGCCCTTTTGGCATGTGATGCATGAATCCAAGCCTTCCTGCCCTGCATATTCATGGCTGAAGGTGATAGGAGAAGAACTTGATACCGACCTTCCCACTTGGCACCCAACGGTTCTTTGTGTATTTTCTTAACGTAGACCCACTTGCCGGGAATGATGTCGTGAACACCTTTAGGGGAATCTCCTCAAGCTGCTGACACCTGTGGGAAGCAAAATGAACAGAATCGGTTAGATCCTGAAATACTTTAACAATGAATCACTCAATAGTTGACAATCTGCTGTTCTAAGATCAATTGTATCAGGTAAAGACATGAATCTACCAGTTATCACCTCAGAAGGGCTCATACCTGTGGTTTAATTAGGGATAGCTCAAATGCTACATCATACCAGAGGCAGAGCTTGAGGCCAAGGCAATCCTTCCTGATGATAGTTAGCCGAGTGTTGGTTCAGAATCCGATTTGTGTGTTCCACCTGTCGCAGTGACTGAGGGTGATTAGGCCAGTGCAATTCCCACTTAATTAATTATGGGTGATGTTTGGATAATGCGAAGTTTCTCTTGAGCAGATTTTCTGTAGCAATCTACAACACAATTCTCTGTAACAATTTCAATAGCACGATTTTCTGTAGTGCGGAGTTCCAGAAGAACGCAACGGCTGCATTACAGCAAAACAACCTGTATCTAGATGCATCTGCTCCAAACTCAGCGAGGTTACTCTCGTTTTTAAAATTATTTCACAAGATGTTAGCATCTTCACATTTGTTGCCCATTCTGGATTACCCTGATAATGAGTGACCTGTTGACCCAGGAGGACCTGTTAACTAACAAAAGATAGTTAACTGTTAATCGCAATGCTGTGCAGTCACACGTAGGCCAGACCTAGCAATCATGAGAAATATTTTTTGACAATGACTCTGGTGAAGCAGGTAGGTGTCTGCAATAACTGATGGTTGTTTTATGGCATCGTTCAATTCCAGATTCTATTAATCACATGGAAACCTCACAAACTATTGTGATGAAATATGGAGATGTGGGCACCATGGTGGTTCAGTGGTTAGCACTGTTGCCTCACTCACCAGGAACTCAGGTTTGATTCCAGCCTTGGCTGACTGTCTCTGAGGAGTTTGCACATTTTCCCCGTGTCTGTGCGAGTTTTCTCTGGGTGCTCTGGTTTCCTGCAACAATCCAAGCAAGCTAGATGAATTGGCCATGCTATAAATTCCCGTAGTGTTCAGGGATGTAAGGCTAGGTGCATGAGTCAGGGGTAAATATAGGATAAATGGGTAGGGGAATGGGTCTGGTTGGGTTACTCTTTGGAGATTCGATGTGGACTTGTTGGGCCAAAGGGCCTGTTTCCATACTGTATGGATGCTACGATTCTATGGCTCACAGCTTTTGGCAGTGTTGGGTACTTGTTTCCCTGATAATAGGAATAACCAGACAGGGAACTGCACAATGCCTTCGTGAATGCCTTTATTGCAGAAGTATGGCGTTAATGGTACATAGCAAGGTGATGCAAAGCACATCTGTCTGTGTTTTGCTCACATTCTTATACATTATTTCTTCATTCTATGCTCTCCCTTTACCCAATCCTCAGCCTCCACTTACTCTGAGTACTTCTAACCAATCACATCTTACATGTCCAATCACAAAATGTTTCTCTATGTCCTGTGATTATCTGCTAAGTTAAGCATAACCAAAATTTACTCATCAACACAACTTGTTCTGATTGTGATTGCCAGATGTTTCCTTTACAGGGTACTCGATATTTTGTTTGTCAACTGTACTGTTATAGTTAGCAACTGAGGGAATTTAAAATTCTCATAAAGTTATAGAGCACGGAAACAGACCCTTTGATCCAACTCATCCATGCTAACTATGTTTCCCAAACTAAACTAGTTCCACTTGCCTGCGTTTGGCCCTTTTGATTCCAATCACATTGTACATTATGAATCATTACCCATATGCAGCAGTCAGTATTCACTTCTTCTGATGTCGTAACTTGGGAGGGTTAAGGGCACGAGTAAAACAACATTTGATACATACATATAAAGCAAGAATAACAACAAGAAAGATGTTAATCTCCTGGAGGATAGATGTTTCAAGTGATCCTGACCAGTTATAGCCCAATTCTATATGGTACTTGAAAGGAGTTGTCTAAGTTTGTCGACCTCCTTGTGAATATGAGCAGTTGAATTTATGATCTCCTCAGAATTGGCCAGAATGTAGGTACAACACTCTTTTCCTACGTGGGCACAGGTCCGTCCTTTCTCAGATAGTAGCCAATCCAGGGCCATTTTGTAATTTTGTAATGTTCTTGTTCGAATAGCAACCATTTCTACATTACTCTTATCAAGGGCTTGGGAGGTGTCATGAACTACTTGTTCCAATATGGAATAGAGTAATTGAATCTCAGAAAAGGATTTATATGCAGCATATGGCCAATACCAAAGGTCAAAGAACTTGTCTATCTTAGAGTTGCAACGTTTATGGAGGATAAGGGATGAAAGGTAGAGTATGACACATAAAAGGGACTAAAAAAGCTAAATAAACAGAAACCAGATCATGACAGAGGTAACCACGTGGTAAGCATTATGTCCGCAAACAAAAAAAAGTACCATTGCACAGGATAAACTGAGTTATATAGTTCGGGAGCCAGGTGTGGTCAAAAGTTTCTGCTGATGTGAGATAATAAATTTAAGTTTAAATGGAAGACAAGCATCGGATGTGCCATTAAAATATTAGGTACAATTACTCTGACCTGCAAACCAACCCTTCGGCTTAAATCAAGTGCGACAAATAGAACATAACGGTTTTCCCACCATTGATGTATTAGTGATGGTGATACGGACGGTATTAAATTGAGGTTGATACCAGCATTCAAATGCCGAAGAACTGTACCCTGTCAATTCCCACATACCTCTGGTGCCATTAATTTCCACCCAATATATCCCTTTCTCTGTGGAAGATGTGGCAGCCATGTGGGATTCGTTCTGGAGAGTGACCCATTCAGCCACTGCAGATACATTAAAAGGCATGGGTCTAAGGGGATACCGTCCTTTGAATGTATGGGAATATGAGAGCAAACCCAGCACTGGAGACATTCGTATGTCCAGGATAAACATAAGACATGCACAAAAAAGTATTCGCATACAACTTGTGCCTGACAGTGCATGTTCATGTGACCCAAGAGATCAAAACAATTACGAGTTCCAAAAATAAAAACTTTGTCACAATGGGGCAGGGGTGTTAGCCCTTTTGACATGTGATGCATGAATCCGAGCCTTCCTGCCCTGCATATTCATGGCTGAAGGTGATAGGAGAAGAACTTGATACCGACCTTCCCACTTGGCACCCAACGGTTCTTTGTCTATTTTCTTAACGTAGACCCACTTGCCGGGAATGATGTCGTGAACACCTTTAGGGGAATCTCCTCAAGCTGCTGACACCTGTTGGGAAGCAAAATGAACAGAATCGGTTAGATCCTGAAATACTTTAACAATGAATCACTCAATAGTTGACAATCTGCTGTTCTAAGATCAATTGTATCAGGTAAAGACATGAGTCTACCAGTTATCACCTCAGAAGGGCTCATACCTGTGGTTTAATTAGGGATAGCTCAAATGCTACATCATACCAGAGGCAGAGCTTGAGGCCAAGGCAATCCTTCCTGATGATAATTAGCCGAGTGTTGGTTCAGAATCCGATTTGTGTGTTCCACCTGTCGCAGTGACTGAGGGTGATTAGGCCAATGCAATTCCCACTTAATACTCAGCAGTCTCTACACTTCCTGGCACAATGCATCTACAAATTGAGTCTCTTGGTCCAAATCTATACAACTTGGGAGTCCCCATCGGGGAATGTATTCCTTACAGAGGGTTGTAGTGGTATGATTGGACGTGGCTTGCCAAGTGGGAGATGCTTCCACCCAGCTTGACAATTTGTTAAGAGTGACTCAAACCTCGAAATATCCTTGACATTTTGGTCGGGATATCTAAGAAGATGTTGGAAGAGCCCAGCAGGTGCCAGAGGTCTCAATTGTGCAATCACTGTGGTTGGTCCAGGATTATTTTTGCATGTTGCGCAACGATTTGCCACAAATAGCGTATGTTACTTGAATCCTGTTCCTCACTAACTCTTTTAGAGCCTTGCCATCATCTGTAATGGAAACAAATGTCCCCACCAATAAATTTTCTGTGCCAGAAATGTCATTAGTATTCGTGGTGTTCTTTTTATTTTTTCCCTTTTTTGTTTTTTTTAACCCCCACACTACCGCCTAACTGCGGTAGTGCTTATTTTTTCCCCTGCACCCATGGTGTGTGTATGCAATTGTGAGACACAGTAAGAGACACAAGTTGCACAAATCTTTATTTAATTTCCACCACCAGGAAGAAAGGAAACACCCAAATGGCCTGTGACAAGCAGTGCCCTTCACATCAAAGGGCAATGCTGTGTGATCAAACAGTGAAGGGGAGGGCAGGGACTAAATCAAAATAGAGTTGGAGGGGGAAATGATGCACCCCACTCCCTGCGGCGCCCACCTCTCCCTGAACAACTCCAGGGTGTTGGTGGACACCGCGTGCTCCTTCTTCAAGGACACCCGGGCCCTAACGTAACCGCGGAATAGGGGCAGGCAGTCGGCCCTAACGACCCCCTCCACGGCCCGTTGCCTGGACCTGTTTATGGCCAGTTTGGCCAGGCCCAGGAGCAGACCCACGAGGAGGTCTTCAGACCTGCCCTCCCTCCTCCGCACCGGGTGTCCGAAGATCAGGAGCGTGGGACTGAAGTGCAACCAAAAGCAGAGGAGGAGGTTTTTCAGAAAATCAAAAAGGGAGTTCAAACGCCCACACCCAATATACACATGGTCCACGGACTCCACAGCGCCACAGAACAAACAGTTGGGCTGGGAATCCATGAACCACCGCAAACTGCGGTTGCAGGGGATTGCTGCATGCAGCACCCTCCACCCCAGATCCCCGAGAGAAAGGGGGAGGACTCCCGCGTAGAGGGCCCTCCACTGGGGATCCCCACCGTCCGGTGGCAAATGGGCACGCCAGGGCGTGTCCGGACGGTGGATGATGGAGAAGAGGTGGACGGTGTGCAGCAGCAGTCGATACAAGGCCCGCCTTTTCACCCCCTGAAAAGAAACAAAATTAAAATTCCGGAGGTGGCTCAGGTTGTGGGGCACAGGCTCCCGCGGGAAGTACGGGACCTTGGGGCCACGGTGAAATTCCGTCCGGGCTGGGGTGAGCGCGGACGGGATCCCACTGCACACCTGAGCATCCTCCAACTGGTGCACTACGTCGGGCCCGAGCAACGCCGTTTTAAGGCGTCGGATGACGGTGGCCACGTACCGGACATCTACCGCTGCCCTGCTCGCTATGTTTGCGGCAATGTCCAGCCCAGGCCCCCGGCACCCAGCACGTCCCCGACCCTGGTCACCCTCGTCGCCACGCCTCCCCTCCGACAGCCACTCGAATCCGCAAGCACGGAGGTGCGGATTCCTGAGCAACTGCTCCCTGACGACAGCCGCTACTTCTGCCGGTGGGTAGGCGCGGCGCGATTCGACCATGTTCCAGACAGTGACCAGGTCCTAGTAAAAGACAGGCAGCACCTTGAGGGCGACCTCCAAACCGTCACGGTCGACGAACAGGAGCTGCGTGTCGTAGTTGAGGTTACGCACCTGGCGGAAAAAATAAGTCGCCAGGGCGCACCACCTAGGAGGAGGCTCGACGTAAAGGTATCGCTGCAAGGTCTGAAGGAGGAAGGTCGCGACCTGGGTGCGGACGCACACCAGCGACTGACTGCCCTCCTCAATAGGGAGACTCAGAACCTGCGCAGCGACCCAGTGCATCTTTTTGTCCCAGAAGAAGTTGACCAACGTTCTCTGGATGTCAGCGACAAAGCCAGGAGGAGGGACCAAAGTGACCAGCCGGTACCACAGCATGGCGGCCACCAGCTGGTTTATGACTAGCACTCGGCTCCTGTAAGATAGCACTCAGAGCAGTCCTGTCCAGCGGCCTAGGCGAGCCGAGACTTTGGCCTCCAGCTCCTAGTATTCGTGGTGTTACCGGTTTATTGGTCTCTCTGCCTTCAAACACCATTAACCACACACTTCAATGCATGCCCACTTTTCTTCCCATGAACACTGTCCCTTCATTGTCTTTAAATCTTGTCACTTGCGACTAAAGTCTGCAATTTAGTTATTACTGTCTCTTGTCAGCCATTACCTTCAGAGGCTGCCTTTCTAGCAGCTTCAAAAACAGTGAGAATTCCATGGGATTTTCTTTATTATGGACTTTACAGTTTAAAATGCAGACTTCTTGTGGTAATTGTACGGCATTTCGGAGATTATGAGTTTCACCCCCAATTCTAATTGGGGTTCCTGCAGCTAAGAGCACTTTGCTGTGCTGAAGTGCTCGCTGACAGACCTCCTTGGGCTATGACTTCATGCAGGCTAGTAACAGCCCAGCTGGCGTTCTGAGTACCATTCTCAACAAACAAAGATATGTCTATGAAGATAACTCAATCTGGATTCTGCAAGGGTTCCTTAGCCACCCGAGCTGCTGCAGAATTTCCGCACAATCATGTTCGCCTTTGACCTAATCAGTCTCTTCCCCTCCTCCTCCTCCCCACCCTCCCAACTCTCCCCCACCCCCCCACCCCTCCACCAATTGGTTCTGCGGGGTTGGGAGCAAAATTGGACTGAACTGGCGGCAACAAGGTGGAGGTTGAGAGCTTCCAAGAGGGTGGGAGGCCTGATTCATAGACAACATGGCAAGGACTGTGTGAGGGCACTTCACAATCAGTTTCTGATTCAATACAGGATGCTGTGGCTATTAGCACCTTGGAGGTACCTTTCGTAGCTCTCAAACGGCTACCCCATCCCAGCGCCACTGGGTCCAACCGAGCATAACACAATAGTAGCTAATGGGCCAATGTCTGTCACTGTTTTCCTGGGGCAGTACAGCTTTCATATAACTGTCCTTTTCATGGACATGAAGAGTGAAAAGGTCTCCTGTTATTTGGGATACCCAAAGCTGAGGCTGAGCACACAGCAGATTTTAATTTTTGGAAGGCAGAATGCTACTTTGGGGTCAGTCTGCTTGGATTCACTCTTTTCTTTCAGGAGATCATTCAGTGGCGGAGCTAGATGTGCGCAACTACCAATCCAGTTTCACTTGAAATTACAATGACCTAGAAAAGATCTGAATTCCCGAATAGTAGTGGGTTATTTGGCTGTTCAAGTAACGGCTGTCCAGTCCTGCCTTATTTCATGTTTTCCTGCTGAAATGTTTTGTCCCAGGTATTCTACCTCTTCTTGGGCGAGTTGCACCTTCTTCAGGTTTGCCTTAAAGAGTACAAACGATCAAGGAGAATGCTTAAAACTGCCCTATGCTGTTCCTTAGTCTGGAATGCTATTTGAATATCACCCATATACTGAATCATTGTGGATGTTATCAGAGGCAATTCCCACAAATGATCTTGCAAGGCCATGTGGAATATAGTAGGGCTACTGTGAAAGCTCTGCAGTAGATGCAACCAGATATACTGTCGTTGTTGGCTGGGAAAAGCAAACCATGGTTGTCCCTCACAGGCCAAAGGAACGGACCCAAATCCGTTGGCCATGTCTATCACTGAAAAATATTTGTATTTGGGTGAAAGAGAATTAAAAATGGCACAGGGATCTGCAACCAAGGGTGCTTTTTGGTCAATGCATTGGGTCACTTTCCGGTAATCTACTGTCAGATGTGAAGTTCAGTCTGTCTTTTTAACCAGATGAACTATGGACTTCTACTGGTATACCTTGTTGCTCTAATCATTTGATTACAGGTAAAACATCAGCAATGGAGACAAAACTAATGGAGTATTGTTTAGTACATGCTGGGAGAACTCCAGTAAAAGTGGGTCATCTTTAACAGGCCGCAGTCATTTTTGTCCTTTGCCCAAATGGGATGATTCTGCCATTCTTCCTGTTTGAGATGTCATATTGACCAAATAACATTAGATTAGATTACTTACAGAGTGGAAATAGGCCCTTCGGCCCAACAAATCCACACCGACCCGCCGAAGCGCAACCCACCCATACAATTACGAATTACATAACACTACGGGCAATTTAGCATAACCAATTCACCTGACCTGCACATCTTTGGACTGTGGGAGGAAACCGGAGCATCCGGAGAAAACCCACGCAGACACGGGGAGAACGTGCAAACTCCACACAGTCGCCTGAGGCGGGAATTGAACCCGGGTCTCTGGCGCTGTGAGGCAGCAGTGCTAACCACTGTGCCACCATGCCGCCCACTAACATGGCCACTCTCAAAGTGTAACAGCAAATGTATTGAGTTAATACATCTATCGCTAATAGGGCCTGTGGTATGGGTCTAACCCATACAGATGTAAAAATCTCGTTGGCTTCAATCTTATTGGCAGAGGCTTAGTTTTCTCAAGTCTTAGTTCTTTCCCCCCTACTCCTACAGCAGTTCTCCGCTATCCCTCCAAAGGTAAATTATGTCCATCAATTAAGGGTAAACATGTTAGTTCTGCACTAATGTCAAAAAAGGCAGTCAACTTTCCTATCACCCACCCCATCAAAATATAGCAGCTATCCAAATGGTTCTCGATGGCCGTGAAAATAATGGGCTCAAAGATGGTGATGGGTTGCTCTAGTTTTTTATTAATGAGTTCTTTTACCTGAAGTTCAGTACAGCGCTGGAGCTGTTCTAATAACATAAGATGCTCGTTCAAGGACAACCTCTCCCATCCAGACTCTTTCTTATCCAGTTTGGGGGCCTGTTTTGTCAGTATTTCCCTTTTCTAAGTTGCACCTTTTAGCCAAATCACCCTCTTTTCCACAACTGTCGCACTTCCCTGGGTTTTTCTCAGTGTTAGGAGCCTCTATGGTCTGCATGGCTCTGAGCTTCAATTCTATATTTGCCCCCAGACGATTAGCTTCCTCTATTACTTCACCACAAGTGGGTGAGCTTTTATCCAAATCATGACATTGTACTTTTAACATCTTAGCTAGTTCAAACTGTAAGGCTGCTCCGAAAGCAGCCTTTACTCGGACCAAATTTCGTCCTCTTTCTCTGGATTGTTATTAGGAGCTAGACCAGGAAGCTTGATCCAGACATCAACAAATCTTTCTGCAAAGTTTTTAACATCTTCACTTCCATTCTGTTGGCATGCAGGTTTTTTACTCCAATCAGTTTTAGATGGTCCAAATTTTTGCAGCCAATTGTGGATTGCCTGCCAACTGTGATTTAAAGTCTGTTCTTCCTGTCCCATGTGGTTGTTAACCCTGCAGTACAATGTTTGTCGTGCATTGTTCCCCATTGTGGCAAACAAGATTAGAACTCCATCCATAGACTGTCAGGTAGATATTTTCTTGAGTTTTTCTAACCCTTTCCATGTTTTCATACCTCCCCTCTTCAGGTGTGGCAATTCTTTGGGCCTACTTTCAACTAGTTTGTCTCATGGATTAAAATTGGATAAATTTATATCTTATCCCAAACCTCTCCCTCAATCTTTACTTTTCTTCCCTTCTGTCGTTTCCTCCATACAGGCCTCAGAACAACAGGGGGTGCCTCTTATCTTCTGAACTGATGGATGTGTCAGAACTTCCCTCAGGGCAGTGGGCACCACTGATAGTACGAATCTTATCTGGGCCATCACCTGGAGGGGCTGGTTGAGGCAAGGGTTTTGGATACAATGGGGCAATCACGTAGGGAGGAGGTGACGTGTGTGACGTAGTTTTAATTGTTCTAATTCCTTTTGAGTTTGTGATAATTCTTTCTCTGTGGTTTTTAATTCCTCTCAAACAGGTTTTATTTCCTCTCTTAGACTATGAATTTCTCTATCATAATTCAATTTTTCAATTATTTCTTGTCTCTATCTGAGTTGTTGTATTACACAGAGTGACCAGCAATTTTTTTTTCTTATTTTTATATGGGTAGTCTTTCCCCAGACCCATTTAATATCATCCAGGGACCACTGCCCATGGAGGGTCCATACTTTAGACAAATTTTAGTCAGAGTCGTAGGATGGTTAAGTTGTTGTTCAATATGTTCCCTTAATTTCTACAAGACTTCATCCACAACAATGTCAGGTGGTGCCTGACCACCTTTAACTTTGGTAGGTAGTTCAAATTTAGACATTATCCCTGGATTTCAGGTTAGATTTGAACCAAAATAGACTCTCTAAGAGTCATAGACAATGGCTCTCCTTTTTCTGTCCTATGTCTCAGATCGAAACTGTCTAGTAGTTTCAGATCGCGTCAGACAGGGAAAATCTCAGACCACCACTTCCCCGCGTTGGATGTTTATTACATGAAGAGTCCTTACCGCTCGGTGACGATTAGATTGAAATGATTTTCAAAACCTCTTCCCCATTATCCTTTTGCGATCCTGCTGACTACGCCTAGTTGTTGGGTACTCATGTCCCCGATAGTAGGAATAACCAGGCAGGGATCTACACGATGTTTTCTTGAAATCTTTATTGCAGAAGCATGGTGTTAATGGTACATAGCAAGGTGATGCAAAGCAGATCTATCTGTATTTGCCTCACATTCTTATACTTTATTTCTCCATTCTATGCTCTCTTGTTTACCCAATCCTTAGTGTCCACTTATCATCCCATTTACTTCTAACCAATCACATTTTACATGTCCAACCACAAGACGTTTCTCGTTATTCTGTAGTTATCTGTTAAGCTAGGCATGACCAAAACTTGCTCATCAACATCACTTGTTCCTACTGTAATTCCCAGATGTTTCCTTTAAGGATAATTCACTTGCAACCAGTTTCATGCCTGCGGCTAATGTTTGAATTCCGATTGTCTCAACACAATAATGTCTTTCCTTTACCCTTCTCAGACTTACCCACATGAACTCTGTTGTATCCCACACAGGGGCTCCCCAATTTCAGAATGTTGGACTTACAAATGCGAGTAATTATGAACATGATCCTGTACTGATTTTCAAGTTTGAAGACCTGACATTTCTTACACTTATGAATGGCTGCTTCCCATTGTCCTGAATTGTGCTAATGACATGTAAACAAATTGACCTGGGAGCTGCCTGTATATTCCTCTCTTACCATGTCTGTGCTTTTTGATATGCCATTAATTATCGCAATTGATCCCTTGACACCACTAGATAGTTTGACACCCTTTGCATAAATATTGGCCCCAGTGCAGTTCAGACTATCCCAATGGTACAGCTGCACCTTTCCCTAGTGCAAATGGCGCACAGATCAGAGTGCATTTCTCCCACACCAGGCTTTCAGCAGTATACTTGTCTTCCTCATTGGATTTGGCCTATGCTAATTTACAGGCGAGTTAGGTAATCATCCAAAGGTTATAATCTTCAAATTCTGTAATTTGCTGTTACCTACACAGACCATTACCACTGGACCCTCCCCCTATCTTTGAAAATAGCTTTTCAACTCTGAGTAGATATCTGAAACCCTGGTACAATGGCAGGCAAAATAGCCACCTAATACTGAAGATTTGTGCTCCAGAATTTGCCGCTCCCCTAGCCAAGCTGTTCCAGTACAGTTACACTGGCATCTACCCAACAATGTGAAAAATTGTCTGGAAATAAAATGCAGGACAAACCCAGACAGTCCAGTTATTGCCCCATCAGTCTCCTCTTGTTCATCAGTATAGTGATGGAAGGTGTCATCAACAGTATTATTAAACAGCACCTGCTCAGCAATAGCCTGCTCAGTGACGCCCAGTTTGGATTCCACCAGGGCCACTCAGCTCCTGACCTCATTACAGCCTTGGTTTAAACATTGAAAAAAAAACTGAATTCCAGAGGTGAGGGGAGAGTGACAGGCCTTGACATCAAAATTGTAGCTAACTGAGTGTGGCATCAAGGATCAGAAACAAAACTGGAATCAATGGGAATCCAGGGGCAAATTCTTAGGTGGTTAGAGTCAAACCTGACACATAGGAAGGTGGTCATGGTTGTTGGAGGTCAGTCATCTCAGCTCCAGGACACTTATGCAGGAGTTCCTCAGGGTAGTGCCCTAGGCCCAACCATCTTCAGCTGCTTCATCAATGACCTTCCCTCCATCATAAGGTCAGAGGTGGGGATGTTCGATGATAATTGCACAATGTTGAGCACCATTTGCAACTCCTCAGATACTGAAGCAGTCCATGTTTAAATTTAAGAAGATCTTGACAATATCTACGTTTGGGCTGACAAGTGACAAGTAACATTGACCACCTCCACTAAAAGTCATTCTAAATACCACCCCTTGACAGTCAATGGTGTTACCATTACCAAATCCCCCACTGTCATCATCCTGGGGGTTATCATTGACCAGAAACTTAACTGAACTTACCATATAAAAACACATTGGCTACAAGAGCAGGTCAGAGACAAGGGATACTGCAGCGAGTAACCCTGACTTCCCAAAGACTGTCCAATATCTACAAGGCACAAGTCAGGAATGTGATGGAATACTCCCCACTTGCCTGGATGAGTGCAGCTCCAACAACACTCAAGAAGCTTGACACCTTCCAGGATAAAGCAGCCCACTGATTGGTATTACATTCACAACCATCCACTCTCTGCACCAACGATGCTCAGGAGCAGCAGTTTTTACGATCTACAAGAACTATTGCAGAAATTCATTGAAGATCCTTAGACAGCACCTTTCAAACCCACTATCAGTTTCATCTCAAAGAACAAGGGCAACACCACCACCTTCAAGATCTCCTCCAAGCCATTTACTCTCCAGTTTTGGAAATATATTGCCATTCCTTCACTGTCACTGGATCAAAATCCTGGAATTCCCTCCCTAAAGGCATTGTGGGTCAACCCACAGCAGGTGGACTGCAGCAGTTCAAGAAGGCAGCTCACCACCACCTCTCAAGAACAACTTGGGATGGGCTATAAATGTTGGCCCAGCTAGCGACACCCACATATCCCACAAATGAATAAAAAGAAGTGAGATAACGAGAGTTCAGAGTTCCTGTTAGAGTAAAAAGTAAGGCTGGTAGGATTAGAGAACAATAGATGAATAAAGATATTGAGGTTCTAGTCAAGAAAAAAAGAATCATATGTCTGATAAAGACAACTTGGTTTAAATAAACTTCTTGAGCAATATAAAGAGGGTAGGGGCATTCTTAAGATGGAGATCAGGAAAGCAAAGAGCAGAAATGAGATAGCTTTGGCAAATAAGGTTAAGGATAATCCAAAGAGATTCCACAGGTTTATTGGGAGAACTAGGAAGGGTCATGAAAAAGCTTTAGTGGGTAAGGTTAAGGATAATCCTAAAGCGTTCTACACTTATGTGAGGAACAAGAGGATGGCCAAATTGAGGGTCAGGCCGATCAGGGATAGTGAAGGGAACTTGAAGGGTCCTTAATGAATACTTTGCTTCAGTAGTCACTACTGGGAGGGAACTTGATGTTTCAGAGGACAGCATGAAACAGATTGATATGCTAGAATAGGTTGATGTTAGGAAGGAAGATGTGCAGAAAATTTTGAAAAACATAAGGATAGATAAATCCCCTGGTCCGGACAGGATAATTCTTAGGTTACTACAGTAAGTGAGGGAAGAGATTGCTGCACCTTTGCTGGTGATTTGCCACTGGAATTGTAGCAGGTGATTAGAGGGTGGAAAATACTTGTTTGAGAAAGGGAAAAAGGATAATCCTTGGAATTATGTCAGTGGTGGGCAAATGCTGGAGAGTGCTCTGAGAGAGAGGATTTATGATTATTTGATTGATTGATTGTAGTTTGATTAGAGACAGTCAGCATGGCTTTGTGAGGGGCAGGTCATGCCTCACAAACTTATTGAATTCTTTGAGGATGTGATAAAACACATTGATGAAGGTAGAGCAGTGGATGTGGTATACATGAATTTTAGCAAGGTGTTTGATAATGTTCCACACAGTAGGCTCATTCAGAAAGTAAGGTGGCATGAGATACAGGGAAATCTGGCTGTCTGGATATAAATTGGCTGGCCCATAGAAGACAGAGGGTGGTGATAGATGGTAAGTATTTAGCCTGGAGCTTGGTGACCAATGGTGTTCTGCAGGGATCTGTTCTAGGACTCCTACTCTTTGTGGTTTTTATAAATGACTTGGATGATATGAAAGTTGGTAGAGTTGTGGATAGTGTGGAGGGTTGTTGTGGGTTGCATTGGAACATTGATAGAATGCAGAACTGGGCTGATGGAGTTCAACCTGGAAAAGTGTGAAGTGATTCACTTTGGTGTACCATGCTTCTTTTTCCTAGGGATGAATTTCTGTTGTGTTTCCAGAAACTCCTGCCATCGCTGTTCCACTGTCTTTCCTGCTAGGCTCCTCTCCCAGTCGATTCTACCCAGCTCCTCCCTCAAACCTCTGTAGCTGCCTTTATTGGGCTATAACTTCAACAGATGAACCAACATCTAGCTGAAGAAATTCCTCCTCATCTTAATTTTCAAAGGTCATCCCTTCACTACGAGGAAGCATCTTCTCTACATCCACTCTATCCAGGTTTTCAGTATACCGTAAGTTTCATCTTTCTAAGCTTCATCGATACTGACCCAGAGTCCTCTACCACTCCTTATATGTCAAGCCCTTTGTCCCCAGGATCATTCTTGTGAACCACTCATGTGAAATAACCCATTAATGTGTTGGATCTTTAGTTTGACCATATCAATAACCAATCAAAATTTAAGTGGCATTAGTAGCTGATGCACAGATTTGCCAGTCAATAAAATGAGACCACCGTGGAGATTTCTCACTAAAAGAGGCTGTCAAGTTTGAAATCTTTTGAAGACAGAAACTGCTGAGCTGTTTCTCTGTCTGTGACAGTGCGCTGCACTCCCAGGACTGTACCTGAGAGCCAAGTTAAATATATTGTTGGATATAATTTCAGTCATCTCAAAAAAAAAGACCTTAGATTATGTACAAGATCCATAGCAAGTATGACACCCTACTGCCCTCTACTACCCTCGAGGTAATTAGGGATGGACAATGAATACTGGTCTGGCCAGTGATGTATCCCTTGAATAAATATGCAAACAAAACTCTCATTTCAATCTGAACTGCCCTGCTATAAAGCAGCACTGCAGAATGGGAGCTTGTACATGTCCAATTGGGATCTCTGATGAGGAACAGGAGGGATACCAATAGCAACAGCACAAGGACAAACAGCAGCAACCCTCTCGACAGGCACATCCCTCTCCATCACACAGACATGGTGGAGACAGAGACCTAGTTCCAAGGGGGATATATGCCTGGCAAAAGGTATGTAAGTAGAGGATTGGCTTCCTCAATTGACAGATAAATAGTGCCTTGCAACAGTCAGACCTCTGTGCCATGTCTTTGCTGATATCTGCAGTCTCCTGGAAGAAAACCTCTTTCTAATGGAGTCAAGGTGGGTATGTATTATCAGTGTTGTCTAAGGTTAGTACAGCCCTGAACAGCTTCACGTCCAGACTCCAGTCAGCTGACCAAAAGTACATCTCTCAATGTGTGCTATACTATAACTGTCAAAGATGTTACTTTGATTCTGATGAGGCAACTGAAATTCTATGGATTATTGTCGTGTACGTACATGACCTTCTGCCAGTTTGGAGAAGTCTGATTGGATTCCAATGTAGAATTCAATTCCTTTAGAGGTTCCCTCCAGGGTAAGCCCTCGGATCAGGAGTATGGTCAGAATCACATTAGGTAATGTCGCAGTGAAATAAACCACCTGAGCACAGAATAAATTATTAGATATTCCCATATTCCCCATTTAAAGTATTCAACTTAACTGAATATTAAAGCAATAGGACTTTAATCGATGCAGAGAATGAAACAGAATAGAATTAGAGAAATAATAATCAGCTGGAGTACACTGTAACTGAAATTAAATCATACATTATTTTTCTAAGATATGATATATACTCATGAAAAGTTATATGTCAAAGGGTAAGATTTTAATTCAAAGATAGGGAGTTTGCTGTCACAAGAGAGAGATTTTGGAGAGATTGTAATCCATTCTGACCTATAAACAAGCTATTGTACTTACTATGTCGCAGACTGTTCCCATCAACCCAACCACCAACAGTAATGCAAGGGGATAATAGCTTGTAAGCAAACACGAGAAGCTGAACACATACCTTCACACGTGTGCTGTTCTATATTGCTATCCAGTAAGTTTACATCACAGCATGTTTGGTTTCATATTCGAAGTGGGTCGTAGTACAAAAAATTTGTACTTTTGAGTTAAAGATCAGGGTTCAACACATGCATGAGGGAAACAAAACTCCCCAGAGTCCCTGTAGCAGTAACTGAAATCCTTAAAATGAGGGAGACATTGCAGGAATACTGCTGTTCTTTTCCTCAGGAGAAAGATCCACAGATCTCCCTCAGGCCTGAAGTGCCAATTAAGTTTTATGAATCTCCCCCTCTTCAATGAGACACTGTTAACATTACCTGGGAGATAAACCAGCCACTTCACAAATAATTTATAAGCTCTAGTTTTATTGTTATAGAAATCTGTATTTTTATAATTGTTTTAATTCTACTCAGCACTAATCATTTACCTTTCCTGAAGATTTGATTCCTTTTGATAACACCGCCCCAATTATGAGCCAGGCCAGAAACAGACAGAGGGCTAAATACCAGACGATCTCCCCAGTCTCATCCATTGAACTTATACGGCGTAAAACCGCTTTACTGAACAAAATAACAATAGAAAACAGTTTGTCTAAGGTCAAATGTCTTTGCACAGAGACACCTTATAAGGTTAACAGGTTTTGTCTAGGTATTTTTCAATTATCCTGTTGAAAAGTGTTATTACATATCTTTGGAGCAGATAGGAAATGAACTCAGACCTGCTGGCTCAGTTGAAGGGACATTACCACCACATCACAAGGGATCTTCAAGATTTTGTTCACACTGTGAACGCTGATGAAATTCCTCAGATTCTAATTTAATTCAAAAACAAACATTCATAAGAAATGATTCATTGACTGCTTTACCATGCACAGGAACCCCTTCATTGACTTCCTGACTATAGATATGAATACAGGAACAGAGGAAGGCTATTTAACCCCTTGAGCCTGTCCTACCATTAAATGAGTTTGTGACTGATCTGGGACCTGACCTCCACCACCTCAGCTTCGCCCTCACTCCTTAATGAAATAGATAAAAGTCTGAGATGAATAAGGAAATCTAGCAACTCAGAGACACATGCTAAAGGCAAAACTGACCGACCTCAGCAACCTCTACATCTGGACAATGTTCCTTTTAATCACTGGAGAAAAATAGCAACTAACATGCTTACAGTGCACGGGCAGGATACATCCTCATGACTGATAACTTCACTAAACTAATAACTGTTTGATGAATTGGTAATATGATGAATGTAAGCATTACTTAAATAATTCCTACTATTGTCAGTTTATTTGGCATATCAAAGTAGATAGTATCTGACAATGGATCGCAGATCTTTGTCAAACCAACCTAAGGCATGTGTGTCAAAGGAGGAGTGACTCATATCCCCCTATCAGCTTACTATCCGAGGTTCAGAAAAGATTTACAAGGATGTTGCCATGGTTGGAGAATTTGAGCTGTAGAGAGAGGTTGAATAGGCTGCGATTGTTTTCCCTTGAGCATCAGAGGCTGAGATTTATAAAATCATGAGGGGCATGGATAGGATAAATAGACAAGGTATTTTCCCTGGGGAGGGAAGTGTCCAGAACTGGAAGGCATAGGTTTAGAGTGAGGGGGAAAGGTATAAAAGAGTCCAAAGAGGCAACTTTTTCATGCAAGAGTCATACATGTATGGAATGAGCTGCCAAAGGAAGTGGTGGAGGCTAGTACAATTGCAACATTTAAAAGGCATCTGGATGGGTATATGAATAGGAAAGTTATGGAAGGATATGGGTCCAGTGCTGGCAAGTGGGACGAGATTGGGTTGGGATATCTGGTCAGCATGGACAAGTTGAACTGAAAAGTCTGTTTCAGTGCTATACATCTCTATGACTCTATTAATGTTGTTAATACTGTTTCAATATATTTTTATAATTATTAAAAGGACAACAGGTACTTGTATAAAACAGTTTCATTTGTCTGTTTGTGACCTCTTATCTTTGGAAAAAAGGGTTATGTCAGGTTATATCTCAACATCCATGTGTGATATACCATTTCGAAAAATGGTCATGATGCCAGCAATATATCATGGCATGTGACATAGTGGTACAAAGTTCTCCGTCTCCATCTTACTGACCTCTAGCCTCTTGCAGAATGACATACTGAGAAACATACTACAGTACATTTGATTATTGAGCTTGAGTCCAAACGCACAATTGTCAGTGACTGTAGTGTACACTAGTAAATATGAGGAGCTATAACAAGTCTATTGAATTCTTTAGTACTGCATAACCCACATTTCATCTTTATGTTATAGGCGTGAATAAAAGTGTCACAGTGTGATAGTTGCAAATCACCAGCATTTCATGCCATATCAAGTCAAGGCCAGAAAGAGAGAATACCCAAGGAACTAATAATAAAAGGGAACTTAAGCTAATTAATATCAGCAGTGAAAAAGTATTGGAAAAAACTAAGTGATGAAAAGCCAATAGATCCCCAGGACCTTAAGGGGTACATCCTCATCTGGAAAGAGGTATCTACAGAGATAATGGACCAATGAGTGAATATGTTTCAGAATCCCTATGGTTTAGAATGGTCTCAGTGAAATTAGCAAATGTACCATTACTTTCCAAGAAAAAACAGGAAAGTGAAAATAGGAACTGACTGACCAGGCAGCTGACATCAATTGATGGAAAAATGTTTTAATGTTATTATCAAGAGAAACATAACAACCCATTACAAACATATTATACGATACATATTTACTAAATGAAAATCATATTCAATTAATTTGTTAGATGCTTTCTTGGTTACAAATAATGAAGAATTTGGATTTTCAAAGGTATTCAGTTATGTCGGAGAAAAGATTAGTGTACAAATAAAATGGTCATGGAGTTAAGGGGGCACATCAGCATGGATGGAGAATAGACAGCATGATTTCAAAAGGCAGATCATACTCGACTAACTTAATTGATAATTTGTAATGAAATAATGGATAATGCTGATGATGGAAATCCAATGTATGTTGTATATATCGATTTTAAAACTACATTTGACACATTAAAAAACTGGTTAATAAAACTGATGCTTCTGGTATAGGAGGACCTGTGTCCAACTGTGTTTTAAAATGGCTTAAATGTAGAATACAATGAATTATAGGAATTGGTTATTGTCATAGTGAAGGATAATATACAGTGGTGTATCCCAAGGATCAATACTGGATCCATGATTTGATTTGCGTTTACTCTAAATAGCCTGACTCCAGAATGCAGAATAGTACTTCAAGATCTTGCGGAAGAAACCAGACTTCAAGAATTGGTGAGCAGTGACAATGATAGAAATTGCCTCCAACTTTAGACCATCAGACCATAAGACATAGAAGTGGAAGCAAGGCCATTTGGCCCATCGAGTCCACTCCGCCATTTAATCATACCTGATGAGCATTTCAACACCACTTACCCGCACACTCCTCGGAGGCCTTAATTCCTTGTGAAATCAAAAATTTATCAATCTCTGCCTTGAAGACATTTAACGTCCCAGCCTCCACTGTGCTCTGTGGCAATGAATTCCACAGGCCCACCACTCTCTGGCTGAAGACATGTCTCCTCATTTCCGTTCTGAATTGAACCCCTCTAATTCTAAAGCTGTGCCCACGGGTCCTAGTCTCCCCACCTAATGGAAACAACTTCCCAGAGTCCACCCTTTTAAGCCATGCATTATCTTGCAAGTTTCTATTAGATCTCCCCTCAACCTTCTAAACTCTAAACAATCCCAGGATCCTCAGTGTATATCACATGTTAGGCCACCATTCCAGGGATCATCCAGGTGAATCTCCGCTGGACACGCTCCAGTGCAGTGAGTCCTTCCTGAGGTGTGGGGCCCAAAATTGGACACACTACTCTAAATGGGGCCTAGCTAATGTTTTATAAAGTCTCAGAAGCACATCGCTGCTTTTACATTCCAGCCCTTTTGAGATAAATGACAACATTACATTTGCTTTCTTAATCACAGATTCAACCTGCAAATTAACCTTTAGAGAATCCTGGACTAGCACTTCCAGATCCCTTTATACTTTGGCTTTAGGAATTTTCTTACCATTTAGAAAATAGTCCATGCCTGTATTCTTTTTTCCAAAGTGCAAGACCTCACATTTGCTCACTTTGAATTTCATCAGCCAGTTCCTGGACCACTCTCCTAAACTGTCTAAATCTTTCTGCAGCCTCCCCACCTCCTCAGTACTACCTGCCTGTCCACATAACTTCCTAAGATCGTCAAGCTTCACCAGATTGCCACCAGTCCCTTCATTCAGATCATTAACATAAAGTGAACAGCTGTGGCCCCTACACCAAACCCTGCGGGACACTACTGGTCACTGGCTGCCATTCCGAAAAAGAACCTTTTATCCCAATTCTCTGCCTTCTGTCAGACAGCCAATCCTCAATCCATGCCAGTAGCTCACCTCAAACACCATGGGCGCTCATCTTACTCAGCAGCCTTTCATGAGGCACCTTATCAAAGGCCTTTTGGAAGTCCAGATAGATTATTTTTACTGGGTTTCCCTGGTCTAACTTACTTGTTACCTCTTCAAAGTATTGAAAGGTTTGTCAGGCACAACCTCCCCTTACAAAATCCATGCTGACTTGTTCTAATCTGACCCTGCACTTCCAAGAATTTAGATGTCTCATCTTTAACAATGGATTCTAGAATTTTACCAACAACTTAGGTTAGGCTAATCGGCTTATAATTTTCCATCTTATGTCTTGATTCTTTCTTGAAGAAGGGGATAACAACAGCGATTTTCCAATCATCTGGGACTTTCACTGACACTAATGAGCTTTGAAAGATCACAACCAACACCTCCGCTATTTCCTCTGAACTCTAGGATGTAGCCTATCGATGCTAAGAGATTTAAGAATTTTTACATCTTTTAGCTTCTCTAGCATTTTCTCTTTTGTAATGGCTACCATACTCAACTCTGTCCCCTGACTCTCCTTAATTGTTGGGATATTACTCGTGTCTTCCACTGTGAAGATTGACGCAAAGTACTTATTAAGTTCTTCAGCTATTTCCTTATCTCCCAGCACTAGCCTTCCTACATCAATTTGGAGCAGCCTAATGTCTACTTTTGCCTCTCGTTTGTTTCTTATGTATTGAAAGAAACTTTTACTACCATTTCTAATATCACTGGCTAGTCTACCTTCATTTGATCTTCTCCTTTCTTATTTCTCTTCTTGTTATTCTTTGTTTGTTTTTGTACTCTTCCCAATCTTCTGATTTCCGAGCGCTCCTGGCCACTTTATAGACTCTCTCTTTTTCTTTGACACATTTCCTGACTTCCTTTGTCAGCTATGGCTGTCTAATCACCCCCACCCCCTCACCCGATAATCTTTATTTTCCTTGGGATGAACCTCTGTACTGTGTCCTAAATTACATCCAGAAACTCCTGCCATTGTTGCTCTGTCTTCCCCACTAGGCTCTGCTTCCAGTCATTTTTCTTCAGTTCTTCTCTCATGTGCCTGTGATTATCTTTATTTAACTGTAACAACATTACATCCGATTTTGCCTTCTCTCTTTCAAACTGCAGACTGAAATCTATCATATTCTGTTCGCTGCCTCCTACGTGTTCCCTTACTATGCCTCATTACATAGCACTAAGTCCAGAATAGCCTGCTCCCTTGTGGGCTCCATCATAAGCTGTTCCAAAAAGCCATTCTCTAAGCATTCCATGAATTCCCTTTCTATGGATCCACCGGCAACATTATTCACCCAGTCCACCTACATATTGAAGTCCCCCTTGCCTTTCTGACATGTTCTGTCTATTTCCCAGTCCATCTTATGCTACTGGTCTTGACAACTGTTAAGAGGTCTGCACATAACTCCCATCATGTTTTTTTGACCTTTGTGGTTCCTCAACTCCACCCACACAGACTCCAAATCATCTGACCCGAATGTCATTCAGTGCCATAGATTTAATTTCATTCTTAACTAACAAGGCAACCTGCCCCCTCCGCCCACCTCCCTGTCTTTTCGATAAGCTGTTAATCCTTGGATATTTAACTGCCAGTCCTGAAACCCCTGTAATCACGTCTCTGTGATGCCTACATCATAATTATTCACAATGATTTGTGCCATTAATTCATCTACTTTGTTACGAATACTACGAGCATTCAGATGAAGCACCTTAATGATAATTTTCTTATCCTCATGATTTCTAGTAATAAATCCTAAGTTATCCTTCGTTTTTGCTTCATTCCTCGTCTGCCTTGAACTCAAACCCTGCACACATGCTAACTTGCTGCTTTACATGGATGAGTTCCAAATGCACAGATTTCATGTGTGATTTCATACTGAATGGCCCAAAAAGACCTGGAAATTTCAGTTGTGGAAGTGACCAAGAAAAGAAACCCTGTTCAGCATCTGGAAGGGGCTGCTCTCCAATCATGTGCTGTTTCTCCCACATTTGCTACTGATAGGGTGACTAGTGCAGAAATGTGGGGGAGAAACAGCCTGTGATTGCAGGAGCAGTAAGCAGATGTGAGTGGGGGGCACATAATCCTGAGCACCACAACAGTAATGATGTGAGAGGCTGTTGGGGAGATGTTCCTCTGGGGAAGAGACTGCCAATGAGAGAGGCAATGAGGAGACACTGATGGGAACAAGGCTGCCATGAGGAGATGTTGCTGTGGGGCAAGCGCTGCCAAGAAGACAGTGGTTTCTGTTGGTAGAGACTACAAGGGGGAAATGGCGTTGCTAGGAGAGAAAGGCTACAATGTAGAGGCCAGGAAGAAAAGAAGGTGTAAAGGGAAAAGGCTGTGAAGGGAACAGAACAGCTTTAAACTTGTCAATTAAAAATTTACTGTTGGTCAGAAAAATGTCAAGCCTCTGAGACAATGAATTCCTTGCAAATAAATGTGACGTCTTTAGCTTAAGGCTGTGTAAATTCAAGACTGTACAGGAAAAAAAGCAGTGGATATTATTCTAATGCACACTATTATTTGGATAATTGAATACTGAATAGATTTATTTCAATAAAAACAGGTTTGTTTTTTGTGTTAACATCTCTCAAATTATTTTGCATACCATGAACACCTGAGATGCAAGGACTGTGTTAAAGTTAAACTTGCAATTTTTTTGTATGAACTGAGATCCCAAACAATGATAAACAGCTGCATTTTAATAGTGTTTTTCAAGACTTTAAGATTTTTCAAAGTGTTAGTCAGTGAAGGAAACACTAGGGAAGTCTAATTAGATATTATAGTGGGAAGAAAAATAATCAAATAAGCAAACAATTAATTTAGGGGAGTCTATGGCAAAGGTGCATAACCTGAAAATTAGAGACAGAACCTTCAGGAGTGAAATTAGGAAACATTTACATAAGGCAGCTGGAAGAAGTTTAGAACTCAAATATGCAAGTAAGAATTGATGCTTGATTAAAAGCAATGTTGGATAAATTGTTAAATTAAAATCTATTGAGTCTAAGATATAGTAAAAAGGATAATAACTGCCCGGTTAAAATCCTCCAACTTCAAGCATATCCAATGAAAATGTGTTAGTTGTGACTTCACCAGTGTGGACAGGGTAGGGTAATGATTTTCTGTGCTGCAGTGTTCGTCAGATATTTTTGAAAGAAGCTTTAGTTTCTAACTTCTGCCTATTGCCTTATACTGATTAAAATACTGCTGTGCTGACAATATTAATGCTTATCGTGGGTGTGCTGATCATATGTTTAATGGAGGATGATAATTGAGGATTCTTCAAATTCTGCTTTTGAGTTAGGTCTCAATTCCATACTTGTCAACACGTGTACAGAAGATAATGTTACTGCCTGAGTGCATCACCTAATGAAAGTGTGAGTGAGAATGGAAAAGGAAACCCTGAAAATCAAAAAAAAACATCAAAATGGAGCATTCAAAATCTAAAAGAAGCTTTTGAAAGAAAGATATTTGACCTCTGTGAAATGTTTATTCAGGCCAAATGGACAGGTAGATGGCAAATGGGATTTCATCCAAAGACACATGAAGTGATGCTTTTTTGGCAGAAGTGATGAGTAGAGGTAATACAGATTTAATGGCATTGTTCGAAAGAGCTTACGTGATTAAAAGTTGTTGGCAGTTGTTTCGCATTGATCATTGAAGGCAGCAAGATATTGGAATGTAAATGTGAAGAATTGATTAATACAGACAGGAAGCAGACAGCAATGTTTTTAAATTGGCAGGCTGGCCAATAAAAAACAGAACAGTCAAAGAAATGTGTCAGTGTAGTTCAATTCCCTGAGGGGTGTGCAGCATTGAGGTATTCATGTCACTCCCTAGTTCATCAGACCATAGCCATGTATTCCTTATATCCACCTGAGCCATCCTGGGCCATCACAGTATCCTCAATTCCAGCTACCTCCTCAAATAATAACTCATTCTTTCATCTCTTCACCTCTGAGACATTACCCTTTGGTAAAGTCAGGTTGTGGAAGACATGCAAACAACTATGATGCCGGACACATTGTTTATAGTCTACAGCACAGTACTTCATCGGTCGAAGTATCTTCCTCAGTAGCCCTATTGTGATGGTTTTGTGCCTTTAAGAGAGATGTATTATCTGCTGTTTCTCTTGCAGAGAGGTGTTGCCACAGAGACCAGACTGTCTGCTGCAGGCAGACAGTTGGTAAATAGTTTGGCAATATCCCTCAGTGTTTTTTTTTCATGAGACAAAAGAGGCATAAATGGGTGAAGGGTTCATACAGACCCAGGAAAGGTTTAGCTTTTCTTTTAGTTCATGAGATGGTTTCTTCTGCTGCTGAGCTAACAGTTTGACTTCTCTGCTGTTAGAGTCTTAGGTGAAAGGCTTCCTCTTTGAAATAATATGAGGTAGACTATTTCTTTCAGTATTTTGTTCTGTTGGACAGGAGAGAGGCAGCACATGACAACTTTAACTGTTTTACTAAATTGCCTTGTCAAGTGTGTGTTTATGGGATGCTCCTTATATTGGAACAGTTGATAATGTTTTACTTAAGTACGAATCATCCTGTTAAGTATTTCAAAACAGTTAAAGTTATGCCATTTATTTTTGTATTTTAATTGCGTCATAAGGATAATGTTTGTTTTGATTAATGCTGAGTAGTCGACTAATCAAATCAAATCTGGAAGACAGCACCTTACACTAGCCTGGAAATAAATATTAAAGGTAGGGTCGAGGCTATCTCTTTACTATATCTTAGAAGGGTCTGGTCTCGTCCATAATACTGTGGTCTGCTTTAGAATGACCCCTGTGGAAGCACGCACAGTGCAGTACAACAACCCCACATCAGTCTGTGGATCCTCATGGGTGTCTACTGTATAAACTAACACTCTGAAAGAGTTAATGTTTGAGCTACATTGATCTCCACCCAATCTGCTGATGTCCCACAATTCTGGGTTAGGAATCAATTGGAGTCTGAACTGGTCTCCTGATGGAGATACACATGTCTTTGCTGCATATGGCTGATAATAAATCAAAATTAAAATCTGATTGAAGATTTGTAGCTCGGGTATCCGTTGTTGTGGTTCTGCTTGCCGAGCTGGAAGTTTTTGCTGCAAACGTTTTGTTCCCTAGCCAGGGAACATCATCAGTGCTGTTGGAGCCTCGTGTGAAGCGCTGCTTTGATGTTTCTTCCGGTATTTATATTGGTTTGTTCTTGCCGCTTCCGGGTGTCAGTTTCAGCTGCAGTGATTTGTATGTGGGGTCCAGGTCGATGTGTCTGTTGATGGATGTTCTTGCCATTTCCGGGTGTCAGTTTCAGCTGTAGTGGTTTGTATATGGTGTCCAGGTCAATGTGTCTGTTGATGGAGTTTGGGGATGAATGCCATGCTTCTAGGAGTTCTCTGGCTGTTCTCTGTCTGGCTTGTCCTATGATAGTGGTGTTTTCCCAGTCAAATTCATGATGCTGGTTGTCTGAGTGTATGGCTACTCGAGATAGCTGAACATCAGCTAGCCACAAAACGACACGACCAGCTATCTCTAGTAGCCATACACTCAGACAACCAGCAACATGAATTTGACTGGGAAAACACCACTATCATAGGACAAGCCAAACAGAGAACAGCCAGAGAATTCCTAGAAGCAACGACACGACCAGCTATCTCTAGTAGCCATACACTCAGACAACCAGCAACATGAATTTGACTGGGAAAACACCACTATCATAGGACAAGCCAAACAGAGAACAGCCAGAGAATTCCTAGAAGCATGGCATTCATCCCCAAACTCCATCAACAGACACATTGACCTGGACACCATATACAAACCACTACAGCTGAAACTGACACCCGGAAGCGGCAAGAACATCCATCAACAGACACATCGACCTGGACCCCACATACAAATCACGACAGCTGAAACTGACACCCGGAAGAGGCAAGAACAAACCAATATAAATACCGGAAGAAACATCAAAGCAGCGCTTCACACGAGGCTCCAACAGCACTGATGATGTTCCCTAGCCAGGGAACGAAACGTTTGCAGCAAAAACTTCCAGCTCGGCGAGCAGAACCACAACAATAAATCAAAATGCATTAAGGATTAGTGTAACCTGTACGTAGTTACTGTCATGTAATAAAATACACTGTGTAATCTAAGGCAAGTGATGAGACTTACTCATGATCCATCGTACTCATAACTTGCTGGTGAGATAACTAACCCAGCACCTGACAGTGGAGAAATTATTTGTTGAAGGGTAATTAAACAGTGAGAATGTGACTTTTTTGCCTCTCACCCGATCAAGTTCACCCATCTACCAATCTTTTCACCAGCTCTGAGAACAGAATATCCCACCCTTTATTTTGTTTGACTGGAGAATCTAGAACATGGAAGTCTAGCCTCAGGATAAAAGGTCACTTTCTGAGCACTAGGCTAAGCAGAAATTCATCAGATTGTGTTGAACGCCAGGCTGGAGGAGCCTCTACGTATTCTTTCTGCCCTTGTAACATATTTCAGTTTTGTCACTGATGTTAAGGGCAAAACTCTATATAAATCTAAGTAGTTGTTGTTAACATCCTTTTAAAACTATATTCCAGGGTGCGAATGGTATTAAGGGAGACTAAATTTGGTATTGTTTTCAATATTGTCTCTCATTCTACTCATTTTTTATAGGAATAAAGCTTTGTTAAATAGTCAATGCTGATGTGATTCCCCTGTGGGCTGATTTGGTTTGAAGGAGTTCCTGACGGTGCTTCATTGACAGCCTGACATTGCTCTGTTAAAACTACCTGGGTTAGTCTCTCCCAGTGAATTCAGCTCCTTCATATCATTAAACATCTGTTCACTCCCAATTTCCCTAATAAATTTCCCTGGATTATGGGTTAAACACAATACTATATTCAATTGATAATTCAAAGAAAGGGAGATCAGTCTTCAAACCCAAATATATAAGAAAATAAATATTTGTTTGATAAAATCTACACTGCTTAAATTCCTGTTAAAAGGAAAGCTGCGGTGTTACAAACCAGGGAAATACAAACTAAAGCAAGAGCCCCTGTTAGTATACAAGAGGAGAATAATGTAAATCTTGACTGCAATCAAACAGCTTCTCTCTCATTTACCAACGAACTATCCCAGGAGGAGTTGTTGGCCCAGCTATGCAGATTAGAGGTGTAGCTCTCTGAATCGTACTTACTCCTAGTATTGCTCACTCGGACCATGGTGAGGAATGGAGATTTCTGATCCATTTCGACAAGTTTCATTGTTTGTCTGCAGCCATGTTATATTAACAATTTCAAAATATCCATTGTCCAGAGAGAAATTGCAGATTGGATCTGGAAATTATGGAACAAGTTTTTAAAGGATAATTTACTTACTTAGGACGTACAGATTATTAGGAGGGCAGGCATTAACTGCTAATCTTAGTTGTGCAGGTCATTAGGCCTCTTTAGATGGCAGTTAACGGACAACCGCATTTGCTAAGATAAAACAGTTTATTATAGACCAGTCTGCCAATGAGGTACAGTCAACAATTCAAGAGTCTCCTGGTCACGTTCAATGAAGTCAACATTTTATTTCCAGTTTTTTGCTCAAATTCTTATATTTCAAATTCTAGTGATATAATTAAGATCATTGTTCCACTCTGTCTGAATCAGTTTAATCCCTTTGCATGGCAAGATTACAGATGGATCAGAACACAGAGTTATAGTCTGTACGCTGCACTCACACAGAGCCCAGCTCGGGCAAATCACTCTGTTTGCAATGGTCAATTTCACGGAGTTTGAACTGCTTGTCACTGATAATATTGCATTCAATTATTAAGCGTGACTTCAATAACTGTTGATTTATCACACAAGATTTCAGAACTGGCAAGAACATGGACAAGAGTATACTACAGGACTTCAACATATTTCCAATGAAGGCTCAGTGAAGAACTTAAACAGAAAGAGTGATTGTTGAATGAACCTCTGAGTGCACACGATCAGGGTGCACAAACCTCTCGGCATCATATCATCCCATAAATAGCAACTGCAGTTTTGCCAATTTCCTTCTGTTTCTTCCTCCTATTTAGTAAACCTTGTTTCTACTACTTTCTGGTTTGGAGACAGAATTTCAAACAGACACACAATGATTGGGCAATGAGAGCGGACGGACAGACTTGAAAGTAGAAGTTTTCAGAAAAATCAAAAGCAGCAACAGAAATGCACGGCATTGACAGAGAGCAGTGTTTTGGATGAAAATGAAATGTGTGCATTTAGGAAAAACAGGAAATGAAAGGGCATTAGTGAATAATGTGGCGCAAGGAAGAGGTGCTTGCTAGAAGCACAAATTCAATTGCAAAAAGTGCTTAGCATAAATTAGATCAATGAGTATAAATCAAATTTATATATGACCTAATAACAAATATTGTTACCAATATCATTTATCAGGATGGGTCTTTTTCCTAGGGTGGGTGAGTTCAAAACTAGGGGGCATCGTTTGAATGTGAGGAGTAAGATTTAAAAATGAAATAAGGGACAACCACAGAGATGTGGAATGAAATGCCACAGGAAGTGGTGGATGCAGGTACATTTACAACATTTAAAAGACATTTGGATAAGTACATGAATAGGAAAGGTTTGGAGGGATTTAGACCAAAAGTAGGCAAGCAGAAGCATGTTAGTTTGGGAACACAGTTGGCATGGACTGTTGGACCAAAGGATCTGCTTTCATGCTGTATGACTCTATTACTCATAATTGCATCAATACCATAGTAAGAACAAAACTCTGGGATAATGATACTAGAGAAAAATAATCAGTCCTCTGAGCACACACAATGTGTGCATAAACCTCATCAGTATCACATGATCCCATAAACTGCAACTACAGTTTTCCCAATTTTCATCTGTTTATTCTCCCTATTTGGTAAACTTCTTTTCTTTTCTACGTTCTAATTTGTGGGATAGAACATGAACCAAACACAAATTGTGTTGGACGGTGGCAGCAGCAGGACAGATTAGGAGTTTCAGAACATACAAAGGCAAGAAAGGAAATGCCAAGACAATGAGATGCAGCAGTGTTTTGGATGAAACTGAAATGTTTGCATTTGGAAAAGATTGGAAAAGAAAGGGCATTAGTGATGAAAGTGGTGTCAGAAAGAAGTAGGAAGAAGTGTTTGATAAAAGCACCAATTCAAATGCACTTGAGACAAACTAGATGATTTATGAGTTCCAATTAAAATTATATATGATCTAACAATAAATAGTATTGCTGATATCATTAGTTCAGAAAAGATAGAACAGGATGTTGCCAGGAATGGAGGGATTCAGTTATAAAGAAACACTGGGTGGACTGGGACTTTTTTGTGCAAAGTAGGAGGATGAGAGATTACCTTATTGAGGTTTATAAAGTCATGAGGGACATGGATAAGGTGAATAGCAATAGTCTCTTCCCTAGTGTGGGCGTGTTCAAAACTTAAGGGTATATTTTTAAAAGATGAGAGGAGAAAGATTCAAAAATGACATGAGGGGCAACTTTTTCATACAGAGAGTGGTTCGTATGTGGAATGAACTGCCAGAGGAAGTGATGGATGCAGATACAGTTCCAACATTTGCAAGACATTTGGATAAATACTTGAATAGGAAAGAATTGGAGGCATGTGGGCCAGACACAGGCAAGTGGGACTAGTTTAGTTAGGGAATATGGTCGGCATGGACTAGTTGGACCAAAGGGTCCATTTCCAAACTGTTATGACTTTGCAACTCTAACTTGAAATGGTATCAATACCAAAGGAACAACAAAACTTTGGGATAATGACAGTAGAGTGAAAGAACCTAACCTCAGGAAATCAAGAATTAGAATCAGTTTGGGTGGATCTCAGTAAAATCAAGGGGGAGAAAGCACTTGCGTACGTTATTACACAGCCCCCAACAGGAGCTGCAGAGTAGGGCAGAGTGAATGTCAGGAGACTTGTGCTCCATGTAATTTGGGTAATCATTGATCATTGACAAAGTTACTCTTCATATAGACTGGGCAAACATTAATAGCAGTGACAGCTTGCAGGACAATTACAGAGAAAGTTCGCAATTGATCTCCTAGATCAGTGTGTTCACAAATCAACAAGGAGGCAATTTTGGATCAAGCATTCTGTATGAGAAAGGACTAATTAACACCCCTGTAGAGAAGGAGTCTCTAGGGAAGACTGACTGACAGTAATATGAAATAGTTTAACATTGAAATGCTTTCACAATCAGTCAAATCTTGGGCCTTGTATCTAAATAGCAGACAGGTCAACTATGATAGACTGGGAAACTCAATTAAAAGTTGAGGTAGTAGGTAAGCAGAAGTAGAATTTGAAGACAATCTACGATAAATATAATTTAATGTAAAATCCACACTTTATGTACATTCCTTTAAGGCAAAAACACTGCACAGAAAATGTAGTCCAACTGTGGTGACAAAGAGACGTAAAGACAACATTCAATGCAAGTTAAAATCTAAGAATATCGCCCTAAACAGTAGTGAGCTGAGGTTTGGGGTATTGAAGACTTCAGTAAAGGACAAGAAAAGAAAAATGAAAATCAGAATTGGCTAACAAGAGAGACATGAAAGCAGATTTTAAATGTTTCTGTGGGTATATGAATCTGAAACAATTAGACGAAAGAAAAATATGCCCATTTGATGCAGAGAGAGGTGAAATTGGGATTTGACAAAGATTTTGAAAGTAATGAACATAGTCCCGCCATTTCAGAAAAAAAGAAGGAAGCATAGACCGGTTAGCCTAGTGGGCAAAATGCTGGATTCTATCATAACAGTAACACACTTACAGATGATGGAGTAGATCCAATTTACAGGAGTCATAGTTATGTTTTACAAACCTTCCCTCATTTAAAATGAAACTAAAATGTTCCTGAGAGGAGAATGGTGGGAAGACTATGGCTCTGCTCAGAAATTAGGACATCATGAACAACAAACCAAACCCAAAACTGACTGAAAATCAAATTGGTCAGACTATTGAGTACAGGAGTTGAGAAGTCACGTTGCAGCTTACAGGACATTTTTAGGCAAATTTTAGAATATTGCGTGCAATTCTGGTCTCCTTCCTATTGGAAGGATGTTGTGAAACTTGAAAATGTGCACAAAAGATTTACAAGGATGATGCCAAGGTTGGAGATTTGAGCAATAGGGAGAGGTTGAATAGGCTGGGGCTGTTTTCCCAGGAGCGTCAGAGGCTGAGGGGTAGGATAAACAGACAAAGTCTTTTTCCTGGGGTTGGAGAGTCCAGAACTAGAGGGCACAGGTTTAGGGTGAGAGGGGAAAAATATAAAAGAGACTTAAGGGGCAACTTTTCTATGCAGATGGTGGTAAATGTATGGAATGAGCTGCCAGAGGAAGTGGTGGAAGCTAGTAGAATTGCAATATTTAAAAGGCATCTGGATGGGCATATGATGAGGAAGGGTTTGGAGAGATATTGGCTGGGTGTTGGCAGGTGGGAGTAGATTGGGTTGGGATATCTGGTCGGCATGGACAAGTTGGACCGAAGGGCCTGTTTCTTTGCCGTACGTCTCTATGACTATGGAGAGAAAGTGAGAGAGCGAGAGAGCAAGAATGAGAGTGAGAGACAGAGAGGGACAGAGAGGGATAGAATGCAGCTGCTCTGAAGGCAAGAAATAACTTTTTGTGTTAGCAGCCAATTCTGGTAAGAGTTGACTCTGCTGGTATCTTGGGGTTTTGCTGCCTAGATTAGAAAACGTTTTAGGAATTAATTGTTAAATGGTGTATGCAGAACCTTTGTTCTTCCACTGACCCTTCTTCAACTAGCCCAACAAGACATAGAAGAAAGTGAGGAATGCAGATGCCAGAGAGTCAGAGACCAAAAGCATACTGCTGGAAAAGTACAACAGGTCAGGCAGCATCTGATGAATACGAGAGTTGACATTTCGGGCATAAACCCCATTCTGAAAGAAGGGCTTCTGCCCAAAACATCGGCTCTCCTGTCCCACTGATGCTGCCTGACCCGCTGTGCTTTTCCAACCCCATACTTTTTGATTTCAACTGGGTGTGGCCAGCCAATCATGTATTGCCCATGACCATCATAGTTGTACAGTGCCATCACAGAGCAGTTTCTGTCAGAAGGCCAGCAGAATGCCTTGTATTCAAGAGCAAAAAATACCAGCTTTATATGAGGGGAACAAATATGAGACCACCTGACATTTACACATTGCTTCTGCAACTCTCACTCTCCCCTGCTGAATTGCAGAATTTCAATTGGCACATGGTCTGTTCCTGCGTCATAAACCCGATGTGATCCTGGCAACCATATTGATGAGCAGGCAGCAAGATGTTTGCATCTCACCTTAACTGGGCACAGACAAATTGTGCAGTACAATTCCCTGCTGTCAGAACATTATTAGTCAGCAATTTTAACACACTGAAGTTAATGAAAAAGTTGAAATTTAAGTCAGAATTCAGACAATTTACAATTGTCTGTTCTGATTTAATGTATATTTATGGCCCAAAGTGTACTAAATTCCCGGCAATAGAAATTATTATTTTCATGAATGCTTACCCTATATTCAAAAAAAAGGTATCGTTGATTATCCTTGGAAATCCAATGACTCAATAATATTCTTGCTACTGACATCTATGCAAGATGTTCTATGCAAAACGATTGTCCATTTCTCTCACTCATTCAGATTGACAGAATGAGCAATCAGTCCCAACAGAATTGAGCACTGTCCCTTTGAGAGTCCTGCTGCATGTTTCATCCACTCCCCACCAACTGAAGCACTCTACTCACGGCAATGGTGATTGGAAGGATGCAAACAGGTAGTACAGACTGTAGGCGAGGACACAGGTATATGAAATGTTGTCAAATGCTGTAAATACAATGGTATTTATGCCCAAACCTTAAAATTAAATAAGAAGCATGAGATTAGTTTTGAAACTGTTCTGAAATAAATTAAGAGACATTGAACCATAGAGTCCTACAGCACGGCAGCAGGCCCTTTGGCCCAAACTGCCCCATGCTGACCAAAATGTCACTCTACAAAATACCCTGGAAGAACTGCAACAAACATTACATTGGATAGATGGGCAGGAAAATTGCCAACAGGATACACGAGCACCAAGTAGCCACCAAAAGACATAACCAACTATCACTGGTATCCTTACACACAGATGAAATGGGGCACTAGTTCGACTGGGACAATACATCCATCCTGGGACAGGCTAAACAAAGACACCCATGGGAATTCCTAGAAGCCTGGCATTCAAACCGAAACTCCATCAGCAAATACATCGATCTGGACCCCATTTGGACTTAGAAAAAGAACCAGAAGATATCACCCATCATGACAGACTGAGACTCGTAAAGAGAAAGTAGGACAGAACACCAGCGCTTCAACAGAGGCTCACTGATTATGTTACCTAGCAAAATGTCTGAGAACAAATGTACCAACGCAGCGAGCAAACTTACAACCTGAACCACAACCTGAGCTACTAACCTTCTCAAAAATTGCAAATGTCCATCTGTCCTAATCCCATTTCCCTGCACTTGGCCCATATCCTTCTAATTCTTTCCTATCCATCTATTTGTCCAAATGGCTTTTAAATGTTGTTAATATACCCACTTCCACTGGCAGCTCATTCCATATGCATACCACTCTCCTTATGAAAAAGGTTGCCCTTCAGTTTTATTCCCTTTTATTCTTTTCCTCTAACCTTAAACTGATGCCCTTTGGTCCTCAATTCCCCAATTCTGTGAAAAGACAGAGCATTCACCCTACCTATGCCTCTTATCATCTTATACACCTCTATAAGATCCTCCCTCAGTCTCCTAATAACTCAGACCATTGAGTCCAAGCAACATCCTTGTAAATTTCTACTGCACTCTTTCCAGTTTAATAACATATTTCCAATAACAAAGTGACCAAAACTGAACACAATACTTCAAGCGCGGCATCACGAATGTCCTGTTTAACTGCAACATAACTCCCCAATTTCTATACTCATTGGCCAGACTGATGAAGGCCAGTGTGCCAAAAGCCTTCTTCACTGCCCTATCTACCTGTGACTCCACTTTCAGTAAACTGGGAATCCCTGAACTCTAAGATCCTTCTGTTCCACTCACTCCTTACAGCCTTACCATTCACCATGAAACTCCTACCTTGATTTGATTTTCCAAAATGCAAGACCTCACGCTTATCTATATTAAGTTCCACTTGCCATTTCTCGGACCACTCCCAGCTGATCAAGGTCCTGTTGCAATTTATGATAACCTTCCTCACTCTCCATTATACCACCTATTTTAGCGTCGTCAGCAAAGTTACTAATCACGCTTTGAACATTCTCATCCAAATCATTCATATAGATAACAAACAGTAATGGGCCAAGCACCAACCTCTGAAGCATTCCACTTGTTGCAGTCCAACAAGCAGCTTTCCGTTATTACCCACTGCTTTCTACCATCAAGCCAATTGTGGATCCAATGTGCCAGCTCCAACTGGATTACATGCGATCTAGCCTTTCAGAGCAGCCTACCATGTGGAATCTTATCAAAGGCCATACTGAAATCCATTTTGACTATGTCTACCGCCCCACCCTCAACCACCTTCCTGGTCACTTCACCAAAGGTTGCTAACAAATTTGTGAGGCATAGTCTCTCATTCACAAAACCATGCTGACTACTCCTAAACAAACCGTTTTTCCAAACGCATGTACACCTTACCCCGTAGAATCTTCTCAAGCAACTTACCTACCATACATGTTAGGCTTACTGATCTATCGTACCCAAGCTTTTCTTTACAGCCCTTCTTGAATAAGGGCACACCATTCCTCCTCACAGAATTAGCTGGTAGACAAAATCAATCTTATCTAGTTGCCAGTTGGCATTGCAATTTCTGTTGTTGTTTGTATTTCCAGAGGATTATGTGCGCACGTGATGGATGAGTATAAGCTGTACTTTAATTCCAAGAACCTTAATTTGGATAGATATGTTTCTAAATTATTGAAATGTAAAATTCTTGAGTCATTCAACTTCAAATGTCGCATTTTCATTGCATTTGCAACAAAAATCCTGAACAATATAGGCTGAGATTTTCAGGATTCCAGATATGCTGTCATCAGTTATGTATTTTAGAAGGGATTGAAATGGATGTTGATCTAAGAAATAATTTACTAATAAAGCCAATAGTCTGAGATTTTACTGGCCTGTCCCAGTGTCATACCAAAGGCAAAGGAGCTGCTCCGAATCCTATGTAAACAGCAAACTACTCAATGAGGCAGCATGTCTTAACAGCAAGGCGAGAACATCGAGGACATTACCTTTCACTGTGAATGAAAACAAGAAAGGTATCCACTTATAGTCTTTTGCATAAACGTAAGACATCTCTAAGCACCTTACAGATAATTTATAAGGGGAGGAAACGGCCTGGTGGTATTATTGCTGAACTGTTAATCCAGAGACCAAGATAATGTTCTGGGAACCAGGGTTCGATTCCTGTCATAACAGATGGCAAAATTTGAATTCAATACAAATCTGGAATGAAGAATTTAATGATAACTCATAAAAAGGTTGACTCTTTATTTTTTACAGTTGGAAAAGACCATTTCAATTAGTTCTTGTATAACGGACTATAATTGCTGTTTCTTGTCCTTTTTTGTGTGCAATAAACTGGCTTATTTATAAGACAGAGTAAATGATAGCATCTTACATTGAGTTTGAAAGTGATGTAGTTCAATCAAAAATGATTATATTAAATATAAACAAAGGGATTTAATAAACGGTGAAGATAAAGATTAGCTATGGGTGGATTACGACCCAAAATGAAAGGTACGACAGTAGACATTTAATGGTTAACACTGAAAGACAAACAAAGATGATGGAATACCACAGGTCACAACAGCATATGTTTTTGGTGGGGATAGATATTATATGGAACTGTAGGCTAATCCACAACATTCCTGTACACTCCCTGACCTCATTCCCAAAGCATGGAGCATTGGTGGGTGTTAAAGTCAGTAACTCTCTCATCATACACAAATAATTAATGGTCAAATGATTTGTTAAAGACTCAGTTGACCACAGTATTACACTGCGCACACCATCAAACAGTTGGTGTAGGCAGGAGCGTGATTCCTTTCTTATAACAATCAAGTTGTCTGGTATCATCACTGGGTGGGATGTTCTTCATGGTGTTTCATAAGTGCCCACCTGTAGTGCTTTAAGGCTCGCTTTGGATTCTGAGCTCACTGCTGATTCTGCCTGGATGAGGTGGGAGGCATACCAGCTAATTTCATTCTCTGTAATTAGCAATGAAAATACATTCTTTTAAAGCACAGACCTCCCAAATATAGTGTTCCAACTGCGGGTAACAAAACAAATCTAAGATCATAATGGATCAAAGGAAGACACCTGTAAAGTGTCAAAAAGAAAGTAAATAAAAGATTCAGAGCATTTTAGTAAAGGAGAACCAAGGAAAACATTGATAAAATGGACTATGAAACTAAACGAGTGAGAAACAAAAGCAGAGTGTAAATGTTTTTATATACATGTAAAAAGGAATAGAACAGCAAAAGCAAATGTAAATCCATGAGAAGCAGACACAATTCCAGCCCACTTAGAAAATATGATTGGATTTGGAAGAGTCTACATGGATTTAGGAAAGGAAAATCATCTTTGACAAACCTGGGAGAGTTTAAGGATCTAAATAATATATTAAATAAGAACCAATAGATGTTGTCGGTTTAGGTTTTCAGAATGTTTTCAAAAAGGTTCCACACTGGAGTGAAAAAAATTAGAGCACATGGGAGTTGGGGGAGGAATATATTAGCATGGATTGAGAACTGATTAATGGACATGAAAGAGTATAAGAACAACTGATTCAATTTTAGTTTAGTAAGCTTCAATTAGTGTGGTTCCAAAGGGGTCAGTGTTTGGGCTCCAGCTATTTATAATCTGTAGGAATGATTTGAAGAAAAACAAAATACTGCAGAGGCTGGGAATCTTAAAGAAACAAACAGAACACTCGAGAAATTCAGCAGGCCTGGTAGCATCCGTGCATAAAGAAAGAGTTAACATTTTGAGTTCATTATGACTCTTCAGTCAGGGTTCAACATCATATTTCCAAATTTGCAGATGGAGTTTAGAAGAATGATAGGTGATCTAATGCCATCATACAAAAGTCTTGCAGGGATTGACATGGTCAACGCAGGAGGAAGGTTTCCTATATTACAATAAAGGGTGAGTCATTTTGGACTGTAATTTTTTGGAATTTCATCAATCAATCAAAAATAGGGGCAGTGAATATTCAGAAATCTTTGCCCCAAACGACAATGAAAACTCAATAGTTGAGCTTGCCCAAGGCTGAAACTGATTTATGCCTATAAATCAAGGGACACGAGATTATTACAGGAAACTGTTGTTTTACTTAAATCTCATTGCAAAGCTATCTGTTTGAAAATAGTACACAAACATGCTTACATTATGAACGTGGAGTAACAAAGGTCTTTCACCAGTTTGGATAACAAGGAGACTCCCCTGTTCCATTAACATCTCCTTAAGATAATTATACTGGAAAAGGTCTTCAATAATTCACTCACTCAAGTTTCAGAGGTTCTTGCAGATCCCAGCAGAATCACCTACAACATCATGTTTACAAATAGGTTCTGTCAAATTCAGAAGTCAACAAACGGATCTCTCCAGCATCTCCACTCTGTCTACCTCAATTAATGACATCAAGTCATACAGTGTTACAGCATAGGAAGATGCTCTTCAACCTATTGTTTCTGTACCAGTTATCAAGAACTGATCTACTCTAATCCCATTTCCCAGCACTTAGCCTTGTATCCTTTGGTGTTTCAAGTGATCATCTAGACTGTTTTTAAATGCTGTAGTGGTTCCTGCCTCTACCACCGTTTCAGAAAGTGAATTTGAAACAGTGAAAGGGGATATTCCACTGTTTTAATTGTGAACAACATCTCTGCAAGGCGATCTAACACCAACATCTGGTGAAGTAAATATAGTGACTATATTCATGGGTATAAAACACAATTGCTCATTTAAACTGTTGCCAAATCAAGACTGCTCAGAACACTAATCTGTAACACGGGCACAGCTTTCCACACTGCATCCGGTCCAAGGCTGGCAAACTGCCCAAAGGAAGTTTCCAGGAAAAACATTGGCATCCCAGTGACTGCCAGCATCAGAATGTAGGGAATAAGGAAAGCACCTGCAAAATATAGAAAAGGGAAAGTCAAATAAATTGCTTGAATATTAATGTCACCAGGTTTCATAACTAATAATTCATTTCGTATTAATACTGGAATGAAATGTTGTTGACAGAAGAGTGTGGCTGCAGATTGTAGATTGCGTCTTTTTTTGTATTTAGATCCTGTGTACAATCAACATTCAGGGACCTATACAACAGTGTTGCTCCTAAAACCTTAGGTCAGCCACACCTGCTGATTTCTCCAGCATTCTCTATTTGTTTTACGCACCGAGCATGCGCGTTATTTTGCTTTTATTTAGCTTTGATAATTGTACTTGGCAGCCTCAGGATGACTGTCAGGAGGAAAATGCATGATTCCAATGGCCAGGAGGTTGGAAAGGGCCTCTTTATAGGATTGAAGCTTGGAATGAAAATACAATCAGTGCAGTCGAATGATGCTACTGACATTGATTCCATTTTCCTCAGGAGAGCTGTTTCTCTCATGCTTGTGGACCAGGGAAAAGAACCATGAATGTAGCAAAACAGTGTGACACCATAAGGCTTCCTGTAAGGAGGGCAATCTTTCCAGGAGTGTCAGAGAGATTCTCCAAGTTTGGGGTGATGCACCACATTCTCCATTTCGTCCTGGCCATTGGAGAGCTGCAAAGTTACCTCTGTGCACCATTTCCTGTCTTGGAAAGAGGAAGGGTCAGAAACTGGAAAGAGGAGATAGGGACAAGGTGACATTGACCCCATCGACATGGGTACGATGAGATTGTGAGGCTATCCTTCAATGAACACAGACTTCCCCACCCTAACACACACCAATCATTCACCAGCATCACACTCATTTCAAACTCTTCCACCAGGAAATCCCTGCACCAAAATTAATCAATAAATAAAAACCACCAAAAATCTTCACAAGCCAGCTTTACACCACTGAACTCTTCACCCTTGTGTGCAAGCCTTTACTGTCTTTCAGATATTGCCACCCAGCCCAATGTTACATTCCTGCCCTCATGACTGAAGCTTGACTGGTGCAATGTGCTGACTCTCACAGCAGGAAACTACAGATGGCCATGCATGGTATCTTCAAACGCCTACATGATTTGAGGACCTGATTTCAGACTGGAGCGGTACAACGACCTGGTGGTTAGAATAGAATCATTGAGTCATACAGCACAGATATAGACACTGCAGTCCAACTCGTCTATGCCAACCAGACATCCCAATCTGACCTAGTCCCATTAACGTCTGGCCCATATCCCTCCAAACCTTCCTCCTCATGTATCTGATATAAAAGTTGCCTTTCCAGTTTTGTAATTGTATCAGCCTTCACAACTTCCTCTGGCAGCTTGTTCCATAAAAGCACCTTCCTCTGCATGAAAACATTGCCCCTGGATTCCCTGTTAATTCTTTCCCCACTCCCTTTAAACCTTTGCCCTCTAGTTTTGGACATCTGCACCTTGGCTATTCACCCTATCCATGCCCCTCATGATTTTATAAACCACCCTAAGGTCACCCCGCAACTCCAATAATCTAGGGAAAAATGCCCAGCCTATTCATGATTTGGAGGAGCCAGTATTGGACTGGGGCAGACAAAGTTAAAAGTCATACAACACCAGGTTATAGTCCAACAGGTATTTGGAAGCACTAGCTTTCAAAGCGCTGCTTCTTCATCAGGTGGTTATGAATCAGGACCTATGACACAGAATGTATAGCAAAAAATTATAGTGACACAATGATATGTTGAACACACCTAGATTGTTAAGTTTTTCATCTTTTTGAATGGGTTTGCTGGTTTCGGTTCTTTAATATGTAAATCCCAGAACTTCTTTTCAGTCACATTCTCCAGATAACTTAAGGTTTTATCACAACAGGTGACATCTCAGCTCAGAGAATGCCTTGATTTCGCTGCACTTTGGATGCTGCCTGAACTGCTGTGCTCTTCCAGCACCACTGATCCAAAATCTAGTTTCCAATATCTGCAGTCATTGTTTTTACCACCTTATAGGTGTGAGGGTTTGAGTCTGTCTGTATCCCAATCTTGAGTAAAACTGGTTCTATTTCCAAAGAAGAATGTTTTTAAAAATTGTCCTCCTTCACACTCACCTGATGAAGAAGCAGCGCTTTGAAAGCTAGTACTTCCAAATAAACCTGTTGGACTATAACCTAGTTTTGTGATTTTTAACTTTGTCCAGTCTATTCAGCTTCTCCCAATGGATCAAGCCCTCCAATCCCAGCAACATTTCTGTGTCCTCTCAAGTTTAACAATGCCTTTTCTATAGAAGAGTGACCGGAATTGGTTTCAGTACAGTATTACATAAGTGGTCTCACCACTGTCCAGACGAGTTTATCCTGACGATCAACAATGATAACTAGACGACCCTAAGTGGCCTGGCCAATGTTTTGGAGAGTCACAAAGTACATCCTAACTCCTATACTCAATGTACTGACCAATGAGGGTAAGTGTACCAAACGCCTCCTTCACAATCCTGTCTACCTGCGACTCTGAAGGAACTGTGAAGCTGCATCCCTCGGTCTCTGCTCAGCAGCACTCTGCAGGGCCCTACCATTAACTATATAAGCGCTGCCCTGTTTGCCCTCTCCAGTTTCCTTCCATTTGCCCACAAGCCTGTATCTTGACTTTGCTCTGAGCAATGTGTACAATCGCTACTTCACAACGGTTAGCAACCTCCGCCTCTAGGCACTTTCACTATCTTTTCCCTTCATTCTTATTCCCTTTTGTTCATAACATCAAAAACACCATTTTCCTGCGCCTTTCAGTGCTGCAGTTAGCTTTTTGACTCTCCTCGCAAGACTTCCGCCAACACATCCTGTTTGGACTACATTACCCACGGTGCCGTTAGCCATCCCTGCACTTGCGCAGTGCAGTCCAACGTTTGGTATTAGATGGACTGCCCGCGATGCCTCATGGGAGTTGTAGTTCTGACGTGCGTTCGCGCTCCGCAGCAGCTGGTGGCCAACGGCCAGGAGTTCGAATTGGAGCGCGCGAGACCCAACGAACGACGGTCACGTGGTGCGGCTTGTGTTGTTGGAGTGAGTCTGTAAATACCGGTGGGAATACACTCCCTCAATCAACATCCTCCTCATTATATAAACTACCCCGATCCTGTCCATCAATTACTTCCAGTGACGGCTCTCCCACAGTTAAATCTGGCCTTTACTGCCCTACCCCCATTGGAAAGTTACAGAGATAGCGGCTGGAATCCTTCTGCCTATCAACTATTCACACCGGGATTCCCAGTTTAGAGAGCGGCAACATCCGGGCTGTTCACACTGTGGGGAGGTTACAGCTTCTCCCCACGTCTGCAGGAGTTCCCGCTGGGTGCTCTGGTTTCCTCCCACAGTCTGAAGGTCTGCAGTTTAGATGCTGTCTGACCTGCTGCGCTTTTCCAGCAACACATTTTCAGCTCTGGTCTCCAGCATCTGCAGTCCTCACTTTCTCCAGGTCTGCAGTTTAGGTCGACTGGCCATGCTGAATTGTCCCTAGTCTTCAGGGATGTCCAGATCAAGTGGATAGGCCACGGGAAACGCAGGGATACAGGGATAAACAATGCAGAGATGATGGGCCGAATGGCCTCTATTTGCATTGGAGGGATTCTCTGATTCTTTGTGAGATGCATAATTTGACATGAGCAGTAGTAGTATGGACGATCATTAGTTGAATAGCGATGTTAAGTGCATACACTATATGGGCTGCACAGTGGCACAGTGGTTAGCACTGCGCCAGGGACCTGGTTTCAATTCCCACTTCGGGCAACTGTCTGTGTGGAGTTTGCACATTCTCCCAGTGTCTGCATGGGTGCCCTCCGCGCGCTCCGGTTTCCTCCCATAGTCTAAAGACGTGCAGGTTAGGTGAATTGGCCTTGCTAAATTGCCCATAATGTTAGGTGCATTAGTCAGGGGTGAACGTAGGGAAATGGGTCTGGGTGAGTCGCTCTTTAGCAGGTCTGTTTCCACACTGTAGTGAATCTAATCTAATCATTTCGATTGGCAACAATACTTTCAATGCAGGATCTCAGCTACCCTCTCAAATTTACTGAAATGCTGTTGAGCACAAATAAGTTAGAGTTACTACAAAAGTATCAGTGGAGCAAAAATGTTTGAAATTGAAGCCCTTTCTGAGATGCTGTCCTCAGTTCTCCTGTGTGCTCTCCAAAGGAAATCACAAGTGACACCACCTGAGACAGTAATCTACCAGTCACTATTTGCATGTCTTGAAGTCAGCAGCAACTTCCATCTTGTCAAAAAGGTCAGTTATTTTTGTAGTGCCTGTTTGTGATTGTATGTTTTTGTTAAATTGCACACATACTGTTTTTATATTTGAAACTTGATCACAGTGCTAGTGTGGAGTAAGGGCGGATGGCATTACCGTTGGTGAGCGCAGGTTAAAAATGCTCTCTGGTTCTTTGAATGTGATTTTTTTTTTACACCATTTACTTGTTGTCTTTGTGCTTGTTTCTCCCCTGTATTTTGGATTTCATGACAATACCTCCTCCATTTCTGTAGGCCAGGTACGGGAATCTTTATACATTGCCCAAACCCACAGCAGAACCGATCACTGAGAGCAAGTAGTCAATCTTCGAGGACCAGTTACCTCGCTCCACATTCTCGTCACCTTCACGCACACGTTCACTGGTGGCAGCCTGGGGAAAAGAGAGGAAATGGCTGATTTAAAAACAGAAATTGTTGGAGAAACTCAGCAGGTCTTGGCAGCATACATGGAGAGAAAGCAGAGTTAATGTTTTGAGTCCAGTGACCTCTCTTCAGAACTGATAGTACCTAGGAAGAAACTGTACGAAAGCTGATGACGGAAATGAGCTCACCAAGCTCAAAGGGAGAGAAAGAAAGTTAGACAAAGGAATGGTTGATAGTATGGCAGGAAAGGGGGAAAAACTGATAGGGACAATGAGTAAATGAAATTTGATTGAAGCAGCGAGGTCATAATCGGACCGACAGTAGGTAAAGGACGTTGTTAGTAGAAAGTGAGGACTGCAGATGCTGGAGATTAGAGTCAAGAGTGTGGTGCTGGGAAAGCACAGCAAGTCAGGGAGCATCTGAGAATCAACATTTTGGACAAAAGCCCAAACCTGAATTGAAGCTTTGGGCAGATTCCTGATGAAGGGCTTTTGCCCAAAACGTCGATTCTCCAGCTCCTCTGATGCTGCCCGACCTGCTGTGCTGTTCCAGCCCCACACTGAAGGATCTTGTTAGCTCAGCTGGCTGGCTGGATGGTTTGCAATGCAAATAGATGGCCACAGCATGAATTCAATTTGTGCACTGTCTGAATGTGGGAGAATTGTTAGATTCATTGCAGCTATTTTGTCACATATTAAAAGCCTGGAAACCATTTTAAATTTCATCTTAGTGCTTGCTTGCTCAAAGTCTGTGTTTTCTCATGCCCGGCTAAGGCAGTTGGCCTTGCAACTGTACTGATACCTGATAAATTCTTCTCTTTGGATGGAGCTATTCTTCTCTTTGCAATGACCTATTTGTCTACTAACGCCTGCTTATCATTTACTAACTGACACTGTCCAGACATTACGTGACTGAAGCAAGGTGCCCAGCTTGCTAATTATCCTGCAATTAACAGTTTGCTAATTGTTAATCAATTCTGGCCTATATAATCACTTTTATGTGGCTGTTCTTCCCCTGAGGGAGAAAGTGAGGACTGTAGATCAGAGCTGACAATGTGTCGCTGGAAAAGCGCAGCAGCCAAGGAGCAGGAGAATCGATGTTTCGGGCATGAGCCCTTCTTCAGGAATGGCTCATGCCCGAAACGTCGATTCTCCTGCTCCTTGGATGCTGCCTGACCTACCGTTCTTTGTTGCAGACATTTTGTCCCCTGTCTGGGTGACATCCTCAGTGCTTGGGAGCCTCCTGTAAAGTGCTTCTTTCCTCCGGCATTTGTAGTGGTTTGAGTCTGGCGCTTCCGGTTGTTAGTTCCAGCTGTCCGTTGCAGTGGTTGGTATATTGGGTCCAGGTCGATGTGCTTATTGATTGAATCTGTGGATGAGTGCCAAGCCTGTAGGAATTCCCTGGCTGTTCTCTGTTTGGCTTGTCCTATAATAGTAGTACACATAGACAAGGAAGAAACCATGGTCTCATCCGATGTAACGGCACTGTTCACCTCTATCGACAAAACCCTAGCCAGAGAAACAATAGCCAACCTGCTGAACATACAGAACAGACAGCAGGACATTGAACCTATCGACAAAGATGGCATACTCAAACTACTGGACCTGTGCCTCACAACACACTTTACATTCAACAACCAAATATATGAACAAATCAATGGCACACCCATGGGCTCACCCATCTCTAGACTCATAGCAGAAGCTGTAATGCAAAGATTAGAACAAACCGCAAATTAACCCAAACTCTGGGTCAGATATGTGGATGACACCTTTGTAATCATTAAAAACACAGAAATAGAGAACACACACCGGATCATCAACGCCACACTCACAGGAATCTGATTCACGAGAGAGGAAGAAAAGGACAACTAACTCCCATTCCTAGATGTGATGGTACAGAGAACACCAAACGGAGAATTCACCACAAAGTATACAAGAAAGCCACACACACCGACCAAGTCCTGAACTACGAAAGCAACCACCCCAACACACACAAAGATGTTGCATCAAGACACTATTCAAAAGGGCCACAACACACTGCAGTACACCAGAACTGCAAAAAGAGGAAGAAGAACACCTATACAATGTATTCGGCAAAAACAGATACCCGCGCAACTTCATCAACAGATGCCTGAGGGAAAGACAACAGAATGAGGACATGCAGCAACCTAAAGGACTAGCCACACTACCATCAAAACATTTCCGAACTGACAGCCAGACTACTGCGACCACTAAGACTCATAACAGCACACAAACCAACAGCCACTCTACGATAGTGTACAAACTCCTATGCAAGGACTGCACAAAACACTACATAGGACAAACAGGAAGACAGCTAACGATCCGCATCCATGAACACCAACTAGCCACGAAACAACATGACCAGCTATTCTTAGTAGCCACGCGTGCAGATGACAAGCAACGTGAATTTGACTGGGACAACACTGCTATTATAGTTCAAGCCAAACAGAGAACAGCCAGGGAATTCCTAAAGGCATGGCACTCATCCACAGATTCAATCAACAAGCACATCAACCTGGACCCAATATACCGACCACTGCAGCTGGAACTGATAACCGGAAACGGCAGATTGAAACCACTACAAATGCTGGAGGAAAGATCACAGAAGCACTTCACAGGAGGCTCCTAAGCACTGAGGATGTCAGCTAGACAGGGAACGAAACGTCTGCAACACAAATTCCCAGCTCGGCAAATAGAACCACAACATAAACATGATTGGCCAAGAGTGTGTTTATACAGGATCCAGACAACAATCACCGAAGCAGTATGGTTTTCCAAAACAGGCAGAAGAAGAGGTCAGGAAGTTAATAGTTTTCTGCAACAAGGGATACGGAGACCAGTAGCTTCCACTATCAACTCAACTATTCGACCAGTTACGAAACCAGACAGTAGCTGGCAAATAGCGGTAGATAACTGGACATTGAACAAGGCCACCCTGTCTACAGCCCCCACCATAGCAACTAACCCAGAGATCGTAGTTAAGCAAAGTGGGGATGCGCAATGGGTCACAGTTTTGGACATAAGTAATGTGTTTTGGTCAACTCACTGGAGAATGAATGCCGATATAAACCCACATTTACTTTCCAAGGCCAGCAATATACTTGGACTGCCCTGCTTCAGTGATTTCCTAACTCCCCGTCCATAATGTCTAAGTGAAGGGTTAAAAGAATTCTCGAAACCTTAATGTCTGGTGCAGTATGTAGACGACTTGCTTTTTCAAACTGAAACTAAAAAGGAACGTTATCAGCTGTTAAGTGAATTACTGCAATTGTGGCATGAGTTGGGTCTGAAAGTGAACCCTAAGAGAGCGCAGATATGAAGCAGGACATTACTTATCTGGGAATGATTCTGTCACTGAGAAAACAAGAAATGGACAAATGAAAGGTAGAGGCAATTGGCAGATTCCCTGTTCTGTGGGATGTCAAAGGTTGAGATCCTTCCCAAGCTTAGCGGGGCATTAAAGGGACCACATTGACCAATAAGGTAGCCCCACTGATGGAGTTATTAAAAAAGAATGTGGTGTGCAAATGGAACAAGATATTGCAGCTCTAAAGCAAGCACTAGCTGCCGCGCCTGTTCTGACAACCCCAAATCCAACTGTTAAATATCACACAATGCCAGGTTATAGTTCAACAGGTTTAATTGGTAGCACTAGCTTTAGGAGCGCTGCTCCTTCATCAGGTGGTCATGGTGTATAACATTGTATGATACAGAATTTATGGCAAAAAGTTTACAATGTTATGTAACTGAAATTATATATCGAAAAAGACCTGGATTGTTGGTTAAGTCTCTCATCTGTTAGAGTGACCCCTTTGGTTTCAGTTCTTTCATATGTAAATCGCAAAACATTTTTTAAAAATCTACATTCTCAAGTGAACTTTAACAATTGGTGCCTGTCAGCCAAGATAATATATCGGAGGTGTGAGTTCCCCTGTGTGATACTATCTGTGCCACAATGTTTAGACTGATTTTAATCTAAACAAATGAATTTATCGGATCTAATATGGATTCATGCAGTTTTTGAGTGAAGGAAAATGTCTGTCTGCAGGTACAAATTCACCCCACAAACTTTTATATGTGTGGAGGGAGGGTGGGGTTGGGGGCGGAGGGTAGTGATAGTGATGGTGGTTGTGGTTGTGAGTGTCTGTGTGAGAGTGTATACATGGGTGTAACTGTGAGTGTGTGTGTGTGTGTGTGTGTGTAGAAAGTGCAATGAGGCTGATATTCAAGTTCAGTACCCATTGGGATGGCCACAACTGGGACCTTGGGTTCATGGCACACTGCAGGTAACCCCATTGCACTACACACACACCTATAAGTTTGTGGGGTGAATTTGTATTGCAGGTATACATTTTCCTTCACTTAAAAACTGCTTGATTCCATAAATTCATTTTTTTAGATGAGTATCAGTCTAAACATTGTGGCACTGACAGTATCACACAGGGGAACACGCACCTTCAATATATTATCTGGGCGGACAGGCACCAATTGTTAAAGTTCACTTGAGAATGTAAATTTTTTAAAAATGTTTTGCAATTTACGTATAAAAGAACTGAAACCAATGTGGTCATTCTCACAGATAAGAGACTTAATATACCATCCAGGTCTTTTTTAATATATAACTTCAATTACATCACACTGTAAACGTTTGCTATAAATTCTGTGTCTTACAATCTTATACTCCATAACCAGCTGCTGAAGGAGCAGTGCTCCGAAAGCTAGCGCTTCCAATTAAACCTATTGGACTATAACCTGGTGTTGTGAGTTTTAACCAAAGTAGCCACCACAGCCACCACCCTCGCGACAGTTCTGTTACAGAAGACGCACAGGAAATTAAGATCAGTAGCATACACATCACACACGGTGTCACCAGTAGAGCAGGGTACACAGCATGTAAAAAACACGTATTAGCTGTTTCTGGGCAGTGCAACATTTTACCTGCATAGTACAGCTGAACCCACTTACAATTATTGATGGAGCATACCTCGGTACAGCTATTATTAGACAGAAGGATTAAAGATGGTTCGGTTAGCTGAAACTGAATCGCCAGATGGACACTTTTGCTACAGGGAAGAATATTGCCTGTGAAAGGGGTAAAAACTATCACCATGTTAGGAGACAACTTCATATAGCAGGGAGGAAAACACGTGTCAATTGACAGCAGTAAATGATCCCAAGGGCCCATTTGTATCAAAACAATTGGAGGGGGTAAGACGGGGCCTGAAAGCAGACATGCATAAGAGATAATCCATCACTGGACCCCACACACTAAAATAATTAGAACTCTTCCTGATACAGCAAAGGAGTTGTTGCGGGAACCCAGATTATAAGACCGGTTCTGGAACAGGAGATCTCATGTTCAAATACATCTGTGGATCAGAATTCTGTCACATGCTGCTGTGGTTGTGATTCTATGTGCATTACTAATTATCATACCCAATGTATGTCAGCTTAGAAGGTAGACAAATGAAATTGTGCAGAGATTTGAGGGTGAGCCTGTCATGAAACAGAAGGAATATTATGAAAACACTGAGTTAAGTCATATATGCATTATTTCTTCATATTCGTTATTGCATGTTTGCTTTATATTATTATACTTTTCTTTAGTGTTCTTTACATGTTCTTTTCTCTATTTTACTATAACAATATAACATGCAACTTATTCAATGGGAGGATACTGACCATCCCAGGAGAGGTTCGCAGAAAGAGACAGACAATGATCCTAAAATAAGTATCTTTGGATAAAAAGGGGAGAGATGTTAGCCAGTGGCTGCAGGAAAAGAGAGAGAGGGATACAAGCTGCCGACACATTGCAGAAAAATACTGAATGCAAAATTATTGGCATGCAGGAAGAAGCGGCTTGTGAACTAAAATGGCCTGAGTCCAGGCACTAGTGTGAAGTTGAAACTGGTTTATGCTAAGTTCTCTGGAAAGATGAAGTAATGCCAAAGGAAGATGAGGTAATGCAAAACCCTTATTTGGACAAGCTGCCCAAGTCGGTGGGTCAGAGCCAATAAGGTAAAGGCATATGATAAGCAAATGAGCCTGAGCCAATGGTGCACAGACAGACATTTAGAAAGGAAAGGAATAAGAAGATGACTGTTGGATATGGAGCCAGTCAAAACTCCAGAGACTGACCATCACAGAAGTAAACCCTACGTCAAGACCACCGGTGCCAACATTGAGAGTGTGAGGCGTCAGACCTTGTCGTCATCAGGAGCTATACTGCTTGGGTATTAGCTTTTATATTTTGTGACTACTCAGAGAGTGTCAGAAGACTCTAGTGAGTGTACAAGTATGTTCTATGCCAACAAATGTTTTAGCTACACACATGTATTGACGAACAACATTAATAAAGTGACTTGTGAGTTATGAGAGAATTGATTCTTGTCCTCTCTGTACAAGCCAATAACCAGAGCTGGCGAACACTGGGCTCCATCAACCAGCACAGGGCTCATACACACCATCCACCACCTCAGATACACACAGCTCAGTGAGACCAATAAGGGAAGGTGTTAGCTTATGGCCTAATGAATCACACATCACAAATGAAATGGGGGATTATTGGTCAGAGGGACAGTAGTGAAAGGGCCCCATGAGAGGGTCCAGGCCTTTCCAGGCTCTGCTCAGTCAGTGTAGATGCAGAGACTCATTTCAAGTTCTGACAACTTTTCTGGCTGCACTGTACAGCACCAGAGAGAGAGAGTGAAAAAGTTCATCCTTGAAATAATTGACATGATGTCTCAGGCCTTACTGATGGGTGGAGAGTTAATCTGCATGGAACATCTTAGAGAATAGATAACTGAGGGTACAAATACAGAAATTGCTGGAAAAGCTCAGTGGGTCTCTGAAGAGAAATCGGAGTTGGCCAGGGAATAAGGTGGTGGGTTAAAGTGGCATGTAACTGGAAGCTCAAGGTCACTTTTGCAGGGAGAATGTAGATGTTCTGCAAAGCTTTCGCCCAGTCTACACTTGGTCTCCTCCATATTGAGGGAACAGTTTTGTGAGCAGCGAATGCAATAGTAAAAAATGAGGTCTGCAGATGCTGGAGATCACAGCTGAAAATGTGTTGCTGGTCAAAGCACAGCAGGCCAGGCAGCATCTCAGGAATAGGGAATTCGACGTTTCGAGCATGCTCGAAACGTCGAATTCCCTCTTCCTGAGATGCTGCCTGGCATGCTGTGCTTTGACCAGCAACACATTTTCAGCGAATGCAATAGCCTAGATTGTGAGATGTGCAAGTGCTGTTTTACCTGGAAGGAATGTTTGGGCCTGGAAGATTCTTTCTCATTTCGACATAACTGGTTTGCCAATTTTTCTGAAACTGTATCCCTTGGTTTGAGACTCCTCTATCCACATGGGAAACATCCTTCCTACATTTAATGAATCGGATTCTTAAAAGGTCTGTGTTTGATTGAGGTCACTACTCATTCTCCTCAAAGAAGAAAAACAGAGAGGAATTCCAGAGAATAAAGACCCTTTAATCTTTGATTGTAGGACACTCATGGAAATTAGTTTGGTGAACCTGTTTTGCACTCCCTCTACAGCAAGTATATCTTTAGGTAGGTAAGGAGGTGAAAACTATGCGCAATCCTCAAGGTATAGTTTCACCAAGATTCTATACCATTACAGTAAGACCCCTTTCCTCCTTTACTAAAATCCTCTTGTAATAAAAGTCTCTTAATTGCTTGCAGTCTCTACATGTTACATTTCAGTGTCTGATGAACAAAGGAAACCAATTCTTTGAAGTTCAACACTTCCCAATTTTTTACCACTAAAGGAATATTCTATTTTTCCAATGAAAGTACATAACATCACACTTCTCCACACCTTATTCTATCTGACAATTCTTTGCCCACTCAAAAAGCCTCTCCAAAACCAAAAAGCATCTTTGCACTTTCCTCATAACTCACACTTACATTCAAATAAAAGCATTAACTGTGGACCAGTATTGACATGTTTGCCAGTATTGACATTTTTGAAACAGAGTTTCTAATTTGTATTAGTCCATAGATTCTTAACTTTTTCTGGGATATTTTTAATTTCTTCTATGGTGATAGATAGAAAGTATTGGTTTAGCTTTGCTGCTGTATCCTTGCCCTCTTTTTAAATTTCTCCTGGCTTTTCTTGTAATGGGCACCCTTTTGATATTGCTTTTAAAAAAAATTTACACACCTAGAGAAGCTTTACAGTCCAACTTTATGTATCTCACTAATGCACTGTCATGTTCTATTCTCCCATTCTTAATATTTTCCTCGTTCATCATTTGCTGAATTCCAAAATGTCTCCAATTCTTAGGCTTCCAACTCTTTTGGATACTTTATAGAGTTCTTCATTTGATTAAATACAATTAATCATGGTTAACCATTTTCCTTACTGGATATAGGTCAAAAGTATACATATTTGGTCTAAACTGTATTGTAGCTTGCTAAATGTCAGCCATTGTTTAATATGATGCAATTACACTTTTAATGCACTGTTCTGACTGCGGCTGGAAGAGTGAACTTTTGCTATAGATCCCCACTATTTGGGTCATAATGCAAAATGAAAATACTTACTCAGTAACTAAGATGGCAATTAAATATCTTCTTAATACCGATTAGATCAATCAACCAGGTTTCTTGTGGTTTTCCATGAGAAACTTCTGAAGCTTCCAATACAGTTTTGTGTTTTCAAAAGTTACTCATCGATAAACCCCAATCTGGCTGTAATCTTCCCCGGTGGCAGGCAGGCAGCTCCTACCATCTCAAGGCACTCACTGTCTCTAAATAGGTGCCAAGTCTACCTTATGATTAATCAGACCATTTAATTTTAAAACTTACATTGCAATGTTGACATAACACAAGCAGAGGGAGAGGAGCAGAATTTATCCAGGTATTGGGTTCCCGAACCTAATTGAAAATCTGGCCCACGAAAGAGATTATTCAACCAACATTGATTCCAGAGTTAAACAGAAAACCTCAGTGAATTTTATCAGACAGATTTTTAAAATATTTTTCAATGGGATGTGGACATTGCCAGCTAAACCAGTGTTTATTGTCTATTCCCCAATTGCCGGAAGGCCTGTTAAAAGTCAACCACATTGCTGTAGTTCTGGAATTACAGGTAGGCCACCAGGTAAAGATGGCAGATTTCCATCCCTAAAGGGCGTTTGTGAACCAGGGTTATTTTGTAAATGACAGTCAATGATGGTTAGTTACAGTTAGGCTAGAGTTTTATTCCAGATTTTAATTGAAGTCACACCCTCAAAATATCACCCTGGAGGTCTCAATGACTAGCCCTCTGACATTACTACAGCTAGGCCACCTTCTCCCCAATGTTTATATTGCCAAAGGGACTCATTCTCACCAAAGGTCCTTCTGAGCAGAAGTGTTTCAGTTAAGAGTGTATTAGATCAAAATGCATGTCAAAATAATACTGCATGAGCTTGGAAGGTGCAGAATCAATAATCATAGAAAAGCCAAAAGAACTGCAGATAATGTAAATTAGAAACAAAAATTGAAATTGCTGGAAAAGCTCAGCAAGTCTGGTAGCATATGTGAAGAGAAATCAAAGTTAACATTTTGGATCGAGTGACCCTTCCTCTGAACTGATGGTAGCTCAGAAAATGTCAGTTTATTTGCAGAAGGTATGGTGGAGGGAGCGAGTAAGGAGAAAATGATAGTTGGGAATAGACCCTAAAGATAGAAGAATAGTTGAACAGACAAGGAAATGGATAATGATCTGGCTGGAAGGGAGAATAGCTGTTAATGGAGACTGTTAATGGCTACCAATGGGTTGTGTGTAACAACAGACTTCATGACAGTCAGGCAGCATCCGAAGAGCAAGATAATCGATGTTTCAGGCATAAGCTCTTCAGCAGGAGTGAGGCTTGTGGGTAGGGGCTGAGAGAAAAATGGGAGAGTGGTGGGGTTAGTGGGAGGTAGCTGGGAGAGCGATTAGGTGGATGAAGGTGAGGGAGAAGGTGATAGGTCAGAGGGGGCAGTGATGGATGGGTCCAGAGGGTGGTGCCCGAGTTGGTTGGCTTGGGACTGGGATAATGTGGAGGGAGGGGAATTGAGGAAGCTGTTGAAATCCACATTTATCCCGTGTGGTTACAGGATCCCAAGGCAGAATATGAGATGTTCCTCCTCCAGTTGTCAGTGATAAGCATTTGGCGGTGGAGGAGGCCCAGGGCCTGCATGTCCTTGACGGAGTGGGAAGGGGAATTGAAGTGTTCAGCCACAGTGCAGTGGGGTTGGTGGGTATCCCAGAAATGTTCTCTGAAACAATCCGCAAGAAGGCATCCTGTCTCCCTGATGTAGACTAGACCACATTAGGTACAACAGATGACATTGGGAGAGGTGCAGGTGAATTTCTGATGGATGTGGAAGGATCCCTTGAGGCCTCGGAGGTGAGGAGAGTGGTGTGGGCGCAAGTTTTGCACTTCCTGCGGTGGCATGGAAAGTTGCCAGGAGTGCAGTGTGAGCTGGTGGGGATATGAACCTGAAGAGGCAGTCACAGAGGGAATTATATTTTCAGAATGCTGATAGGGGTGGGGAGGGAAATATATCTCTGGTGGGGTCCGTTTGGAGGTGGGGGATGTGGCGGAGGATGATGCATTGTATGCGGAGGTAGGTGAGGACCGGGGGGTTCTGTCCTTGTTGTGTTGTGAAGGGTGGGGTTCATGGGTGGTGGTGCATGAAGTGGAGGAGATGCGCTGGAGGGCATCATCAACCACGTGGGAAGGGAAGTTGCAATCGTGGAAGAAGGAGGCTATCTGGGAATTTGAGGTGGAATTAGTCATCCTGGGAACAGATGCAGCGGAGGTGGAGGAATTGGGAATAAGGAATGATGTTTTTACAGGAGGTAGGGTGAAAGGAGGTGTAATTTAGGTAGCTGTGTAAGTCGGTGGGCTTGTAGTATATGTGGTTAGTTGGTCGCCAGAAACGGTGATGGAGAAGTCCAGGAAGGGGAGGGAGATTGCCAAGATGGTCCAGGTGAATTTTAGGTCGGGTGAAAGGTGTTGGTAAAGTTGATGAACTGTTCAACCTCCTCAAGGGAGTATGAGGCAGTGCAGATAGTCATTGATGTACCGGAGGAACAGGTGGGATTGAAGCAGTGTAACTGCGGAGAATGGACTGTTCTACATATCTGACAAACAGGGAGGCATAGCTGGGTCCCATGAGGGTGCCCATGGATACCCATTTGGTTTGGAGAAATTGTTGAGGGTGAGGACCAGTTCAGCCAGGCAGATGAGGGTGTCAGTGGAAGGGTACGGGTTGGGACAGCATGAGAGTAAGAAACAGGGGTCTTGGAGACCTTTGTCGTGGTGGATCGATGTGTACACGGACTGGATGTCTATGGTGAAGATGAGGCGTTGGGGGCCAGGGGAACGAAAATCTTGAAGGAGGTGTGTCACGAATGTAGGTGGGGAGTTCCTGAACTAAGGGGTCAGGACGGTGTCAAGGCAGGAAGAAATGAGTTCAGTGGGACAGGTGCAGGCTGAGACAATGGTCGACAGGGGCAGTCAGGTTTGTGAATCTTTGGAAGGAGGTGGCTGAGTGGTTAGCACTGCTGCCTTACTGTGCCAGGGAGTTGGGTTTGATTCCAGCCTGGTGTGACTGTGTGGAGTTTGCACGTTCTCTCCCTGTGTCTGCGCTGGATTCCTCTGGATGCTGCAGTTTCCTCCCACAGTCCAAAGATGTGTAGGTTAGGTGGCTTGGCCATGCTAAATTACACATAGGATCCAGGGATGTGCAGGCAAGGTGGGTTAGCCATGAAGAATGCAGGGTTACAGGCATAGGGTGGGGGCGTGGGTCTGGGCGAATCGCTCTTCAGAGGGTTGGTGCAGACTTGATGGGCAGGATTTCTTAAGATGGTCGAGGGCCCATTTGCTTTTCTTCATATTAGGACAGTGGACTCAGTTTGTCATCCATCATGGCCCCGTTCTGATAACAGAGGCCTGTCCATCTCAGCAAAGATCAGAAACCAGAGCCGCTCCTTGAGTAAGTACCAATTTTGTGGGACTTGTGGACAAATTTTATACGTCATCAGATTGGTGACAGGGTCGAGAGTGTGGTGGTAGAAAAGCACAGCAAGTGAGGCAGCATCCAAGGAGCAGGAGAATCGACATTTCAGGCAGAAGCCCTTCATCAGGAAGCCCTTCATGGATGCAGTCTGATCTGCTGTGCATTTCCAAAACCACAATCTCGACTCTGATCTGCAGTCCTCACTTTCTCCAGATTGGTGACAGGGAAATCTCTGCTCATCTTATTTGAAATCCAGAGTGATCCCTTCTCTGGTTTAACCTGTTCATTAGTGCCACCCTGTACAAGATGGACTTTGGCAATTAACAAACTGCCCTGAAGACAGGACAAAGTGGCTGATGGTGTCTCTCTGCTTCCTTGTTCACAGGGCTGAACAGATTCATCAAAGACATTGAGATGATGATTGGGGAAAAGAAGTGGCTCTTCTGGCTGTGGTGGAGAGCATGTTGGTTTCTTATCTCATCGAGTTTGCTGTAGTAAGGAGATGTTACATCTTTTAGTGTTTTAAACAGAAAATGAAGTGCAGATAATCATTCTGTTTTTGATATGATTTTAGACCTTCATTTTAAACAGATGATTTGTCCCACCAACATATGGACCTGTTGAATACCCTGTCTGGACAGTAGCACTGGGTTGGTGTATGACCATCTTCTGTATTATGTGGGTCCCCATTGTGGCTGTAGTGAGAGTTGTCCAAGCTGAAGGCTCCACCTTGTGCCAGGTAAGGAAATACCAAAAGTAAAACAAAAAACTGCTGATACTGGAAATTTGAAACAAAAGCAGAAATGGCTGAAGAGACTCAGCAGGTCTGACAGCTTTTATAGATAGAAAGTACAGTTACCATTTCAAGTCCAGTTCTGAAGATGAGTCACTGAAGTTGGGCATAAATAGCATCGTGTGGATGGAGATAGGTTGAAGTAACATCAGTGGCATTAAGTACATTTTTGGAAAGACTTCACCCCTTCTCTCTCACACATACATGTCACGTGCCAACACACAGACACATGTGCATTTAACATGTATGTATGTACATGCAAATGTACATGTACATTGAGATATACAAAATTACAGTAGTAAATGAGACATATATACGTAATTCCTGCAATTAATCATAATATGATTGTCAACCAACATGAAAATTACTCTCTTGAATTGGAATTAGCTTTTTTTTTCAGGAAATTTCTCAGCAGTCCTTCAAATCGATTCTATCCACACGACCTGTTATGAATGTCTCTGGCATTCTTCAAAAATAATTATATCAGTTTTCTCACAAAATAATTACAGATTCTATATTTAGTTTCAAGCTCTCATCCCTCTTATTGCTACCAGTATGTTCCTCTCAATTTTTCATCAAACTAACAGTCAGAAATTTCCTGAGTGAGATCATTCCTTCTTATGAAATTTTGGGACTGCCCAATCCTCCCTCCACAACTTATCTTTTTTATATCAGTTCCAACTGCAGGATGACCAGATTTGGATCTGGATTTTCTGTCATTGGAAGTTCAATGATGGATAGAAATCAGGCAGAAATGATTAAACCTTTCCATTTTTGCTGCTTGCACATCAGCTCCTGATTGGGGTCCGTACCTGGAAGAGCACAGTGGGGAACAACATAGAAGCAAGCTTGATTCTACGGAAGCCCCAAATTGTCTCCAACGTCAGGCAACTCCTGAGATCTTCGAGGAGAAAGTGAGGACTGCAGATGCTGCACTCCTAAAGAAGGGCTCATGCCCGAAACGCGATTCTCCTGCTCTTTGGATGCTGCCTGACATGCTGCACTTTTCCAGCAACACATTTTCAACTCCTGAGATCTGACAACTTCTAATATAATTGTGGTTCCAGTAAGTCAGCTGTGATAATCCAGATATGCTGTATGTCAGTTACTTCCTTGTAACCTGGCATTTCTTTGCCATATGTTTTATTTAAATTTCTTTTCAAACCACTTGGATGCTGTTAAACTATTCTTCTTTTCTTCAGGGTTATGCTTGGATTCTCTTGTTAACTTGTCCCAATGTCGTCTTCATAATTACTGTGCTCCTTTCAGTTCTTGTTGGCATTGGTCGATTGCTTTCGAGTTTATTTCACAGCTTTAACTAAATTCTTGGCGGAAACTTTGTAGACGTGGGAATTTATTTAAATTAATTGGAATAGCATGACAACTCTTTGCAAGGCTGTCTTTGTTTAATAAACCACACTGGATTGAAGTATAAATTTAAAAAGTAACAAGATGATACAGTCATAAAGTCAGAGAGATGTACAGCATGGAAACAGACTCTTCAGTCCAACCTGTCCATGCCAAACAGATATCCCAACCCAATCTAGTCCCACCTGCTAGCACCTGGCCCATATCCTTCCAAACCCTTCTTATTCATATACCTACCCAGATGTCTTTTAAATGTTGCAATTGTACTAATTGTACCACGGTGGCACAGTGGTTAGCACTGCTGCCTCACAGCGCCTGAGACCCGGGTTCAATTCCCGACTCAGGCGACTGACTCCCCGTGTCTGCATGGGTTTCCTCCGGGTGCTCCGGTTTCCTCCCACAGTCCAAAGATGTGCGGGTCAGGTGAATTGGCCATGCTAAGTTGCCCGTAGTGTTAGGTAAGGGGTAAATGTAGGGGTATGGGTGGGTTGCGCTTCGGCGGGTCGGTGTGAACTTGTTGGGCCGAAGGGCCTGTTTCCACACTGTAAGTAATCTAATCTAATCTAACCTCCATGACTTCCTCTGGCAGCTCATTCCACACACATACCACCATCTGCGTGAAAAGATTGCCGGTTGGTCCCTTTTATATCTTTCCCCTCTCATTTTAAACCTCTAGTTCTGGACTTCCCCACCCCAGGGAAAAGTCCTTGTCTATTTATTCTATCCATGCCCTGCATGAATTTATAAACATGATGTTGAACATATTAAATTTTCAGATTGTAAGTTTGCTCGCTGAGCTAGAAGGTTTGTTTTCAGACGTTTTGTCACCATGCGAGGTAACATATGATGATGTTACCGAGCATGGTGAAGCGCTGGTGTTCTGTCCCGCTTTCTATTTGTGTGTCTTGGTCTGTTGTGGTGGGTGATATCATTTCCAGTTCTTTTTCTGAGAGGTTAGTAAGTGGGGTCCAAACCATTGTGTTTATTGATGGAGTTCTGGTTTGAATGCCAGGCCACAAGGAATTCCCATGTATGTCTTTGTTTAACCTGTCCTAGAATGGATGTGTTGTGGCAGTCAAAGTGGCATCCTTCATCATCTGTGTGTAAGGCCAGCTGCTGCTTATGTATCCTGGTGGCTAATTTCCTGCCTGTCTATCCGATGTAGTGTTTGTTACAGTCCTTGCAGGGTATTTTGTATATGACATTCATTTTTCTGGCTGTTGGTACATGTCCTTTAGGTTCATCAATAGCTGTTTCAGTGTTTTGGTAGTTTTGTGGGCCATCATGATGCCAAGGGTCTGGCTGTCATCTCCGAGATGTCTTTGATATATGGTCGTGTGGCGAGAGTCTTTGATTGTGTCGTGTCTTCTTGTTTGGGTTTGTTGTTTGAGAACTAGCAGACTGTGCTTATCGTGTACCCATCGTTCTTGAATAGGTTGTTTGGATGTTTTTTCTTCTGCTGCCTGTAGTTCTGGGGTACTGCAGGGTGTTGTGGCTCATTTAAATAATGTCCTGATGCAGCTCCCTTTGTGGATGTTGGGATGATTGCTCCTTTGGTTGAGTATCTGGTCTGTGTGTGTTGATTTCCTGTAGATGCTGATCTGCAGTTCTCCATTGACTGTTCATTCCACTTTGACATCGAGGAAGGGGAGTCTGTTGTTGTTCTCTTCTTCTTTCTCTTCTCTTCTCTTGTACTCAATGACAGGAGCAATCATCCCAACACCTACAAAGGGAGCTGCATCAGGACAATATGTAAATGAGCTACAATGCACTGCAGCACCCTGGAACTACAAGCAGCAGAAGAAAAACACCCATTTAACCTATTCAAGAACAATGCTTCCCCAATAAGCACAGTCTATTGATTCTCAAACAAGCCCAAACATGAAGACACAATTTGCCCAGAGACTCTAGCCACACGACCATACATCAAAGACATCTCGGAGATGACAACCAGACTACTTCGACCCTTGGCATCATGATAGCCCATAAACTTACCAACACACAAGGTGTGGATAATGGCTTCTCAATTATTTTTGAAGAAACTGTGTAATATGAAAATATAATATGTGAAGATCACTGTGGTCGTAGAAAGTACCACGGTACTACATCCTGGATGATGAAATACAAACCTCAACAAGCAGCCCTTCCAACTCACTTTATCAATCAATCCAACCAATATTTCCTGCAGAAGTCAACTTATCATGCCTGTGTAGTCTCCTCGTGTCTGACTTCCATGTTTTGCCTGACCTAATATAACATGGATTCACTGCCACTGTGACGCTTCTAAATCTTGATAATTTGTTGAAACCCAAATTTTTGGACTGCCATGAGTCACTATAAACCCCTTTTAGCACCAGTACCTGCAGCCATGATAGCTGCAATCTGCGCTTGAATTCATGTGAGCTTCTGATACTGTATTCAATGTTATGCTCACCCCCTGAAAAGGATCCGCAGACTGGCTACCCCAGATCATTAGGATCATTAGTGAGGAGGGTGCCTCTTTTTCTTTATTTGCCTTACCCCCACGCACCCCCCCACCTCCTGCCCATCAAATGTTTGCAACGAAATTAATTTAAAACTGATGCTTTGTGAATACATTTCTTCCATACTTAAATAAACTTATGTTTTAAAATGTGCCAATTTTTTAACCAAGCTTTCTTGAGCTATCAAGAATGAGTTCATCAATTACCATATATGAGGAGAATTAGTATCAAAGCACAGACCATATGGATTAGAAATAAGAGGTTAGTCCAAGAAGCTAAAAGTTCAAAAAACAGATTTGCAAATCAGTCACTGGATTGTTCACAAATTGTACATTGTGGTCATTGTAGTGGGGTTTACTAGCAACATTGACATTGAGAGTTGAACAGTCAATTTCAGCATGCTTAATTCACAAGTTGGATGAGGTTTTGTTGTTCTGATTCCTTTTAATTGTGACTGAACTCCAGGGTTTAAGATGAGAGAGTTCTTCTGTCGTCCTATTCCTTTTACCTTGTTAGCTTCTACCCCTCAGACTGAGAAAATCCCTTTTCTGGATTAATGGTGCTGGAAGAGCACAGCAGTTCACACAGCATCCAAAGTGCAGCGAAATCGACGTTTCGGGCAAAAGCCCTTCATCAGGAATAAAGGCAGTGAGCGTAGAGAGATTATCTTTCCACGCCTTAGGCTCACTGCTTTTATTCCTGATGAAGGGCTTTTGCCCGAAACGTCGATTTCGCTGCACTTTGGATGCTGCCTGAACTGCTGTGCTCTTCCAGCACCACTAATCCAGAATCTGGTTTCCAGCATCTGCAGTCATTGTTTTTACCTGAGAGAATCCTTTATCTGCATAACAGAGGAAAGGGGTTACTTTAAACAACGTTAAGTTTTAAACAACATTAATTCTCTTTACCAGGCTAATACTCGCAGGTACGTTAACTCATTGGCATACGTGAGGTCATTTAAAGAAGCTTCTGAAGGGGCTGCCTTCAACACAAAATGTGTCCGCAATTTGGGACATAATCTGCGGGACAAGGCATGCTGTTGAGCAGAGAGTCATCAGCCCCTCATTACTTTTGTCGTCACCAGAGATCACAGACCAGTCTGTTTTGACTTTCTTCTTCCCCTTTGAAGGATTGCTGTTTGTCGTTCCCTTCATATCATTTGGTTTGACATTCCATGGATTTCTATCTCCATGCAGCCACTTATTTTAAATTAACAGCTATCATTCCTCATTTAAAAACTGATTTTAGAGTTATAAATTTAAATGTCCACAGTACTTCATTGTTTTGACTTGTGGGTATTACGTCTTCTGGTTATACTGTACTGGAAGCTGAGATTTGCTGTTCAATTGTATACTGTGTAGTGCAAGTATTTTCATGGAGTTGGTCACTCTTTCCAGACTAAAAGGAGTGGTTTCCAGCTCTGTGCAAAGTTCGGTGCCAAAACTCATACCAAGTTCGGCTCCTCCATCCTCGTTGACAATGCTCACAGATCATTTGGCAGAGCATCCAATGCATTATACATTCCTGTCTGTAGGCTCATCAGCCTTTTCTATAGGTCATCCTTCCAACTTCCGATGTTTCCTTCACTGCAGACCTCATACATGACCTCTGCAGTAACAACCTGACAGCAGTGTTACCCTCTCCTCTTGGCCTAACTGCAGGCCCCTCATGCCCAATGGATTACCACTTAGACATCCTGCTCCTAAACATGCATACTCTTTTCACTCTAGCATTGTATTTACTCTCGTTACTGGTCAGTAAATATTCCAATGCATTTTATGTTCCAGGCTGGCTGAGCATGTAGATATACAAAGGGATCTGGATGTCTGCATCACTAAGTCACAAATTACAAATTTGTGCAATTACAAGTGGTATGTTAACCTTTATCACAAAAGATTTGAGTACAGAAGTAATAAAGGCATCCTTCAATTGCTTAGAATATCAGTTAGACCACATCTAAAGTACCATGTGCAGATTTGGTCTCCTTACCTCAAGATGCATATTACATCATAGATTGAGTGCAATAAATGTTCACCAAATTTATGTTCTGAAGAAAGGCCACTTGACCCGAAACCTTAACTCTGTTTTCTATCCACAGATGCTGCTAGACCTGCTGAGCTTTTCCAGCAATTTCTGTTTTTGTTTCTGATTTACGGCATCCACAATTCTTTCGGTTTTCACCAGATTTTCTCCTGGGCTGGTCAGACTATCTAAAGAAGAGAGCTTGGGCACATTGTATTCTCTCGGTTTGGAAGAATAAGAGGTGACTGCTTTGAAACCTAAGCGATAGACAGAGCAGAATGAAAGAAGCTGTTGAACACAACTCCAAAATCAGGGAGCAAACCTGATAGCCTGAATGGATCACTCTGTGTTTCTATGAGATCCTAAGATGATTTGTTAGATAGATTGGGTAATCAAAGGATATTTCCTTTATGGGAGAGAGTAGAACTAGGGGGCAGACTAAAAATAAGAGGCTCCTTTTTAAAGAAAAACAAGGAACTGTGATTGCTGGCAATTTGAAACAGAAACACAAAGAGCTGGAGAAAATCAACGAGTCTCACAGCATCTTTGAAGTGAAAGAACTGAAGAAGGGTCACTGGACTCAAAACTTTAATGCTGGCTTTCTCTCCACAGATGCTGCCAGACCTGCTGAACTTCTCCAGAATTTTCTGTTTTTGTTTTAGATTTCTTTTTAAGATGGAAATGAGGACGCTCTTCTTTCTCTCAGAGGGTCATTAGTATGTTGAATTCTTTTGCTTACAAAGTAGTGGAGGCTGAGTCAATGAATTTGTTTTAGCCGAGTTAAGTAGATTTTTGATATACACGGATAAGGTTTAAGAGGGCAAACGGTAAAGTGGCCGCAACTAAATCAAGTACAAATGATGAAGCAGGCTCCAAAGGCAAGATTCCTGTGTTCTTACGAGCATTGATGTGGACTACTGTCAGAAGGCCTACTGTTTGATTACTTAGAGAAGACCCAGTAGGAGTCATTAAATCCTGCCTGAGAGCTTCATTTAAAAATCCTTTATGCTGATGCTGATTTTAAATGGACTTCATCCTCTTGCTTCTCTACAGTAGGTTCTTCATTACAGATCATCCTATTTTCCTGTACAACAATGAAGTTCTCACCTAGAGTGTGGCTGCGTAAGCTGCAATATGTGAAAGTTAGTCATTATCACGAAAGGGTCGGTAACAGGTAGAAGTTCCACCTTAACCCTCTTTCTGCTGCAATGTCATCTTAAAGGGAAAGAAAAGATTGCGGATCCAATATTACTGGAAGGACACTCTGATGTACTTCTTTCATATTGTTCAATATCTGCAAGAAAAATAATTGATGCTTGGAAGCAAAAACTGTAAATTGCCTTTTTGCGATAATCAATTCTAAGCTGCTAATAGCTGTGCTGCAAGATATGTGTATGAGGTTGTAACACCAAGTGTGCAATGGTGAGGGCAATGCTATGAATGTGCAGTGTAAGTCACTATTGATTGAGATTATTGGCACTTAAATTAAGACAGTGGTGCATTGAATATATGTGAGCTAAAGGTTCTATTGTGAGGACACAACAGTTGAAGACACATTCACTGATTTTGGCTAGTACTGAGGTCATTGAACATCTGGTGGTATTGCATGTGATCTTCAGGGTTACACTGCTGATCCTGACAATGTTATATATTTGTCAGCTCCCTGTGTATCTTTGATGTCTTATTTGTCGCAGAACAATGCAGAGATGGTAATTGTTCTAAATCCACAATCCACCATACTTTAAAATATCTCAGAACTAACAGTATTTATATATAACGAGATGACCAAGCTTTTCTATGGAACATTTTCAGTTTTCTTTTGAGTTCCATGCACATACTTACGCACTCAAGGACAACTGCACAAATCAATGGATAAAATAATATAGTCAAACACAGGTGCATCAAACTATTGAACACTGTAGACAGTGACAGCTAACTGTTCCCATTATGTTAGAAGTGTCTGTCTTAAGGAGCTTCTGTTTCCTAATGGACAAATGATCTCTCTTTCCCTGTCCATTAGCTTCCACTGCTATGTCACAGAACCTTGGAGAATGCTTTCTGTCATCCAGTGCCATTGTTTGTTTCCTTCTCAGAGTAAACTGTCTTCCAATTCTAATCAAAATGTGCTTTCCTTTTAAGAGGCACAGATTGACTTCAGGTACCACAAGTAATCTTGAAATTATATCATCCTCTCAAGATTTCGTACTCCAGACTGAGACATGCAGCCACTCAACAGTGTACTCAATTTTGACTAAATCCTTTAAATTAACAAAAAATACAACATTGGCATGCTGCCTGCATCAGAAGAAATGCATGTGAGACAATTATAAATTTCAGTTCCCGTATATTTTCAAGTCTTATCAAATTATATGTTTTAGTGATTAATCTATCCTGCACTTGATTCATCCTATAAAATATTCATACTGTATACTCTATCCTCTCTTGAAGGAACATTGAGACACTATTCAGCCACGAAAAACATGTAGTATCTGAAATAAGTTCTAAACCGCAATATTTAAGTGGCTATTTATGATGTCCTATTTAAACATTTTTTATGAGGATGAATCATCTGATGAATATGGATTCAGATGATTGAAGATTTGTAGCGAAGAGTCCAGCTGAAAGATTGATTTAAAATGAAGAAGCACGTTAATATTTCTATGCCATTTTTTTCTCATCCTGTCATGACAATGTCGGTCTAAACTGCACCCTGACAAAATGCAGCTTCATCATGTGTGACTCCAGGCAGTGAATGTTAGTGGACCATTTATCTTTTAGGGTATAACAGGTGAGCCTGGTCACACTCAATGTCAAGCCTCCCAGCAGGGACCTCCGGATAGATGGAACTTGGATTGATTTTCTACCTGCCAACACAGCTGAGCAGTTACACTTCCCATCTTTTCACTGGAAACCATTCCTAAATACAAATACGATGAATTTCTAAACCAACAGGAGTTCTGCCTATTTTCTGACACCAACTATTCAATGTATGTCACAACAGCAAACAGATGGTATAAGCAAAATCCATGGTTCACTGCCTCAGCTCACATGTGAAGAATAATCAGTTGGACAGTGTATGTATTTCAGCAAGTGTCAGCCTTGTTTCAGTAATAGCACCTGAGTTAAAAGATCGAAAGTTTAAGTCTTCTCCTAAACATGTGAATAGCCAATCTTAGGCAGTCAGCTGTGTCTTGGTTGTACTTCCTTGGCCTTTCAATTAGAAGACTGAAGGTTCATATTCCAATCTCGAGACTAACATCACTTTTTTACTGAAGGTATCCAGCTTGTTGGCAGTCTGCGTTTTCAAAAGTGACTGTAAAAGATCCCATTGTGTTGCAGTATTTGAAGGAGATCTAGCCAATATTTTATCCTCCCGCTAACAGATTATATGATATTGTTAGTTGTAGAGCATAGCTGTTTATCATTTGGCCTCTATGTTATCCATATTGCAACAGTGACTACATTTCAAAAGTACTTAATTCCTTGTCAAGTATGATAATTGCAACTCATGTCCTTTTGACTAAACTTTCAGTGTGGTGCTGAGGGATTAATACAGTGCCTAATTGTTCATCACTGTCTTTAGGATTTGATAGTAAAGCAAGATACCTATCTTTACAGGTGAATGTAAAATAATCCGATTTTACGGGAGTTATCACAGTGTCTTGTTTGACATTTATTCTTCAAACAATACTAGAACACATTATTTAATTTTCTAAGTTATTTGATGGCCTTTACTGTTTTCATTGTGCCGTGTTTGATGACAAAATAGCTATAATTATACTTACACCTTGACATTAACATTGCTACAAAAGTATCAACTATTTTCTTTAGAGATGCAGCCCAGATGAAGAATTAAAAGAGATAGCAAGGGAAAATGTAGAATAGTTACAGTTGTAAAATATGTTAGCCTTTCTGAGCTGTACAAAGTTAAAAAGCACACAACACCAGGTTATAGTCCAACAGGTTTAATTGGAAGCACAATAGCTTTTGGAGCAACGCTCCTTCATCACGTGATGAATGAGCAGTGCTCCGAAAGCTAATGTGCTTCCAATTAAACCTGTTGGACTATAACCTGGTGTTGTGTGATTTTGAACTTTGTACACCCCAGTCCAACACCAGCATCTCCAAATCATTTCTGAGCTGTGACATCCTAGACACATTTTACTGAGATGGCTTTATTTCCTGGTATAAAATATGCTCTCTAAATGTGATGTTTAGCTCAGGTTTACTGCTGAATTGAAATCTTGAGTGAAAAGTTGGTGAAAGGACATGTCTCCTGCAATTGAAATGATCTGGCCCCTTGTTTTGTTGATTGTCAGCTTAATCTTCATGCTGGAGGTGGTCTCTGGGCAATTTTTTTCCCCGTTTTAATTAAGAGCTTACAATCTGGAATTTGGGTAGGTTTCATGCTTCTTCAAGAGTTAAATACCTCGAGGCTTTCTCAGTTGAAGAATGCCAGTGAACATGGATATTCATGAAATGAAGGCATTTCTGCAGCTTCCAGAAAAGCAAGTACTCTCATCAACAATGTAATGTCAATGGATCTGAGCAAGATTGACATTCAGTAGATGAAATTCTTACCTGTTACAAATATGTCCTTTGATTAAAGAACCTTGGTGCATTATATCTATAACTCACTGGTCATGGGGGAGTTTTGTCATTTTGTCAAATTGTAGAGCCCTGCTATGTCTTTGTCATTTTCCAGTGGAGAGTTGGCTTGTTGGAGTAAATGATGCATCCATGACTTGTTTAATGCACACAGCTATTTGTTATTATCACAGGAGTAGCCTGGAATAGCCGCTATGTATCAGAAATTCAGGGTAGTTGTTTCCGTATGCAGTAGTTGGAAATGAGGCGTCCATTGAAATCTTCTTTAACATCCATGGTTTATTCTTTCCTTGCTATTTATATTCCGCACTTCAAGTTTTTAATTAATCATTTGGTAGTCATTTAGAATTTGAAATTGCAGAGAAAAAGACACACTTTTTTAAAGTTGTTCAGCTAGAGTCAAGGTATGTGCAAAGGGAGATTCAGCTGGCATCTGTAGCTAAATGGCCTGTGCAATAGTGGCCAGTTGTCATGAACAAAGGCCTTCTGCTTGGCAATAACTATGTGATTGACTAGGGTGGCATGGTGGCTCAATGGTTAGCATTGCTGCCTCAGAATGCCAGAGACCTGAGTTCAATTCCAACCTCAAGCAATTTGCACATTCTCCCCGTGTCTGCATGGGTTTCCTTCCACAATCCATAGATGTGCAGGTCAGGTGAATTGGCCATGTTAAATTGTTAGGTACATTTGTCAGGGGTAAATGTAGGAGAATGGGTCTGGACTCTTTGGGCTTGGGCCAAAGGGCCTGCTTCTGTACTGTAGGGAATCTAATCTAGTGACTGCTAGGGAGCTTGACAGTGAATGCTATCTCAGTAAGTCGTAATATGTTAAGTAAGCTGAATATGCAAAGAATTATACTGACAAACAATTTAAGATTGGTAGTCAGGCACATAATGTGGTCCACTTGCATGCACTGGACGCTACATATCTTAATACACAATGTCCTTTTTTTGCAGAACGAAGCAATGTATACACACACTGCACCTGTTTCAATTCAATAAAATAGATGACATCTTTTCTCTGGTTAATTTCTCAAGGCAATTCCTTGATCAGTCGACCTGCCTGGTTTAAATTTTAACCGATGCTTGGTAGTTAACTATCAGACCTCATGAATTGGTTCATTCTCCATGGTAACACCTCCCCCAAACAAAGTCTTGCCAATCAACCAGCATGTCAACAACTCAGAAGTTTTTTTTCCCATTTAAGTGATAGATCCCATATAGAATGGGCCACATGTGCTATATGCCAAGACTGACACTGGTATAAGTGCATATGTCTTTACACATCTTTCATGAGATCTACTCAGGAAAGTAGCACAACATGATGCCGTCTATGCATGATACACTTTCTGAGCAATTATACAAGACATTCTGGCAACAGACTAATTCACTAAGCTTCCTTTTCTAAGTGAGTTTTGAGAAGATTTGTAGCTCAGGTTGGGGTTCTGGATCTAGGTTTGCCCACTGAGCTGGAAGGTTCATTTTCAGACATTTTGTCACCATACTAGGTAATATCTTCAGTGAGCCTCTGGACGAAGCATTGCTGATGCTTCCTGCTTTCTATTTATATGTTTGGTTTCTTTGGATTGTTGATATCATTTCCATTTCTTTTTCTCAGGGGTGGTAAATGGTGTCCAAGTCAATGTGTTTGTTGATAGAATTCCGGTTAGAATGCCATGCTTCCAGGAATTCTCATGTGTGTCTCTGTTTGGCTTGTCCTAGGATGAATGCGTTGTCCCTGTCAAAGTGGTGTCCTTCCTCATCTGTATTTAGGGATATTAGTGAGAGAGGGTAATGTTGTTTTGTGGCTAGTTGATGTTCGTGTATCCTGGTGACTAGTTTTCTGCCTGTTTGTCCAATGTAGTTTTTGTTACAGTGCTTGCATGGTATTTTGTAAATGGCATTAGTTTTTTTGTTGTCTGTATAGGGTCTTTCAAGTTCATTAGCTGTGGTTTTAGTGTGTTGGTGGGTGTGTGGGTTACTATGATGTCTATAAAGACAACAAGCAAAACTAATGTCATTTACAAAATACCATGCAAGAACTGTAACAAACACTACATTGGACAAACAGGCAGAAAACTAGCCACCAGGATACATGAAAATCAACTAGCCACAAAATGACATGACACTTTCTCACTATTATCCTTATATGAGGAAGGACACCACTTCGACTGGGACAACACATCCCACCAAGGGAGGGAGTTCCTAGATATTCTTACAGAGCATGGGTTTGTGGAAAAACACTATGTTGTTGTATTTGGCCTCGGTCATACGTTTTTAAGAATAATAGTCAAGTCCTCCAAAGAAACAGATCCATGCTATCACTGCTCATGTCAGTATCTTTCATGCCCCCAAGAATCTATCCTAGGTGTCCTCCTGTTTCACATTGATATGCTGCTTCTTAACCACATTATTATAAAAAAGATATATTGTCAACACTTAACTCTACCTAACCACAATCTCTCTTGACTGCTGCACTGTTGCTAATTAATGATCTGTCTGACTTTCAAGATTGGGAGAAAGTGAGGACTGCAGATGCTGGTGATCAGAGTCAAAGAGTCTGGAGCAGAAAAAGCACAGTCTGTCAGGCAGCATCCTAATGAAGGGCTTTTGCCTAAAATGTCATTTCCCCTGCTTCTCAGATACTGCCTGACTGTGTTTTTCCAGCCCCACACTTTTTGACTCTGACTTTCAAGAGCAGAAATTTTCGCCAGTTAAATATTGAGAAAACTGATGTGCCATTCCAAACTCTGTTCACTAGCTATGGTTCATCTCTCTCCCTCTTTCTCTCTAGCAACTATTTGAGACCAAAACAGATTGTTTGCAACTTTGACCTCATATTTGACCCCAAGAAGAGCTTTCAACCACATACTCATGCATTGCTCAGACCATCTTTTTCCAAAGATCCAATTTTATCCGCTACAGTTAATCTGCTGCTGAAAAAGGCAGAGTTTTGAGAGTACTCAGCGGCCCCAGAGTTCTTTGCAAGTGTTAAGGCAAAATGAACAAAAGAAGCAATCAAAACTAAAACTGGATATATAGATTGTACAAACACTGCATTAATGACAATGCTTGTAAGAAAGCTATAGTGCACATTAAATGCCAACACGGTGACAAAGTTACAAATAGCTACCTCCTCACCATGTGCAATTCACAAAAAGAGAAGCTAAGAATAATTGACGGTGCTAATGTATAGTCCTGCATGATATGAATTGGGGGTCAGTTTAGCTCAGTTGGCTGGATGGTTGGCTTACGATGCAAGGTGGTGCCAACAGCAGGAGTTTGTTTCCTGCAATATACAAGTAATCTGTGATCATTGGTAACACATTTTAAAGCTGAAAATGTGTTGCTGGAAAAGCGCAGCAGGTCAGGCAGCATCCAAGGAACAGGAGATTCGACGTTTCGGGCATAAGCCCTTCTTCAGGATATGTGTAAGTTTATTTCAAAGGTGTGGCCATTGTCATTTCCAGCTGTAATTTCACTAACTTTATGTAGAAGTCTGTGAATAAGACTTAGTATGAATTCATACTAATCAATATCGTAAGCTAAAAGGATTATTCCTTGTCCCTTATCTCTCTCTCTGAGGGTTGATTTGCTTACTGGGCTGGATGACTAGTATCTGGGGTAGAATAAAATGAACAATGGACATTCAAATCCTGCACATAAAGGATTGAATTTTTGCTTTGCTATGCTTAATGCAGACAAGTATCCTTCAAATTGTATAACCACACGGAACTCTGCAACAGACAGACATGTCTGTGGTCCCCATAGATTATGCCTAAAATCACAGTTCTTTTTAATAATAATAAATACATGTTAATTTAGAGTCATAAAATCATTTAGCATGGAAACAGACCTTTTGGTACAAATCATTCATGCCGACCAAGTTTCTCAAACTAAACTAGTGCCACTTGCCTGTGTTTGGCCCCTATCCCTCAATCATGTGTATGTCCAATGTTGTTTAAATTTTGTAACTGTGCCTGTATCTACCACTTCCTCTGGCAGTACATTCTACATATGACCCTCAAGTCCCTTTTAAATCTTTCTCCTCTCACCTTTTGAATTCCCCCACTCTTGTTAGATTATAAAAACCAAGTTGCGTTTTAAATCACCCGTGGTGAAATTTCTTGCTACTGTAATAGCATGAGCTAATCACGTCACTTATGCAGGCGATCATCATACGTGTTCCCTGTAAATATCAATGTCAATGTGGTCTGTAAATATCCCTACAGAAATCCTCAAATAGCAGAAACAATGTTGTCAGTCATTTTCTGGAATGAATATGGCTTTTTAACCACATGTTGAGACTCTCCTCTTCCCAAACCCATGGAAATTGACCATCAATGATTAGTGAGGAAATGACTGTGAGTAGGACACTGGAGGGTTCCCAGGCGGAAGATGAGGCGCTCTTCCTCCAACCGTCGTGTTGTTATGTTCTGGCGATGGAGGAGTCCAAGGATCTGCATGTCTTCGGTGGAGTGGGTGGGAGAGTTAAAGTGTTGAGCCACGGGGTGGTTGGGTTGGTTGGTCCGGGTGTCCCAGAGGTGTTCCTTGAAGCGTTCTGCAAGCAGGCGGCCTGTCTCCCCAATATAGAGGAGGCCACATCGGGTGCAGCGGATGCAATAGATGATGTGTGTGGAGGTGCAGGTGAATTTGTGGCGGATATGGAAGGATCCCTTGGGGCCTTGGAGAGAAGTAAGGGAGGAGGTGTGGGCGCAAGTTTTACATTTCCTGCAGTTGCAGGGGAAGGTGCCGGGAGTGGAGGTTGGGTTGGTGGGGGGTGTGGACCTGACGAGGGAGTCACGAAGGGAGTGGTCTTTGCGGAACGCTGATAGGGGAGGGGAGGGAAATATATCCCTGGTGGTGGGGTCCGTTTGGAGTTGGCGGAAATGACGGCGGATGATACGCTGTATACGGAGGTTGGTGGGGTGGTAGGTGAGAACCAGTGGGATTTTGTCTTGGTGGCGGTTGGAGGGGCGGGGCTCAAGGGCGGAGGAGCGGGAAGTGGAGGAGATGTGGTGGAGTGCATCGTCGATCACGTCTGGGGGGAATCTGCGGTCCTTGAAGAAGGAGGCCATCTGGGCTGGTATTGGAACTGGTCCTCCTGGGAGCAGATGCGGCGGAGACGAAGAAATTGGGAATATGGGATGGCGTTTTTACAGGGGGCAGGGTGGGAGGAGGTGTAGTCCAGGTAGCTGTGGGAGTCAGTCGGTTTATAGTAGATGTCTGTGTTGAGTTGGTCGCCCGAGTTCGAAATGGAAAGGTCTAGGAAGGGGAGGGAGGAGTCTGAGACAGTCCAGGTGAATTTGAGGTCGGGATGGAAGGTGTTAACCTACTGTCAGTTCTTGGATTATGCCACTCTCCAGTGATAGGTCACTGAAAAAACGCAACTTCCAGCTTAGGAGCAAAGATCAGTTTATGTGAATTAAAGCTGAAAGAGAAAATAAAATGTTTGAAAGTATGACTTTCTCTGTACATACAACAATGTGCTTCTGTGAAAGTATAGTCTTTGTTGCTTTTTTATTCAAGGTTGTTTGAGTTTTGAACCATTAAAAGAAAAAACAAGGAAAATTTTCTGATTTAAAGCTGTCTTGGGCATCCATTATCACAAAGGTGATTCCTTAAACCAACACTCCCCATCCAGGGACTGATAATTGTAGGGAAACTGTAGATCCAGAATTGCAAGTGACAATTTTCAATACCATAGTTTTAATGATGGGCAAATTGTTAGCCTCAGTATAACATAATTGTGTTCAAGAGCTCTTTCGGTGCTGTGCATCAAGAAATTAGTCCCAGACCATGTGTATAATTACAAAGAAACTTAGAATTTTTATAGCCTTGTATGTGACAAATGATGGCTTCTATCTTGATATAATCAGCATTGGCATGTCAAAAGAATTGGTGAGGTGATAATTTAAGTTTTTCTGTTGTTATAAACCACTGAGAGAATTAATGATCTTTCGCAGCATTGCCCATTTAAGCTCTGTATCCTAAAATCCTAGCCTCTTTCGATTCAGATAGAAATTACACAAATATATCAACTAACTAAGAATGCCTTTCTTGTAAACCCAGCAAGTGATAGATACTGCAACCTGCCTCCCGCCATCCTGAGGAAATCCAATGATCACTGTTTAACACTGTAATGTGGAAATAGAATTCTTTAATACCATATATTTTCTATTGCAACAAACAATGTCAAATTCAAAGACTGAAACATTCTACAGCTTAAAGTATCTAATGCTAATATCAAACAACAGAACGTGAGATAGATGCTAAAGGAAAATTCTTATATTTTTATTACTTTTCACTGCCTACTTTATCTACAGTCTCAAGGCAGCACCTTCTTACCTCAGCACGCACACGCACGCATACTCACACACACACACACACACACACACACACACACACACCCTGCACACATACACAAATGCACTTATGCACAGACACACGTGGGCAGACATAATATTTAAAATCTGATTGAAGATTTGTAGCTCGGGTATCCGTTGTTGTGGTTCTGCTCGCCGAGCTGGAAGTTTTGCTGCAAACGTTTCGTTCCCTGGCTAGGGAACATCATCAGTGCTGTTGGAGCCTCGTGTGAAGCGCTGCTTTGATGTTTCTTCCGGTATTTATATTGGTTTGTTCTTGCCGCTTCCGGGTGTCAGTTTCAGCTGCAGTGATTTGTATGTGGGGTCCAGGTCGATGTGTCTGTTGATGGATGTTCTTGCCGTTTCCGGGTGTCAGTTTCAGCTGTAGTGGTTTGTATATGGTGTCCAGGTCAATGTGTCTGTTGATGGAGTTTGGGGATGAATGCCATGCTTCTAGGAATTCTCTGGCTGTTCTCTGTCTGGCTTGTCCTATGATAGTGGTGTTTTCCCAGTCAAAGTCCCATTCCTAGACGTGTTAGTAGAGAGAACACCCAACGGAGAATTCACCACAAGGGTACACAGGAAACCAACACACACAGACCAAGTCTTAAACTATGAAAGTAACCACCCCAACACACACAAACGAAGCTGCATCAGGACACTATTCAAAAGGGCCACAACACACTGCAGTACACCAGAACTGCGAAAAGAGGAAGAGGAACATCTATACAAGGTATTCGCCAAAAACGGATACCCACGCAACTTTATCACCAGATGCCTAAGGGATAGACCGAGGAACAAGGACATGCCACAACCAAAAGGACTAGCCACTCTACCATACGTCAGGAGCGTCTCAGAACTGACAGCCAGACTACTGCGACCCTTAGGACTCATAACATCCACGCTCAGACAACAACTCACTAGAACAAAGGACCCAATACCTAGCATGAGCCAAACTAACGTAGTTTACAAAATACCATGCAAGGACTGCACAAAACACTATATAGGACAAACAGGAAGACAGCTAACAATCCGCATCCATGAACATCAGCTAGCCACAAAACGACACGACCAGCTATCTCTAGTAGCCATACACTCAGACAACCAGCAACATGAATCTGACTGGGAAAACACCACTATCATAGGACAAGCCAGACAGAGAACAGCCAGAGAATTCCTAGAAGCATGGCATTCATCCCCAAACTCCATCAACAGACACATTGACCTGGACACCATATACAAACCACTACAGCTGAAACTGACACCCGGAAATGGCAAGAACATCCATCAACAGACACATCGACCTGGACCCCACATACAAATCACTGCAGCTGAAACTGACACCCGGAAGCGGCAAGAACAAACCAATATAAATACCGGAAGAAACATCAAAGCAGCGCTTCACACGAGGCTCCAACAGCACTGATGATGTTCCCTAGCCAGGGAACGAAACGTTTGCAGCAAAAACTTCCAGCTCGGCGAGCAGAACCACAACAGACATAATATTTTCATTTCGAGAGCTCTCTGGAGGAGATTGCTTATTTGGTATCAACTCATATCAAATTATATGGAATTTTGTAGCATGGCCTGGTCCTCTGCATCTGGCTCCATTTCCATTAAATCTGATTGGACCTTTTTATTGGCACAGGTGGAAATGGATGTTAATGGACCAATAGGCTTAGTTTCCAACAAGGCAGGTTCATTTTCGATATTTGTCAAAGAAGAAAGAGCATTCCATCGATGCATTTTTGTCTTAACATGTTTCTTTTCATTACAACGCATACGATCTCCATGTTTGTTTGAATGACGCTGCAATTGAACAGCTTTTACATCATATACGTCATCAGATGCAAAATGTCTTTTTCCTGTGGTTGTGTATTTTATTTCTTCTGGTTTACCTTTGATGCATTCAACAGATTTGATGTCCAGTCCTGTGCCAAAAAGACTTGGACTTATCTGCACATTTTGTTTTGCTTCAATCCCCTTAATTTTAGCAGACTCCAACCCTACCAAGAAAACAAAAGAAAATATTTAATTTGTTGACATATTGTTTATCCTTTCTCCAAACATCAAACAACAGTGACTAGTTAACAGAGCAGTTTAATTTTCATCTACATGACTCTTAGCATATACATGTAATCACTGGCCTCTATTGTTAATTGATTTTCAACCTGTATCGAAATAAGTTCTTGAATATACCAATAGAGCTATACAAAGAAGAACTGCCCTATCTTAAATAAAATGAATTGAATAATGGATAAGGAGCAAAACCTCAAGTTTCTATCTTCCTTTCTATTTTATGATCAGCGTATCAAATGTATTTTTTGTACTAGAGTTGCCCCTTGAAATGATTTATTCCAGTGATTCTAAGGGCACATTAGGGTGAATTTTTATAAGTGGATTTTTCAATGGAACAAGGATTCATTGGTTAAATGCTTGTGCCCTTGCCAGTATTGTGCCTCAATGGGAAGATATACCAAAATCACAAATGTACTCTTGTTCTGCAACCATACCTAGAATATCATGCTGCTAAATGTCCACTATCCTGACAATAGTTACAACACTATCTTCCTACATAGTCTCCAGGTTCAGCTCTCTTTGAGACAGTAGACTGAACTAGGGTTTGGCTGCTTGGCAACAAGGAATGTTACACGGTTAATGACAATTTCAGCTGCTCAACAACATGTCATTTTTTTTTCAATGAAAGCTATGTTGCAGTTAGGAGCCAACCACTAATGTCACAAGGAAATGGCACTTCTGCTTGCTCTGCTTAGGTTCAACAGGTCAAGCTTTGCTAGAATGTTGCTGTGATTCATGATGGCCGACTCCCTCCTTCACAATTTGGACAGTTGTAGATCTAGGAGTTGTAGATGCTGGAGATCAGAGTCGAGGATGTAGTGCTGGAAAAGTACAGCACATCAGGCAGCATCCGAGGAGCAGGAGAATCGATGTTTTGGGCATAAGCCCTCCATCATGTGCCCAGGTCCTGATGGACTTTATTCAAGAATATTAAAAGAAATGACTAGTCAGAGTGCGATGCAGGAAAATGTAAAATAACCATTTGTAAGTAACTTCCATCTATCAGATCTTTAAAATTAATACATCCCGGCATCATGTTTGAATACATTAGTGTCTCTAATTTGGATGTTTGTAATTCGGGGACCTCCCTTCCACCCCACCCCGCAACACACAGTGAGATAGTTGTTGCCTTAGTTTTAATTATCTATATTTCCTGAGATTCAGGAAAAATTCTATTAAACTGGAATACAGTTAATTGTAATTTCTTTACTCAAAATGGGAGGAGAGCAGGAAGCAGGGAATAACAGGCTTAACATCAGGGAAAATGTCAGAAGTTATAAAGAAGTTATAACAGGCCACTTGGATAAACTTTCAATAATCAGGTACATCAACGTGGTTTTGTGAATGGGAAATCACATTTAACCAATCTATTAGAGTTCTTTGAGGAAGGAACATGTCCCATGGATAAAAGGGAACTGATGAATGTATTGTATTTCGATTTCCAGAAGGATAAGTGTCTGTCAAAACCACAGCTCAGAATATCAACAATACTGGGGACATTTTTAGTCCTTAATTCTCGAAAAAATTTATTCTCCTCTGTTTCCTTATCCTTATACTCCCATCACCTTACAAAAAAGTAAAAGAGCCTTTACTTTAATTGTTTCTGTACCTGCATGATAACTTTCTGAGTTCAATGCACCAGTACACCCAAGTCTCTCTATACACGAATATTCAAACATTTTACAGATTTACTTTGCCATTCTTACTATGAAAGTGAATAATTTCTCATCCACACGGAATCACAGAATTGTCATGGTACAGATGGATACCTAATTGGCCCATTGAGTCTGCACTGGATGTCTGAGCGTTTTTATCCTAGTGTCAGACTCCTGCCTATTCTCCACAATGCCGCACATTTGTTTTCAATTTAAATAATTGTTCAATGCCCTCTCGAACGTTTTAATTCACCTTCCCTCCATCACACTTCCAGGCAGTGCATTCCAGATCCTAACTATGTGCTGCATGAATTTCATTTTTCTCACTTTTTGCTTTGTTTGCAAAATGCCTTGAAGGTGTACCCTCTGGTTCTCAATCCCTTTAAGAGCAGGCACAAGTTTCTCCCTGTCTATTCTGTACACACCACTCACAATTTCCAAAACTTCTATCAAATCTCCCAACAGCCTTCTCCTCTCCAGCAAAACAGTCTCAACCTCTCGGATCTATCTTCACAGCTGAAATTTCTCATCACTGAAACTATTCTCATAGGCCTTTCTGTACTCTGTCCAATGCATTCATATCCTTCTAAAAGTGTGGCACCCAGAACTGTATGCCATCCTCCAAATGAGATATAACCAGTATCCTGTATAGGTTCAGAATAGCCTCCCTGCTCTTGACCCCTATATCCGTATTAATGAAGACCCGATTACTGCATACTTCATAAACAGCTCTCTCTACTTGTCATGGCTCCATTAATGAATTATGCAGACAAACAACTGGTTCTTTCTGCTCCTGCAGACATTAAAAATCGTATCTCTTATAGAATCACAGTCATAGAGATGTACAGCAAGGAGACAAACCTTTGGTCCAACTCGTCCATGCCGACCAGATATCCCAACCCAATCTTTCCACTACTTCCTCTGGCAGTTCATTCCATACATGTACCACCCTCTGCGTGAAAAAGTTGTCCCTTAGGTCTCTTTTATATCTTTCCCCTCTCATCCTAAACCTATGCCCTCTAGTTCTGGACTCCCCCACCAGCGAAAAAACTTTGTCTATTTATCCGAGTATGCCTCTCATGATTTTGTAAACCTCTATAAATTAACTCCTCAGCCTCCGCTGCTCCAGGGAAAACAGCCCCAGCCTATTCAGCCTCTCCCTATAGCTCAAAATCTCCAACCCTGGCAACATTCTTGTAAATCATTTCTGAACCCTTTCAACTTTCCGATAGGAAGGAGATCTTATATTGTCTGCCCATTTCTTTCCTACCAAACTGCACCACCCACACCTTTCTACATTGAATTTATCTGCCCTAAATGCCCACGTCACTAAGTTGTCAATGTTTTCTGAACTGTCTTCTTACATCTATAATTCTTCTGAATTTTGTAACATCTGCAAGCTTTGAAAATATCTCCTGCAAAAAAAATCCCCAGTGTCAACCAAAGGGGAGCACTATTGTAAACCTCACTAGATGAAAAATATCCATCAGCCATTACTCTGTTTCCTGTCACTCAATCAAGAATAAAATGGACAGCAGTAATCACATCCTCAAGAAGCTTTAATAAATTAATTAAACCATTTCCTTTTCATAAAACCATGTTGGTGCTGTCTTATCCTTTTATATTGTTCTAAATGCATTATTAAGACTTCCTTAATGATAGTTTCCAACATTTTCCCAGCAACTGTTGTCAAGATAACTACCCTGTTCTCCCTCTCCCTTCTTTCTTGAAGAGCAATGTTACATTTGCCTACTTCTAATATGCTGGACTGGTGTTTTTAAAATGGAATTTTGCAAAATCATAACTTTTGCACCCACTATCTCTATAGCTACCTCTTTTGAAATCCCAGGATGTAGATCAAGAGAGTTTAGGATTTGTTAGCTTTTAGTCTCTTAAGTTTCTCTAATTCATTTCCTCCACTAATATTAATCACTTTTACATTCCTCACCCTTGTTAGCTCCTTGATTAATCAACAGTTCTCCTATGTATTTGTGTAGTCTACTGTGAAGATGGGTACAAATAATAATTTCTCCTGTCTCTTCCTCCAAGGGACCAACATCTATTTTAGCCACCCACTTCCTTTCTTCACAAATTTAAAAACTTTTCAGATTTTCTTTTAAATTCCTGGTTAGTTCATTCTCCTGTTCTTTTTACACTTCTCGCCTGGCTTTTGATCACCCAGTTTTTTTTCTAAACACTCCCAACTCTCAGCCTTTCAACTATTCTTTACAACCTTATAACCTTATCCCATTCACTGATCAACTACTACCATTGGTCTCCTTTTTACTATCAATGAGTTGGACTGGGGTGTACAAAGTTAAAAATCACACAACACCAGGTTATAGTCCAACAGGTTTAATTGGATGCACTAGCTTTCGGAGCGACCCTCCTTCATCAGGTGGTTGTGATGAACCATCTGATGAAGGAGCAGCGTTCCAAAAGCTAGTGCTTCCAAATAAACCTGTTAGACTTTAACACACTGTTGTGTGATTTTTAACTTTTACTATCAACTCTCTTTTCAAAGACATTACTGAATCTTCCTCCACCACCACCAACTGCATATTAAGGTTTTCCATGTTCTCTTCTGTTACTTCACCAGTCATTTTAATTTTTTTTTTGTATCTGCCCTGTCTAGATCGCTCTTCCTTTCAACATCACTTCTTGAAGGTGAACAGTCTCACTTGTACAACCCTGCTGATCAAATTTGAATCCCTTATACCTGCGACCAATCTTATAAATCTTTCCTACACCCGTTATCTCTTGAAAGCCATGATTACATCTATTTCCACCACACCTTCAGGTAACACGTTCTGGATCGAACACACTCACCATATAAAAATATTAAATCCATTACATGTCATCTGCCACATGTCTGTCCATTTCACAGCCATTTCATATCCTCTTAAAGCTTACACTGAAGTCTAAAATTTATCAAGAAAAACAGTGATCCTATTTTTTAACCATGGGAAACAGCAGTGATCACTTTCTCCCTCCAGTCCAAAAAGTGTAATTACTGCTACCCATTTAGAGTCCTTCAGACATTTCATTTTTATGTATTCCAAGGTTTTCAAATTTGACAGCAAACCTAATTTGGGATACATTATCAAACCTGAAAATGTGTTGCTGGAAAAGTGCAGCAGGTCAGGCAGCATCCAAGGAACAGGAAATTCGACGTTTTGGACATAAGCCCTTCATCAGGGATCAGGATACCTTATCAAACACTTTATATACATTACATTAACTGCATTACCCTCAACAATCCTCTTTATTCCCTCTTATACAAGTTATGTAAGAATTATCTGCCTTTAAACATACTGAATAGGCTGGGGCTATTTTCTCTGGAGCATTAGAAACTGAGGGTGATGTTATCAAAGTTTATAAAATCATGGTGGGCATGGATAGGTAAACAGACAAGAATTTTCCCCAGGGTTGTAGAGTCCAAACTGGAGGGCAGAGGCTTAAGGTGAGAGGGGAAAGACGTAAAAGGGACCTACTGGGCAATTTTGTCATGCAGAGAGTGGTGTGTGTATGGAATAAGCTGCCAGAGGAAGTGCTGGTACAATTGTAAGGCATTTGGATTGGTATATGAATAAAAAGGGTTTAGAGGGATATGGGCCAAGTGCTGGCAAATGGGACTAGATTAATTTAGGATAGCTGGTTGGCATGGACAAGTTGGACTGAACAGTCTGTTTCCGTGCTGTATTTCTCTATGCTCTAAATTGATGCTTGCTTTACATAACTCACACTTATCCTAGTACTGTTAATTCTGAGCCAGATTATCATTTCAAAAAACTTTCCCACCACCAAAGTCAAACTGGCTCTCCATTAGGGAACATTGTTCTCATCCCTTTTTGTGATGATCAAGGGCTGTTCTGGATTTTGGTTTTGGAAACTAAGCAGGGCAGATTCAAGAAGTATCAGCAGGAAAGTACTTCCATAATAGTGACCACGATTTCACTAAACTGGTCTGGAAAATGATCAAAGGCATACCAAGGGTAAAAAGTTTTAATTTGGAGAAAATTTTTTTAGTGAATTCTTCTATTTTTAGTGAAGTATAATTTTCTTAAATTGTTTTATCTGTTTATTTCTTTAGAAACTGAATGACTTTACCAGGGATTAATTGTCTCGAGATTAAAAGCTTTGTAATTCTCAGATATGTCAATTACTTAAAATTGACTTTTTCAAATGAGCTCAACAATGGGACTAAATTGAATTTTTTCTGAAGATGCAATTTTTAACTTGTGGGGATGGCAATAATTTCATCATTGCCTGTTTAATTCAGATTCTTCACATCACTGGAAGTCAGTACCTGTTCCTCATGTGTCATCACTAGTCAGGTATATAAAGGTGCATTGGTAACATGTAATAAGTGAATTAAAATAAACACAGAATATATTTTAATTATTCATCATTCTTAAGTATGTTTGAAAATGTGTTCAAATATATTTTGGATTTCATTTAATTTGTTGTATGGGGTAAATGGAAGCAAGTGGAAACCTGATTGTCATCTGTCAGACCTACCTGCTTCAGTTCCACTGAATTTGATGTCACCTGAACCTTCCAGATGAGTAACCTTTTCAGCTGCATCGAAAAATTCGTCAGCGGGAGGATCCAGAATCGGGATAGTGAGGACCTCACTGTATAAGTCCCCATCAATAGCAGGTGGTAACTCAGTGAGCAGGCCATGACTTGTCAAATTCCAAGACTTGTCCCCTTCTGCAGAACTGTCGTCCTCGTTCCTGGGGCACTGGTTGCAAACTTCTGCAGTGCATGGGTTCTCACTTTGGCTGAGGTCAGGAATAGAGCAAACCACCTTTGTAAATCGTGCAAAGCATTTAGAAAGGGTCGGAGTAGAGGCTAAGGAGTCTGCTGAAGGTTGTTCAAAACTGTCTTTCAATTCCATGGTACAGTGCTTCTTTGTAACTGGCTCACCATCACTCTCTTCAGTGTTAGAATCTTTGTCATCATCTTCAGAAATCTCACCATGTGAGTGTGGAGCTGAAGTCTCCGTTTGCAGTTCGTCCATAGAGTCAGCAGAACAGCTTCTATCACAAACGTCTCCTCCCTGACTTGTTGCTTCATCATTCAGATCAGACACATCCCCTGTGCTGCAACTGGTCTCTTCCTGGATATTCTCCCGTAAGCAGTCACTGTCTGTAGCCTCACTTTCCGAGTTCTCAATGTCCTCATTTTCTTCAGTCAGAGGCCCTATGAATCCATTTCTCAATTTGTGGATATCTATAGATTGAATGTCTGATGATGACTCTGAATCACTTAATCTTTGGGCTTCGTCACCTGCACAGTAAAAAAGTTACATCTAAGATCAGATGAAGGAACCATCTAATATTTTGTTAAAAACTGAATTCTGCCATCTTAAAATGCCCTCCTGGAAATTAGGAATGGGCAATAACTGACATCCCATTAATGAATTACAAAAAATTATAAAAACTTCAATGATTAACTTCTATGCTCTTCCTTTCTGTTTAAGTTATTTATTTTGCTTGAAAATGTTTGTTTGGATAAGTTTCTTCACGAAAACAGGATATTCCTGTCTGCAAGGAGTCAGTTGAAGGAAATACCTGGGGTGGAGCCTTTAACTGTTAAAGTTTCAATATTGAAGTCATACCAATTGTACGTGTTCATTCAGCTTCAGGACACCACTCAAATACAGTGCCAGGCTATTACTCATGATTTAAAAGGAAAAGTAGTAACTTTTACAGTAAGTAAAATTTGATATCCTATTTCTTGATCAATATTTCTGATTGAGACATTCCTTGAATAAGCTTTCAACACTTTCTAGATCCTACGGATACATATGATAAAATGTAAGTTCCTACATTCTGGAATTTTAACAAGACCTATCAGCAACTGAAACTCACCTAACTGGCATAAAGTCAGAGTGAGCAATGCCATTGGAAAATGTGAGTTGTGTCTCAACTGTAATTCACTCATCTCTCTCAGATCACTGCTACTGATATCATTCTGAGAGGGAAACGTGTTTAAACTGACATGAGTTTATTTTCTATCATAACTTCATTGCAAAGAGTCACTGTCTGAAAGTGTTGCCAATAATCACAAACCTCGCTAGTGCTCCACAGAACTGATCAGTCTAATGGAAGGATTGTCTTGGACATGAAAATTGTTACCATCCCTTAGGTACAACACCCACAGGAGCTGAACAGTCCGTTAACCTCGATTTCTAATAATCTGCTCACATCTCAAAGGGTCTGAGAGAAGAGTCCTCCTGTCCTTTACACTGTGTTTTTTCATACATTAATTCATGTGATGAGGGCATTGCTGGATGACCAACATTTATTGCCCATCCCCAATTGCCCTTGAGAGGATGGTGGGTGAGCTGCCTTTTATCTTTACTGACTGTGTGGATGATATGTCATAGCAGGAAATGTACACTGAGAAAAGGAACTGAGCCTTTACATCCAGGAAATTGACTGAACGGAAAGCGAAGAGAAGAGGTAGGGCTTTATGACTATGTAAGCCCATACTACTTGGGGACAGATGTGAGTCACTTGGACAATAAAATCTTCTCTGCCAATCAATACAACCATAATTAATCTATTTGTGCTTTAAATTCCATTTCCCCACTTCCATGTGATAACCTTTCATTCTCCTGCTTAACAAATATTTATAAGGCAAAATACTTTTGCCTTAAAAAGGATTTAATGACCGCAGCCCCCAACAACCATCTGAAAGAAAAACACTCCTGAAGATTAGATTACTTATAGTGTGGAAACAGGCCCTTTGGCCCAACAACGACCCGCCGAAGCGCAACCCACCCATACCCCTACATTTACCCGTTACCTAACACTACGGGCAATTTAGCATGGCCAATTCACCTGACCCGCACATCTTTGGACTGTGGGAGGAAACCAAAGCACCCGGAGGAAACCCACGCAGACACGGGGAGAACGTGCAAACTCCACACATTCAGTCGCCTGAGTCGGGAATTGAACCCGGGTCTCAGGCGCTGTGAGACAGCAGTGCTAACCACTGTGCCACCGTGCCACCCACTCATCTCTGCTCTAAAAGATTGTATTCTTTTAAAAACTGTGACCTCTAATTTTTGATTCACCCACAAGAGGACAGGCCATTTCCATTTCCAACTTGTCAAGGATTGCACTTCTAAACTCCAAAGGAAACAAGGCAGTCTGCCCAACCTTTTCTCATAAGACAACTTGCACATTCCAGGTATCAATCTCAGAAAGCTCCTCTGAACTGTTTTAAAAACATTTATGGTCTTCCTTAATTGAGAAGACCAAAACTACATGAAATATTAGAGCTGTACTGTCATCAATTCCCTGGATAATTGAAGCAAAATACCTTTATGTTTACATTCCATTAGCCTTCATAATTATGTGCTGCACATGCAAACTAACATTTTGTGAATCATGCACTATCACATATAGATATCTCTGCTCCTTGAAATGGTGCAGTTGTTCTTACTTTAAGTAATACTCTGCTTTATTTTTATTCTGCTTGCAAACTAAATAATTTTTCCACATTATACTACATTGGCCTAACTTTTGGGCAGGGGAAAAACAATGACTGCAGATGCTGGAAACCAGATTCTAGATTAGAGTGGTGCTGGAAAAGCGCAGCAGTTCAGGCGGCATCTGAGGAGCAGGAAAATCGATGTTTCGAGCAAAAGCCCTTCATCAGGCTTTTGCTCGAAACGTCGATTTTCCTGCTCCTCGGATGCTGCCTGAACTGCTGTGATTTTCCAGCACCACTCCAATCTAGAATCTAATTTTTGGGCGCTCATTCAATTGATTGACACCCATCTGAAAGCTCCTTATGTCCTCTTCACAACATACTTCCTCGCCCATCTTTGAGTCATCTGCAAGTTTAGCTGCCATGGCTTTCCTCCCCATATCTAAATCATTGTTATAAATGCTGAGGCCCCAACACAGATTCTTCTGGGACTCATCATCCTGCCAATCAGAAAGAGAGCGTTTTCAAACACATTCTCTCTTTCTGTCAGCCAGTCAATCTTCTAGATATTTTTAATTAACCTGCTCAGTGATGTTATTACACATCTCTGGAGCAGATGTGACTTGAACCCAGCCAATCTTCTATCAATTCAAATATGTTAATATTTGGGTCCTATTTGGTGCAATAATCTTTTATGTGGCACATCAAATCCCACTGAAAACCCAAGTATAGTATCTCTACAGGTTCCATTATCCAAAGCATAGGCTAACACTTCAAAGATTGACATAAATTGATTAAGCACGATTTCCCTTTCACAGAATAATGCTGATTCTTGCCAAATAGCTAGAGTTGCGACCAGCTATAAGCTCCTCAATAATGATTCTAACACCTACCCTGTGACAAGTCAATTGTTTCCTCTTTCCCTCCCTTCTTGAATAATGACATAACATTTGCTACACTTCAGTCCAATAGAACCTTATCCAAATCTATGAAACTTTGGAAAATCAACATCAATGCTTCGACTTTCACATTGGTCCCTCTGTTTAAGGACCCAGGATGAAGTCCAAATGGGCCTGAAAGCCTGTCAGCCCAGAGGTCTACCTGTTGGCTTCATCACACTTCCCTCTTAATTGTAATTTCACCAGGTTTCTCTCTCCCTTTGATTTACAGCTATTACTAGAGTGTTTTTGTATTTTCTATAGTGAAGACAGAAGCAAATATTTGTTTAATTCAACTGCCATTTATTTATTATATATTAATTTCTCCCCATTCTCACTATCAGGAGGACCACTCACCTTACTTAATCTTTTCCTTTCTAAATACTAGTAAAAACACATTATCTGTTCTTCCTTTTCTAGTTAGCATCCTCTCATACTCTAATTTCTTTCCCTTGATTCATCTTTTTGTCATTCTGTGCCATTCCTTATCTTCTGTCCAATATCTGATCTGCTAATCATATTATACTTCTTCCTTAATCTCAGTACCTTCCTTAAATTCTTAAGTTGGCCATAGATGGTTTGTTCTTCCTTTGCAACTTCTTTTTTACAGTAGGAATATATTTACTCTTAAATATACTTATTTTGAAATATCCCTTAAATATCTAACCTTTACTTCTATATCAGTCTGTTCCTGAACTTAGTGTCCCAGTTCATCTTAGGTGTGCAGTTTTCGAGCATACATAATTGCCCTTTTTAAATTATAAAATATTAGTCTCAGACCCACTCATCTCCCTTTAAAACTGGATAGGAGATTCAATCTACCTAGAGATGCCTTTTCTCTGTGGCCAATAATTAATCTTGTCACGTTGCACTACACCAAGTCTGGTACAACAGACCAAGATGCCAGGAGAAACCCCTTCCCTTTTTTCCAAATAGTAGACAGAATTATCTAAGCTTTCCCAAGTCTTAATGTTCAGCATCCAGTCAGTGAGAGAGTCTTCAAGTGTTACTTGAAACTGCAACTTTCACACAGGATGTAAAGGTTGCCACTTAATAAAAGCTGACATTAACCAAGGATTCAATCAGTATTCAGAACATCCTTGTCGGATTTGGAATGTTAACAAATGGCAGAGAAAACATAGTTCTGCCTGGGGGTAGTGACAATAGAAACAAAATTCACATTTGGAAGTTTGCTTTCAAAGATCAAAGAAAACTTACAGCCCAGGAACAGGCCCTTCGGCCCTCTAAGCCTGAGCCGATCCAAATCCACTGTCTAAATCTATCGCCCAATTCCTAAGCATCTATATCCCTCTGCTCCCCACCTACTCATACATCTGTCCAGATGCACCTTAAATTAATCTATCGTGCCTGTCTACTACCTCTGCATTCCAGGCATCTATCACTCTCTGTGTTTCTTGGGCAAAAGTATGGCAGGAATAAAACTGGGATTCTTATTTTAAAAAGAAACGACTAATGTATTACCTTCTTCAGTTGTCTGACTTTGATAGTTGCCAGGCCAGATGAATATGGAGTCTGTTGAGTTCACATATAGCCTATGATATCCAGCAATCAAACACACAAGGTCTTTAGCATGACGAGTTTCCAGTACCAACGTCAGAGACTGTAAATAAAAACAGAGTCAGTAATTAAACTTTTCCACTAACAGACCTAACCTGAAAATGATATCAGCTCACTCATTTTAAAGATTTTGCTCAGCATTAGCTTCCTTGAATTTGCTGGGTGCAGTGTCTTCCCTCATTTGTTTTCCTTCATCTATAGCATGAAAATGTTGTACAATGCTGAAATTGCGAGTTGATAAGTGAGGGCAACAGGGAATCTGAGATCTGGGCAAATACTGGATAAAACAATCTATTTCTTTAACCACGAAATTCAAGGATTGAGAAAGAAGCAGGGACAATAGAGCAGGCAGGTGAATTAGTCAAATTGGGCTCAGAAAGAGAAACAAAGAATAAGAAAAATTGTTTGGATACAGACAAAAAAAAGAGAGAAAGGAGAAGTGAAAGCAAATGTAAAACGTTGCAAATTTCTAACAACATTTATTACAATTAGGAATAATATCTGGGGTTTGATTTATTCCTCTTCTGAATGGGAGAGGTGGATTGTATTATGAAAACCTAAACTTCATCATTAAAAATGTCTTGGTGTTGTTAAGTACTAACTATTGCCAACTTCCCGAACGGAAACTTTGCATTTATATAGCATATTTCAGAGCCACTAGACATCACTTTACAAACACAGATTACTTTTCAGATACAGTCACTGTTCCAATGTAGGAGTGGGATGAGTTCAATTAATCATTAATATTTAAATGCAACAATTTCTTATAACTTTCAGGCAAACATGTCACAGAAAAATGGGGCGCATTCAAGAAGGAAATATGGAGAGTACAGGGCCACCGTGTTCCAATAAAAGAAGGGGTGGGACCATTAAATCCTGTGAGCACTGGATATCTAAGGATACACAGCGATGGATTTAGAGAATAAAGAGATACTTATGGCAGATATCCAGGACTGAAAACAGCTGAAATCCTAGAGGAGTACTGAATGTTCAAGAGGGAACTTAAAATGGAGAATAGGAGACCAGAATTGGTGACATGAAGGGATACTAACAATTAAAATAGAAGGAAATCCTAAACTGGTTTACACTTAGAGTAAAAGAGTTGTGCCATTGGGACCACAGAGTAAGGCAGGGAGTCAGAGGATGTAGGTAGGATTCCAAAAGAATATTTTCCGACAGTACTCACTTGTGAAATGGACAATATGCATACAGAAATCAGGGAGAAGGTCTGTGATACAATTAAATAAATTATCATTGACAGAGAGAGCTCTGAGTGGTCTGGCTTAGAATTCGATAAATGTCCAGGGCTGGATGAAGTATATTCCAGGTTGGTGAGTGAGGCAAGGGGCGAAATCAGGGACGTTGCAATAATTTTCTATACCTGTCTGGCCCAGGAGAAGAGTCAGAGGACTTGAGGACAGCCAATGTAGTACTGTTATTCAAAAAGGAGCAAAGGATAAACCAGGAGCTAGAAGCCAGTCAGTCTAACCTCGTGCTGGAGAAATTGCTTGAATGATTCAGAGGAACAGAATTAATTTGTAATTGGAGAGGCAGGAATTATGACTCGAAGAGCCTGCCTTCCACTGATCTGCAGTGGCCTAGTCACTGCTGCCTTTGGAAATTACTCCGGTGTCAGCAGATTAGTGTCACTGGCATTCTGGGAAAACAGGCAAGATGGGCTGGCAGACAGGCAGAAATCCCACCTTTCCTTGGTAAATGTCCTTAGTACCTCCTCCCTTTCCTTCACTTCACTTTCTGGGCTTGATCAGATTGGCCTGGCCTGGCTGGAAATATGCAGAGACCTCCCTAGCTCAGGGCCGAGTTAAATTGCAGTCAGGTCTATTGATGTTGGGATCATGGACGTGCCAGTGCGGCTACGTACTAAAGCCATCTGCTGTCTGATTGACAGTGAGCAAAGGTAAGAGTCACCCGCAAGTAACTTCATTGCAAAACATTAGCAAACTGAGGATAGGAATAATTGCTGAACAAATGTTACTGCAGCACAGGTCACAGCAGCAAGGATTTGACCAGACAACACCCGTATCAGAAAATGTACTAAGTCCTTGTTCAAGCAAGCAGTTAGCATCAATAGCCTTTACCTTCACATCCACCAGGTAGATGTTCACCACGCTGATCTTCTCATACTCAAAGGTCAATTCCAACTTCTGGATGCTGTTGAAGTCTGTTAACTGGTTTATAATATTGAGTTTGCTGTTAACAACTTCGCTGATACCATATTTGGCTCCGACCAACAATGTGATAAATGATTCGCTGTCCTGCAGTTGAAGAAGTTGCATTTCATTAGAAACTTATTAAAGATGACAAAAAAGACTAGTTTAAAAAAATGAGCCAGTTTCTGTTTCTCCCTACGTACCAGAAGGGTTGCGTTAAAGGTTTTCCCTCCATATGCTCGAAGATCACTCAGTATGTTCAGGTAATTCAGCCGGACTTGTGCCGTGGATATCAGTTGCTTCAAACAGAATGAGTGTATTTTAATATACTGGCATGAAAAGTTATTTTAATGAAAAGATGTCCCCAACAGCGTTGCACATGTGGCAACATTGATCAAAAATGGTCAAAGACGTTCAATGGAAAATAATGGGAATCCCGCCTGGAATTTTCCAACTAGTGATTCAGTACAATGACAGAAAACACCTATCAGCAAATCAGGTTATGCATTGGCAGCAGGTGTGGCCCTGTGGTTACATCCTCTTTAAACTCAATCTTGCATGTTTATAAAGACCCTACAATAACTCTCTCCTTCAATGCATATACCATGATTTTCAGCATTTCCTTCCCAGACATAATTATAGTTCTAAATTTTCAGATGTCTATTTAATTTGCCATCTTCACATTTTGATTCCATGACTTCATTATTTAACAAATTAATCCAGTTGAGTTTATTACCATAAAACAACAAGGCACACTTCCTCTGGTTTGAAAGAAATTAATGGAAAATCCATGTGATGAATACATTTCATCTTTTATCTTTGCTGCATGGATTTAAATAACTGCTTTACAAAAAAAAAGAGTTTTAATATCAAATAATCGATGTATATTCATGAAGCTCAATTTATCAAAGATATTCTTTATATTGTGAACAATTGGTTTTCCTCCCTAAAATGTAATGTCCTGAACGTCTGCAGTTAACGCTTAGGATCACAAAGTGGCTGATAGATAATGATGAGCAATTTCAGGGGCTGATCAACTTTAATCTTTCATACACAAAAATATTGAAATGCTTAACTGGGCTTACAATATGAGAAGCTTTAATTAAAACTTATGACCTAATTTTAAAATATGCAGCTTTGAAACTGCATTTCCCAAAAAAGCAATTTTGTTTAAAGCACTCTTTACAAACAAGCTTCAACTTAATAGTGCTGGTTACAGTGAAATTTCCTGCATCACTTCACAGCTGAGTAGGAGGATGTCTAAAGAGAGGCAGAAGCAGTGGAGGAAAATACACAACTGAAGTCTCTTATTGAGGAATACAGCAGCAGAAAAGGCAAACACATGATGAGGTTAAAAGGATATGGACTTGTAGGTCAAGGAGGAAAAGTTTCCTAGAGATGTATGAGACCATAGAGGGATTGTAAAAGTGTTATTAAAATGCAGTATATGGATAAAAAAATCGAAGGGTGATTCAAGATAAAGGATAATTCTGCACTGGTGCTAAGATTAACTTGAAGCACTTAGGATGAGAGGCACTTTACAGGCACGCATTAATGATTGGCTGACTGATAGAGGAGGGGATAGTCTAGTGCTGTTATTGCTGTTTTGTTAATCCAGAGACCCAGATAATGCCCTGTGAACTGTTTGAATCCTGCCATGGAAAATGGTGAAATTTTAATTCAATAAATATCTGGAATTAAAGAGTCTAGTGATGATCATAAATCTATTGCCAATTGTTGGGAAAACTTCATTTTGTTCTTCAGGGACAAAGTTGCCATCCTTTGATTGAGATGTGAGATATTCCACAAAGAGAATTAAACAAGATTCCATGGTAAGTACAGTAGTGGCCAATATTTACCACTCAGCCAACATTTTATCAAGGTACCTTGGTTAGTTATCGTGTTGTTGTTTGTGGGAGCCTGTCTTGTGGAAATTGTTTGCTAGGATTCCTGTCCTATAACAATGACAACATTTCAAAACAGGGTCACTTGGTCTGAAGTATTTGTGACTTCTTTTGTGAAAAAGAATATTGTTAGGTACACGTCTTTCATTCCTTTAAATAGGCCTCAATGACCTTGGGTTAAGGGATAAAAGTTCAGATTTTGCCCTTCAGATGATGGCCATTAACTCAGGCTGGATTTAAGGTGGAGACAAATGGAGAAAATAGCGAGTTTAAAAAGAATTGTGATCCTTGGACACAATGAAGCTTAATTTCAATACAGCGCAGAACAGGCCCTTCGGCCCTTGATGAAGCTTGATTACAAGAGGGGCAGACCAGTATGTGTCATCTGCCGGTATTATGGGTTTTTTTTCTCTGGGTATGACAGGGCTTCATTGTGATGCCCTCTACAGTTGAATACAGCAACCATTCACGACCAGGTTCCCATATGAGGAAAGGCCACTTGGACAAATCACCAAGGAATGAATAATGGCAGCAAAACCAAACACTCGGAATGAGCTAACAGCATCAGGAGATGGAAACATAGAAAGCAGCAAAAGTTTGTTTTCTCCTCCTTTAATACTTCATGAATACAGATTTGATCTGGAATGTCACTCAGACACATATTTAAGAGGCTTTAATAAGTAACAAATAAATATTTCACTGATTCTTAGAAGGCAAAGAACATTCACACTTTACACCGCCCTGCTTTAGCAACAGTATTAAAGTGTAAAGGGAAATATTTTCCCTTCAATATAAAACTAGAAACTTTTGTACTTGGGATAATAACCTCTTCACATGTTCCTACATGTTTCAATGAAGTCACCTCTGACTCATCTAAACTCCTATACAGGTCCAGTTTAGTAAAGCCCCGCACCAATCACAATGCATTAATATCCTTCCATACATATGGTGATCAGTATTGTACACAGTGCAGTAAAAAGATTCCATAATCGTAATGTGTAAATGAACGATAATTATTTTGCTTGTTCTCTTAATTGAGAGCTATCGATTCTCTTGGACACAAGAAGAACTGTCCAAGTCTTTGAAATACTCCTGTGCTCTTGGATCAGTGGTTAGCACTGCTGCCTCACAGTGCCAGGGACCTGGAATCAATTCCAGCCTCGGGGCACTGTCCGTCTGGCGTTTGCATGTTACCCCGTGTCTGCACGAGTTTCCTCCAGTTTCCTCCCACAATCTAAAGATGTGCAGGTTAGGTACATTGGCCACGCTAAATTGACTATATTATTCAGGGATGTGTGGGTTAGGTGCATTAATCAGGGTTACATATAGAGTCGTGGATAGGGGAATGGGTCAGGGTGGGTTACACTTCGGAGGGACAGTGTGGACTTGTTGGGCCAAATGGCCTGTTTCCACACTGGAGGGATTCTATTCTATGAAATCTCCGGAGAGCAGGAAGGGACCTTGGTTTAATGACTCATTCAACAGATGGCACCTTAAGCACTTCAGCATGCCCTCATTACTGCACTGCAACATCAACCAAGTTACTTGTTCTCAAGTCTCCAGAATTGGACCTGATCCACAATGTTTTGACCAAACGGCAAGTGCGCTATACATTGAGTCATGGCTTTATAAAACAGCAAAACAACCAAGAAAGCTGTAAATCTGAAATAGATACCTGAAAAAGTTGGAAATATTCAGCAAGTCGGGTAGCATGATTGGAGGGAGGAAAACAGTTAACATGGGGAATGCTTTGTCAGAACTGAGAGCACTTTGAGATGTAACAGTATTTAAACAAGGCATAAAAAAACTCAAGGGTACGTGCAGAAAGAGCATCTGTGATTGGGTGGAAAGCAGTAAAGATTGATTTTTTTTAAACACTCACTTTTACCTTTGGATAGCCAGTTATAAAGAATTACCTTTTGTCCTGGTGCAATCAAGCTATGATTGTTCTTAAGGTGATAGTTAATGGCCTTTCTGATATCTTTCTCTTTCATGTTGTCAAGTACAGTTGATGAGACAAAATTCTCAATTCCCCAATTCATCCTGAAAATAATAGGTTGCATTTAAAACTATTTCACCCCAATCATAGAATTGTACAGTACAGAAAAAGGCTATTTCACCCATTGTGTCTGTACTGACTCCCAGAAGAGCTATGATATTTGTGATATTGGAAACTATCCCTCCAAACCACTTACCATTCTGACTTGGAAATCTATTGCCATTTCTTCAATGTCACTGGGTCAAAATCCTGCAATTCCAACTCTAAGGGCATTGTGGGTCAATCCACAGTACGTGGACTGCAGCAGTTCAAGATGGCAGCTCACCACCACCTTCTCAAGGGCAACAAGGGATGAGCAAGAAAAGCTGGGCCAGCCAGCATCACCCATGATTTATGAGTGATTTTGTTTTAAAATCCCATGTTCAATTAATTAATAGTTGCAGCTTATGCACAATGATGGTGGAGTTGGAACAAAGAACCCTACCTCATAGAGCCATCTGGTGATCTGAAGCTGCAACTACATTGTGACAGTTGCCATAGTGATTTCCAATACAGGGAGTGTCTGGTTTGCAAATAGGTTCCATTCTGGAGTTTGTTCACAAGTTGGTTTGTACACATGGCAGCACACAATACAGGACAATGGAAAGCAGCTATTCATAAGTACAGGAAATGTTTGGATATCTGGTCGTTATGAACATGTAATGGAACACATTCATAAGTACAGTCAGTTCTGCTATAACGCTATTGTTCTGTTCTCGTGCAAACCTGTGTTATAAGAAAATCACGTAATAGCAGCACTATTTAAACTAATGGGGCCATGGTCGTGTTATACACAAAAGTTCACACTATAGAAACAGTGTCCCCAATTCGTTAATTATGTTATAGCGAATTCACATTAACAAAATGCACGCTTTAGCAGAATGATCTGTATGAGCATTCTTAAGTTGGACGTTTGTAAATCAGGGATCCCTGTATATGATTCAGAACCTTGGGACGACCCAAAGTGCTTTATTGCTAATAAAGTACTTTTAAAATATGGTCACTATCATGATAAAAGAAACATTGCAGTTAATTTGTCCACAGCAATAGCTGACACACAGCAATGTGAACTGAAAACCTGATTTTGATGAGCAATAAATATTGGCTAGAAATATTCAATGCATGTTGGATTTTTAAAAAAAATTCTTGTTTTCTCAGGAAGAATATACCAAGTACTGCACTTCTGCTTCCTAGTTGTGAAACCTGAAAGGCTTCAGAAAAGATTTACAAGGATGTTGCCAGGGTTGGAGGGTATGAGTTATAGGGAGAGGTTGAATAGGCTGGGGCTGATTTCCCTGGAGCGTCGGAGGCTGAGGGGTGACCTTATAGAGATTTAGAAAATCATGAGGGGCACGGATTGGGTAAATGGACAAAGTGATTTCTCTGGGTGCGGGAGTCCAGAACCAAAGGGTGAGAGGGGAAATATTTGAAAGGGACCTGAGGGGAAACTTTTTCACACAAAGGGTGGTGCGTGTAGGGAATGAGCTGCCAGAGGAAGTGGTGGAGGCTGGTACAATTACAACATTTAAAAGGCATCTGGAAGGGTATATCAAAAAGAAGAGTTTACAGTGATATGGGCCAAGTGCTGGCAAATGGGACTAGATTAAGTTAGGACATCGGGTCGGCATGGACGGGTTGGACCAAACGTCTGTTTGCATGCTGTACATCTCTATGACTCTATCAGTGGACTGCTGTTACAGCTATTGAGGTCACACTGACAGGGTCTGGGAGTGAAAGGTGTCTGGGCCTGTTTTTGTGTCAGTAGAGATTGATGCTAAGTTGACTTCCATTCCTATCCCAATTTAAAATCGGGTCTGGATGAAATTTAAAGAATTACGAAGTGCCAAGGAGTTAGTCTTCAAGTAGAGGACTAAAAATAAGAATCTAAGATTAATTCCACTTAAAGGGGTAATTCTATGACATGTTAGTGAAGTAACTCATAACTGAGAAGTTCCTCTAGCCTGGAGTTTCACAAACACTGAGTGCTGTCAATGAGGAGTGTCCTTAATGAAGGGTCTAGTTGCTAAACTCATGCAAACAATGCCTCACTAACAGCAAGTTCCTCCAAACAAACGTCTCACTCGCTAGGAATCTTATTAACAAGGAAACTGACTAATAACGAATCTCGTTAATAAGGAGTTTCAATAAAAGGAAGACTAGCTAATGAAGGATCACACTAATGGGAAGATTTGCCAATTAAGCAGCTCACTAAGAAAGTGTCTGACTGATGTGATGGCTTATGAAACAGGGGTCTTGCTATCAAGAAGTCCATATAGTGCTGTGTGAACATAGTGTGGTGTGAGGTGCAGCTGAAGCATTTCCCAGTTCAATCTGCCCAATGTATTGACTCACTCAATGTACTTCATGGAGACTTTCTCAGAATGGTTGGAGCTGAGGATGCATTCCTGAATTTGCAGTGCTGCGAGATGGATAGCAGTGCTGTATTTCATCTCCATCGCAAACCTCTCCAGCAGCACATCATTGCAACTCTGTAAAAGAGATTACTAAAGGCATCACACAGCAATCTAGAAAATATCCACACAAATTGCCACCACTTACAAATGCTTTCACAAAATTACAGAATAGAATAAAACTATGCAACAGAAAAATGCCCCTTGGTCCATCAAGTATGCGCTTGTCAAAAACCCCTTTTCCAGCACTTGGTCCATAGCTTTGTCTGTCTTGGCTTCGCAAGTGCATTGTGTTGCTGCTGGTTCTTTGAACGATCTGTCCAGTTAAACCAACACCCTAGTTCTTTCCTTGTAGCTCTACATATTTTCTTTACAACTACGTATCCAAAACTAATCAAAGGCTCTGTGGTACAGTGGCAATGTCCCTACCTTTGAACTAGGAGTTTTGGCTGTAAGTCCCATCTGCTCCAGAGGTGTGTAAAAACACCTCTGAGCTCTGAAGGAGGGTGATCATTTAGTGGTACAACTGGACTCTTAACCCAGAGACCCAGGTAATGTTCTGGGGACCTGGGTTTGAATCCCACCATGGTAGATGCTGGAAACTGGAATTCAATAAAAATCTGGAATTAAAAGTCTAATGATAACAGTGAACCATTGTTGGTGAAAAACTCATCTAGGTCACGAACATTCCTTAGGGAAGGAGTCTGCCATCCTTACCGTCTGGCCTACATGTGACTCCAGACCCACAGCAATGTGGTTTGACTTTTAACTGCCATCTGGACAATTCGGAATGGGTAACAAATGTTAGCCTAGTCAGTGATGCCCTGATCCCATGAATTAATTTAAAAAACAGGTTGAGCAGAAATTATCTACAAACACTAAACAAATCTTACTGTCAAACCTACATCCACCATTCTTTTTCAGGCAGTGAATTTCAGTTTATAACACACTGAATATAAACTTTCACCTCCTTTCTCATAAATTATTTTTCTGCTGCATGGAATCCTGAAATTCCTGCAGGATCTTCCAGAACCGGAAGTCATTGAAATCTACAGGACCTCTGAGAGGGAACATTGCTCATCTGCCCACTGTTCTTTGACCTTAAACCAGTGCCTTCAGGTTAGGAACCAAAGTGAAAATAATGAAAACAGTTTCTTTTCATTTACTCAGTCAAAGCCGCTTGTATTTATAGACACCCGTATTAAATCTCCCCTTAATTTTCTCTGCTCTGCAGAGAACCACCTCACTTTCTCTAGCTGCTACAAAACTCAAATTGCCAATCCCCACATGTCAACTATAATTTTAACCATGAATACAGAACATCTCACAAATACCGAAATTGCTGGATGTATGAAAATGAAGTCCATCTAGTTCACCATCTGCAATCTTGCTATATTAATTGTACAATGATAATATTACTATTAACTAATCACGGTAATTCATCCCTAACTATTAATCTACAACAGATACAGACAGGTGTGCAAAACCACTGGAGGTGGGGATTTTGGCAGATCCAAAGTCACCCATTTCTCCTAGACCAGCCACACTTATCAAATGTCATGTTTATATGACTTATCCAAAATTGCTATTGTCTGAAAGTAATCTATTTAATTTTTGTGTGAATTGCCCAAGCTGATTTACTCCATTCCCTTAGAGGTATGTTCCCCAATGTCCTCATCGAAATATTTTTAAAATTCATTTAGGGGATGAGGGTATCGCTGACCATATCCCTTAATTACCCAGAGGGTGGTTTCAGAGTCAACCACATTGCTGTGGGTCTGGGTCACCTGTATGTAGTTTCCTTCCCTGAAGGATTTTAGTGAACTGGATGAGTTTTTCCTAACAATCCACATTTGACCCTTAATTCCAGATAATTCAAATTCCACCATCTGCAGTGGCAGGATTTGTTCCGAGGCTCCCAAAACATTAGCTGGGTCTCTGGATTAATAGTCCAGTGATATTAGCACGAGGTCATAATCTTCCCTAATGTACTTCAGCGTATTAGTTTTGAATATATTCCACTTTAAGCGCAGAATACGTCCTCCGGCTTTATCGCTCTTGGGAAACAGAACCTTTTTTGGTGTGGTCAGTCATGATTGTTATAAGGGGCTTACCATGATCCTTCATGTCAAATAGATACCTGTGAGTAGAGGTATTCAAAAGTAACTGGATCATCTTGTAAAAGTACAAGTGGATCTCTTGGCAGGAAACAAACCCTGAAGAGACACCTATAATCACGGGGCTCTCGCTTCTGGACCACCTGTGACAAGGTAGAAAACATTTATATCAGGAAATACCTTCTTATTGTCACACTGTGGAAATAATCAACAAAAAAATTTCTTTAAGCTTATGTTTTAACAAGAAGCATTTCGCACTGGGTGGTGTTGTGATACAGAGGAGGGGGGCTTCTCTGGATAAATTTGTTGATATCAGCCCAGGCTTCCTTTTGTTAAATAGAGGCCCAATCCCCAAGTTCTTTAATTACTTGCAATGCAATGCTATTTTTAGCAGTCTCAATAAAACTTGTTATTTCCATGCTGAATCAATTTTTACATACATTTTGCAGTTGAACAGATGAAATATAAGCATTAGGAACTGGGGCAGGCCATTTGCTCCACCATTCAACAAAATTATAATTAACATGTACCTTAACTTCACCTTCCTGTACTATCTCCATATCCCTTTGTTCTTTTAGAACACAAAAATCTGCCACCCTTTACCTTGAATAGGCTCAATGTCAGACCATCCTCAGCTCTCCAAAATACAGTTTTCCAAAGATTCACAACTCAACTCTCCATCCCGGTTCTACTTGGGCAGCATCTCATTCTGAGAGTGTGAGTGACCCTATGTGCGAGATTCACCAGCCATGTGGGAACTTACAAAGGTGGGGAGTGACAGCCGAGGGGAAGGCTCTCGATGTGGACACGCCACCCGAAGAAGGATGGACCACCACTCTCTTTCCTCCCATCTTTTAACCAGTCTGCTTAAGAAAAGAGCTGACCCATGCCAAGTATATCATGGCATTGCCAATGTAATATTTAGATCAAGTTAACAATTCCAAATACCTGTTAATTTCTTTTAAAAATACAGTTCAGTTGCTGATGTTGGCACTCACTCACGTACCTTCATTTTATCAGGAGCAGGTTGGAGTGGACAGGAAGGCAGCTACCTGTCATATTTTATGTTATATGGGACATTAAGAACAGTCCCATGGATTTCCATTCTATCTCCTCGCATTCTTCTGAACTTCAAGAAACACTGAATTCATTTACTCAACCTTCCAACATAAGACAACCACCTCATTCTAGGAACCAATCTGACTGGTCACAGCCCCTCTTCTGCTGTTACATCCTTCCTTTGGTAGATGGACCCAAACTGTAAACAGTCGTTTAGGTGTGACCTCACCAATATCCTGGAATTGTTGTGAGAAGACTGCTTGACTCCTATATCCAATCCAATTTTTTATCCAAAGTGAACGTACAATTTGCCTTCCCAGAAAAGTGATTACCAGGAAATACCATAGGTAATGCAGAGAGACATCTTCTTCACTCCTATGTTGTGTAATATTGATCAGCATTTCTGAACCAGAATTTGATAAAGCCAAGAGATGCTGCTTTGTTCAAATTCCATTTACAAAGTCTCCAAAAACAGAACTTTTCTTTAGGCTGCAGCAAATGGAACAAACTATTCAAAATGCCAGATTTGGACAGCAGTCCAATGTTAGGTAACAAAGCCAACAGATATAGAGGCAAAAACAGAAGTTGCTGGAAAAGCTCAGCAGGTCTGGCAGCATTTGTGAAGAGAAATCAGAGTTATTGTGACCCGGTGGGTCCAGTGACCCTTCCTCAGAACTGATACAGAGGATGGTTAAGGGTTTCATTCTGTAGATGTACATGTGGGTAACTTTAGTTGTCTACTTAAAAGCTTGCAAACTCTCAAAGATATCACTCCCTCATGTAAACAGTTCAAAGAAACCCCAACGTACCTGCTCAATGAGTTCATCATCATGTAAGATATAGATCTTGTTGATAGTGTATCGTTCCTTCAAAACCAGAGCAAAATGCTCAATACAACGGATGGATAACTTTGACTTCAGGCTGAGGATGATATCCTTTCAAATTTCAGTAGAAAGGGAAAACAAAATTAATTTCTTATTGCCTTTCTGAATTTCCTGTTGGAGATATATGGTCGTTTTACCTATCCCCAGCTGCCTCACAGCGCCAGAGACCTGGGTTCAATTCCCGCCTCAGGCGACTGACTGTGTGGAGTTTGCACATTCTCCCCGTGTCTGTGGGTTTCCTCCGGGTGTTCCGGTTTCCTCCCACAGTCCAAAGATGTGCAGGTTAGGTGAATTGGCCATGCTGATTTGCCCGTAGTGTTTGGTGTAGGGGAATGGGTCTGGGTGGGTTGAGCTTCGGTGGGTGGGTGTGGACGTATTAGGCCGAAGGGCCTGTTTCCACACTGTAAGTAATCTAATCTAAAATCCTCTCCTATTGGCTAATTCCTGGGACGAAGAGGTTGAGTTCTCAGGAACGGCTAAACAGATTCGGCCATTATTCACTCGAGTGTAGAAGAATGAGGGGTGACCTGATTGAAACATATAGGATTCTCAGGGAACGTGAAAGGCTGGATGTTGAGAAGATGTTTCCACTTGTTTGGGAATCTCAAACTAGGGGACATAGTTACAGAATGACATGGAAAAAAATTTCTTTTCCCGGAGCAAGGTGAATATCTGAATTCTCGATCACAAGGAGTTGTGGAGTTGAGATCCCTGAAAGTATTTAAAGAAACACTAGGTAGATATTTAAAATATTAAGACGTGAGCATGAAACAGGAGTTGAGGGCTGGAGCAGATCAGCCATGATCTTGCATAATGGCAGGATAGGAGTCAGGGAGCTAAATGGCCTACTTCTCCACTTGTTCCTTATGTTCTTACGATCTAAGAAGACTCCGAAGCAACATGATAATAAGCACTGCAGAAATATGAAGGAAAAAGTGTTAAATCATCCATAACATCCTGCCTTACTCACTGCCCAAGTCTGCAGTCCCTGTTCCATCCACAGTCTACATCTGCTGCTCCATTGCTGTGGGAACCCCCTGCTCTATCCAGTGTCCCAACCTCATCCTCCATCCACATTCATACCCCCTTCTCCACCCATTCTTCGAACCCCTTCCCCATCCACTCTCCCAAACCCCCGTCCCCATCCACTCTCCCAAACACCCGTCCCCATCCACTCTCCCAAACCCCCGTCCCCATCCACTCTCCCAAACCCCGTCCCATCCACTCTCCCAAACCCCGTCCCATCCACTCTCCCAAACCCCCGTCCCCATCCACTCTCCCAAACCCCCGTCCCCATCCACTCTCCCAAACCCCCGTCCCCATCCACTCTCCCAAACCCCGTCCCATCCACTCTCCCAAACCCCCGTCCCCATCCACTCTCCCAAACTCCCGTCCCCATCCACTCTCCCAAACCCCGTCCCCATCCACTCTCCCAAACCCCCGTCCCATCCACTCTCCCAAACTCCCGTCCCCATCCACTCTCCCAAACCCCCATCCCCATCCACTCTCCCAAACCCCGTCCCCATCCACTCTCCCAAAGCCCCGTCCCCATCCACTCCCAAACCCCCTCCCCATCCACTCTCCCAAACCCCTTCTCCACCCACTCTCCCAGCCCCTTTCTCCACCCACTCTCCCAGCCTCCTTCTTCACCCACTCTCCCACCCCCCTTTTCCACCCACTCTCCCAGCTCCCTTCTTCACCCACTCTCCCAGCCCCCTTTTCCACCCACTCTCCCAACCCCCTTCTTCACCCACTCTCCCAACCTCCTTCTCCACCCACTCTCCCAACCCCTTCTTCACCCACTCTCCCAGCCTCCTTTTCCACCCACTCTCCCAAAGCCTTCTCCACCCTCTCTCCCAACCCTCTTCTCCACCTACTGTCCCAAACCCCTTATCCACTCTCTCTCCCAACCCATTCATCACCCACCCTCCCGACCCCCTTCTTCACCCACCCTCCCAAACCCCTTCTCCACCCGCTGTCCAAACCCCCTCCTCCATCCACTCACTACATCTCTTGCTCTATAAATTGTTCAAACCTATGCACCATCCACAATCCTGGTGCCTAATATATCGACTCAGAGGGCATGAAGTTCCTCTTTTTTCTCACACTGGCTTTCGGTGGTGAGTAATGTACCCCTGCCCTTGGCTGAGAAGACAGTCAGAGCTGACTTGGGAAGCCTGGGCGAGTTTCCTGGCCCTTCTTTGGGCTCAGTGCTAGTAACCTGGGTTGTCAGAAACTGCCTGCCAATCAGAGGCTAGCAGCCTTTGAGTCCTGAAGTCAGGCAAGGCCTACTCATCATCAGATCCAGCTGCAATAACACAAGTCTTCTTTATCTTCTTGTCACAGTGTGGGAAGGCAATGGGGGATGGTCAGGGAGTTTAGAGGTAGATGCCATTTGGGGTAACTGGAGATTCCCCCCTCCCAATCCGGCAGCGAGGTCACCTTGGTTTTCCAGGGAAACCAACACCAGCAGGAATGTAAAGAGAGAGACATCGAAGGTGGTCATTTGACACTCATCAGTGGCCAATAATTGATTACTTAAGACCTTAGCAGATTGAATAGGTTGCCCATGGACTTTCTTGACTAGAACTAATTGGTGACCAGACATAAAGGTCGAGGGGGTTACCATATCTCCCAGTACCTCTGCCATTGGCAGGAACAGAGCCCATTGTAATTAGCAGTCGTTCTTGCTTCCCTTTCCAACATCTATTGTCTGTCCTGTTCTGTCAATGTCTAAAAGCTTTTGAAAGCTTTTTTAATTGCTGGATACATTGACTTGCAAAAATGGAAAAGCATTTTCGGAGTTGACTTATTTCAGTTATCATCCATGAATCTTGACAATCCTCACTGCAGAATTTGGCCTTTTGTGGATAAATGCTTTCATCCATTACGCAGTGAATACAAGACTTTGGATATTACCTTGAAAGTCAGATTAAAAATCAAGTGTTGACCGACAAGCCTACATCAATAATTTTTGTTCTATGTTTTGTTTGCTATTCTGCAGATTTGGTTGCTTTTGTATACTGTTCATGTGCATTAAAGAAATCGACAGCATTAGGACAACACATTTTTTATCACCAAAAGATGTTCCAAAGTGCTTTAATGCTAAAGAGCTACTTCTGAAACATGGTCAGTATTGTACCTCAAAGTTTGCTCATTTCACAGATTACCAGATGGCTACAGTATAATCAATCTTGCTCTTTCAGTTCATAACCAAATTAAATTCTTAAAGAAATTATTGAACTATGATTCCATTCCAACCTCCAATGTCTCCAGACTGTCAGACTTTGGATTCACATTCAGTACTGATGAGAGAAGATTTCTTCAAACTGAATACCAGAAAGACTAAAGCTATTATCTTCAAGTCCTGCTGTGTTCTCTAGTTACCAATTCCACCTCGCTCTCAACTAGCTGAGGCTGAACCAGACTTTGCAACCTGGGAACCACATTTGACCAGAGATCCTACCACAAATCCACATCATCACTAAGACTGCCTATATCCCACCTCAATACTATTGCCTGACTCCATCCTCGACTCATCTATTGCTGAAACACTCTACTGCAACTTAATTATATTGAGGTCCGAATTCCTGCCCGGTGTCCCATCCCCCACCCTTCATAGATGATAGCTTAGCCAAAAATCTGTTGCCTACATTTAACTTACAGGTTCCTGTTCACCTGAACTCTGTCTCTTTGGTGTACATTGACTTGACCATTATTCTTCATTTCAAAACCCTCCATTTTCTTGACCATCCTTATTTCTGTGTGTCCTCCACTACTACCATCCTCCAAGACATCTACATTCTTCAAATTCTGGCCTCATTCAACTCCCTGACTTTAAACATTCCATCGCTGATAGCCAAGTTCAGCATTTCCCTGCCTTTCCATTCCTTTCACCTCCTTTAAGACACATCGCTTTCACTAAGAGTTTTATCATTTATCCTAGTATCTCTTTATATGATTTGTGTCAATTTTGGTTTCATAAATGTCCTGTGAAACACCTGAGTAAATACACTCTCTAAATGCATATTGTTGTCATTGATGTTGTTAATAAAAATCATGTTAATATAAGGGGCAGATCAGAATACTGAGACTCTGAAATAAAAAATAGAAAAAGCTGGAAATAATAAACTGGTCGGACTGTATCTATGGAGAGAGAAACAAAATTAAAGTTTCAGCATTAATGAAGAGCATATTTCAGAATTAGTGAGAGTTGGAGATGTAACAGGTTCAAAATGAATATTGCAGACAGAGAGCAGTGAGTGGTGAAAGAGAAAAAGGAAAGGTCTGTGATGGAAGGCAGGAGAGATTAAATGACAAGGTTTCACTGGGCAAAACAGGATGTTAATGAAACAAAAATTGGTGATGTAGTAATAGTGAAGAAGGTTATCTCAGAATACAATAGGATCTTGATCAGATGGGTCAATGGGCCGAGGAATGGCAGATGGAGTTTAATTTAGATAAATGTGAGGTGCTGCATTTTGATAGGGCAAATCAGGGCAGGACTTATACACTTAATGGTAAGGTCCTGGGGAGTGCTACTGAACAAAGATACTTAGGAGTGCAAGTGCATAGTTCCTTGAAAGTGGAGTTGCAGGTAGACAGGGTGGTGAAGAAGGCAGTTGGCATGTTTGTCAGTGCATTGGTCAGTGCATTGAATATAGGAATTGAGAGGTCATGTTGCAACTGTACAGGAAACTGGTGAAGCAACTTATAAAATACTACATTCAATTCTGGTCACCTTGCTGTAAGAACTACATTCTCAAGCTTGAAAGGGTTCAGAAAATGTTAAAAAGGATGTTGCCAGAGTTGGAGGGTTTGAGCTATATGGAGAGGCTGAACAGGCTGGGGCTGTTTTCCCTGGAGTGTCGGAGGCTGAGGGGTGACCTAATAGAGATTTATAGAAATCAGGAGGGGCATGGATAGGATGACTGGTCAAGGTCATTTTCCCAGGATAAGGGAATCCAAAATTAGAGGGCATAGGTTTAAAGTGAAGGGGAAAAGATTTGACAGAGACCTGACAGGCAACTTTTTCACACAGAGGCTGGTGCATGTATGGAATGAGCTGCCAGAGGACGTGTTGCAGGCTGGTACAATTGCAACATTTAAAAGGCATGTGAATGGGTAGATGAATAGGAAGAGATTAGAGGGGTATGGGCCAAATGTTGGCAAATGGGACTAGATCAGATTGGGATATCTGGTCAGCATGGTTGAGTTGGACTGAAGGGTCTCTTTCCGTGCTGCATGACTCCATGACTGTATGACAAGACAATCTAACTCATTTCAGTCAATCAGCCTGTTCCTTGAATTTGGAACCAGTCATTTATTGGATGTTTATGTCTCACCAGTGCTCCCAGAGGAGACCTCTGTTTAAAGGTAAGGTGCTGAATCTAACATTTATCAGAATGATAAATCCAATTCAATCTCACTATTATTTATATTAATGAATACTAGATTGCCCAGAGCAGCTTCCATGGTTAGATAACAAACCTGAGTCTTTACTACACATCATATTGAGTGAAATCACTGAGTGGCTGCAGCTTGTAAAAACATTATGGCACTTGAATGGAAATGTTGATTTACAACATTTAGTGTTCATAAAGCATAAACAAAAATTGTGACAATGGAAAGTAACATTTGTAAACAGGAATGAATGGTCTAGAATTGTTTTTTAAATCAGAGTTAGATTTTAGGTTTTATTGTCACGTGTACTCAAGTATAAAAGTACAGGAGTATGGTGACAAGTCACGATGCCGCCACACACGGCACCACGTTAAGTACAAAGTTAGGTGCAGCACGGTGACTCAGTGGTTAGCACTGCTGCCTCACAGCGCCAGGGACTGGGTTCGATTCCAGCCTCAGGCAACTGTCTGTGTGGGGTTTGCATCTTCTCCCTGTGTTGACGTGGATTTCCTCCGGGTGCTCTGGTTTCCTCCCACAATCCAAAGATGTGCAGGTTAGGTAAATTGTCCATGCTAAATTGCCCACAGTGTTCAGTGATGTGTAGATTAGTCAGGGGAAGTGTAAAGTAATAGTGTAGGGGAATAGGTCTGGATGGGATACTCTTCGGAGGGTCAGTGTGGACTTGTTGGGTCAAAGGGCCTGTTTCCACACTGTAGGGATTCTATAAAAGTTCTACCTAGTTACAAACTTTAAGTACAAAAATAGTGAAATAAAGAAAAAAAGCACCATCATCTCTCTCCTATATCTTTGTCACTAATGCTACTTTAATCCATTGACAACTGAATTAAAAGTTTTCACTCATTTACTGCCCTCTCCACCAAACCTATCCCCAACACCTCCTCCCTCCCTCCTACCCCACCCCCAGTAGATGGTTAAAATTAATAGTACATTCAAAGCTGAGCAAAATCAACAAACGGGAAAATTCACAGCAAGGAACAAAGAACACCTATAGCCGTCATTACCTTCACTGTTGTATTTTTCTCAAATCGAAAGGCTTTGGTCTGTCCATTTTCCAAATACACCTTGAGAATACCGGGCATTAAGAGTAGCGAGTTACCCTGTGGGAATGATAAAACGCAAAATTCTAGGATTATTTATGAAAACAGATAAGCAAAATAACATAATAGACTCCTCATTATCTTTGTTACAAATACTAAAATGAGGGACAGCAGAGAGAGATTGTGTGTACGCATATATAAAATATATAGGTGTGGATGTATTTGTGCGTATGCCTGTGTGTGTGTGTGCATATATATGTTTCTGTGTATCTTTGTGTGTGTGCATGCATTTGTGTGTGTTTGCCTGTGTGTTTGTGTGTGTCTGTGTTTGTGTGTGTCTGCATATGTGTGCCTGTGTGGGTGTCGGTATCTGTGCTTGTGTGTGTGTGTCTGTATCTGTGTCTGCATGCGTGTGTGTGTGTGTGTGTGTTGTGTGTGTGTGTGTGTGTCTGTGTGTGTGTGTCTGTGTACCTGTTTTTGTGTTTGTGCTTAGTGATATGTACAGTTTGCCTCCAATATCCCTCCTGAAGTTTCAGATCCAATCTCTCCAGGTATTCATGAACTTCTTGCTGTCATTTTGTTCCAAAGTTCACTTACACACACACATCCACAGAAAAGCTCAGCCAATCCTTTGGGATTAAACAACCAAAAATACCCCATCACAGCCATAGGAGTTTTCTATGTTTTGTCCGGAGACCAAGCCAAACAAAGCAACTGGTTTGGAGGGACTACACTGAAGATCAGGAATCCAGGGTGGGGTTAAGGTAGTGTGCTTCTTATGCCTAAAGTTTCAGATTTCCAGCCTTATTAAGGGCCTTGTGTTAGGTTTAGATTAGATTCCCTACAGTGTGGAAACAGGCCCTTCGGCCCAACCGGTCCACAACGACCCTCCAACGAGTAACTCACCCAGACCCATCCCTCTCTGACTAATGCACCTAACACTATGGGCAATTTAGCACGGCCAATACACCTGACTTGCACATCTTTGTGACTGTGGGAGGAAACCGGAGCACCCGGAGGAAACCCACACAGACACGGGGAGAACATGCAAACTCCACACAGACAATCGACCAAGGCTGGAATCAAACCTGGGACTTTGGCGCTGTGAGGCAGCAGTGCTAACCATTGAGCCACTGTGCTGCCCTAAGTAGAGTTGGTAGATCCAATGAAGGACATACAGTTTCTTCAGATTAGTGAAAGAAGGCCTCAAAACGTGGCTAGTTGGAGGGCACTAAATTTTGTTCAGGGCATCCAAAAAAGTAGTGGCATAACTGAGAGTTGGCACCATGGTATGAAGTATCAGGGGATCCAAACTCCACACATGTCTGGAGCACAAACTGTTTTTAATAACCTGATGGGGAAGACACACAGGTTCCTTCCAGTTCCACATTATCTGGAGGGAGGCAGAAGTAGGAAACCACAGACCAGTTATGTGTGGCACCTTAGCAAATGCTTTCCAGAAGTCCAGATATACTACATCTACAGGACCTCCATTACCCACTTCACTTGTTACATCTTCAAAGAGTTCTAGCAAATTAAATGAATTAATCTTCACAAAGAAAATGAATTATTCTTCATCAAACCACACTGACTGTGGTGGTTTGTTTTTACTTTACAAATGTAATACCACTTAATAATGAATTCAAACAATTTCCCAATGACAGACAATAAACTAACCATTCTGTGGTTTCCTACTTTCTATTTCCCTCCCGTTTTGAACTATTGTCTTCCATTAGCAATTTTCCAACCACTAGAACCTTTCCAGATTCCAGGACATTTTGGAATACTATAATTAATGTATCCACTATCCCCGCTGTCACTTCCTTTAAGACTATAGGGTATAGGTCATCAGATCCTGGGGACTTGTCTGCCTTTAATCCCAATACTTTGCTCAGAATTTTCTCCCTATTGATGGTGATTGCTACAAATTCTACCTTTTCTATAATCTCTACATTACCTGTTACAATTGGGATGGTTTCAGTGTCTTCCACTGTGCAAACTGAGGTAAAATATTGATTTAGAGTCTCTGCCATTTCTGTGCTCCCCACTATTAATTCCTCAACCTCGAAAGGGCCAACATTCATCTTAGCTACTCTCCTTTTTATATACTGATAAAATTATTTGCTGTCTGTTTTTATATTTTGAGCTAGTTTTCTTTCATAATTAACCTTCATTCTTTTTATTACTTTTGAATCACCCTTTGCTGGTCTTTAAAAGTTTCCCAATCCTCCAGCCTGCCACTGCTCTTTGCAATATGGCATGCCTTAGTTTTTGCCCTTATGTTATCTTTAACTTCCTTAGTTAGCTATGGATGCATTTATCCCTCTTATATTCTTTTCTTCCTTTCTAAATATATTTTAGTTGGAGGAATTAAATATCTCCTTTAATGTTCATCAATAGTCCTACATTTTAGTCTTTCCGCATGGCCCACTGGGCCAAATCTGTCGATTTCCCTATGTAATTAGCTTTGTTTAATTCTAAAATACTAGTATGGGACTCAGGTTTCACCAACGCTCGCCACAATCAACATTATTCAGGCCCTCAGGAAGCATAAAACCAATAAGGCACCTAGTGTTATATAGAAAAATACAAGTTACCCAGTCCAGAACATACTGGGAGCAAATCAGATTAATTATAATCTGGCTGAACTAGTCAGTGGGCTAAATGCCTGTGGAAGGCACAAACCTGTATTTGGCCATTGACGATCACTTCCTCAGCAAAGTGTACTTTGACTGGGTTGCTTTTCAATCTGGCTCGCTTTTCTTCAGTAATAAATGATGACTTGGGCCCCTGTATACAAACAGAAACCATGGCACTTAAACAACAGCTTTGGCGTTTTGTGTTGACAATGTGTGGCAATTGGGAAAGCCCTGCACTGATGTTCTGAGTTCCAAAAGTTTGATTGTAACCTAAAATACGAACATACAAACAAGGATCAAGAGAGTAGGCCTATGAGCCTACTTCGCTCTTCAATAAAATCACGGCTGTTCTGATTTTATTGTAGGATCCAGGCCCTTCAGCCCAACAAGTCCACCCACCAACCCTCCAAAGTGTAACTCACCCAGACCCACTCTCCAACAGTAATCCCTGACTAATTCACCTAACCTACACACCCTGAATACAATGGGCAATTTAGCACTACCAATTCACCTAACCTACACATCCCTGAATACAATGGGTAATTTAGCACTACCAATTCACCTGACCTACACATCTTTGGACTGTGGGAGTAAACCAGAGCACCAGGGGAAAACCCACACAGACACAGGGAGATTGTGCAAACTCCACATGGTCACCCAAGACTGGATTCGAACCCAGGTTCCTGGCCCTGTGAGGCAGCACTGCTAACCACTGAGCCATCATGCCTCCTCTTGATTTTAACCTCAACTCTACATTCCTGTATCTCCCTGATAATCTTTCAACTCCTCAGTCATCAGGAATCTATCTCTGCCTTAAAAAATATTTAAATACTCTGCATCCACTACCTCGTGAGGAAGGGAATTCTAAAGGCCCACAACCCTTTGAGAGAAAAAGGGTTTCCTCATCTTTGTTTTAAATGGGTGCCCCCCATTTTAAAATAATGATCTCCAGTTCTCAGATTCTCTCACAGAGGAAACCTGAATTCTTTCAGCATTCACCCGTTCAAGACCCCTTGAGATCTTAGATGTTTTAGTTAATTCACTTATAACTCTTCAAAACTCCACGGGATACAAGCCCATCCTATCTAGCCTCTCCGTCTAAGGCAATCCACTTATTCCAGGTATTCCTTCTCTGAACTGCTTCTGATGCGTTAACATCCTTCCATAAGTACAGTGACCAAAACTGTATACAGTACTCCAGATGTGGTCTCCCCAAAGCCCTGTAAAATTAATGTATAATCTCCCTACTCTTGCAGTTAATTCCCTTTGCAATAAACCATTCAAATTGTGCCACGTGACCTTTTGTATCCATCTGAAAGAGGACATGGCATCTCAGTTTAATAATTCAACTCTAAAAGTCTAGTGCTTGCCTCAGTCTTGCACTGAAGCTCATCCAATATCCCCATAATAGCATGTACTTCTAACTAGATAGAGAGAGCTGGAGGTCTAGTTGATGGGTGCTGCTCCACTTTAGGATATGCTGAGATTAATGATCAAATCTTCGTTTGTATCCTGCATGAAGCCTGGAAACTTCTTTGATTATGTAGCTTGATAACACATCACACAAGACAAATGGCCACTGAAGCATGAATCAAACCCTTCTGACGTGAGCTGGTTGAATTTGTGTCAAACTTGGAGCAGTGCACAGTCTCATCAAGCCCCATCAAATGTTAATTGAACATAAAGCACCATCCTGTTCAGAGTCAGGTGGCTTTCTGCAAGCTTACTTCAAGACATCTAGTTCTCTTAATGCTAAGGAAACAGGGTCAATTGAAGTTTGATAGATTTTTATTGGAATACTCAGCGACAGTGAGTAGACAGAGATGAGGTACAGCTGACTGAAGGAACAGGCCAAATAGCCTGCTCCTGTTCCCGTGTCCAAGATCAAGTGCTCACTGTAAATGTCAGCATCCATCCCATCTATAGATTTGTTATATCTGTTAGTTATTTCACTAATAAGTCTTCAAAACTCCACGGGATACAAGCCCATCCTGTCTAGCCTCTCCATCTAAGGCATGTCATTCAAACTGCCATTGCAAATGCCAGACTAAAGTATTTGGGAATGAATCTGAATCACGTCGAGTGAATCTCTCCTGGACTGCAACCGAGTTGTGAATAAACCCATAGAATCCCGACAGTGTAGAAACAGGTCATTTGGCCCAACAGGTCCATACCGACCCTCTGAAGAGTATCCCACCCAGACCCATTCCCCTACCATATAACTCTACATTTCCCCTGACTAATGCACTTAACCCACACATCCCTGAACACTACGGGCAATTTAGTAATTTAATATGGAAACTTCACACAGACAGTCGCCCGAGGCTGGAATCGAACTGATGACCATGAGTAGCATTGGAAAGCTCTGCTTTTAAAAGTCGAAAGATTGTACTTACAGGGGTATTTCGCAGGACAGTCACTGTAACAGTGTCACCACATTCCCTGCAATAAACAATTTGACAAATATTAAAGCAATATGGGTCCAATGCAGGAAAAAAAAGGACACTTGACTAAAACCTGCAAAATTAAGCTCCTGGCACAGAATATTATTTTCCGGGATCACAGGCTTGAACTTAACAGCAACACATAAGACTCATAAGAGTTGTACAGCGTGGAACCAGACCCTTTTGTCCAACTTGTCCTCACTGACCAGACATCCCAATCTGATCTAGTCCGTCTATCTCACTCAGATTGTAGTTCGATGTTAAAAATAAAATTGCCACAATCTTACAAGCCCCATGGGACTGCTCTCTCATTTGAGAAAGAGAGGTGACTGGTGAATTAGAATTAGGTTCAGTGTCACGTGTGCTCAAGTTACAAAAGTACTGGAGTGCAGTGAAAAGTGTACAATGTCACCAACACACAGTGGCACCTTAAGTACAATATTCCTAGGTATAAATCTCAGGTATAAAATTAGAGAAAATAAAGAAATAAGTTACAGAACATGACAGATATACACAGTATATGTTAGGAAAATAAGAAATAAAGAAATAAAAAGATTCACAATGCAGTCTTTCTATTGTTGGGGGGGGGTTCAGAACTAGAGGGCATAAATTTAGAGTGAGAGGGGAAAGATATAAAAGGGATTGAAGAAGCAACGTGTTCACGCAGAGGGTGGTGAATGTATGGAACGAGCTGTCAGAGGAAGTGGTGGAGGCTGGTACAATTACAACATTTAAAAGGCATCTGGATAGGTATATGAATAGGAAGGGTTTAGAGAGATATAGGGCTAAGCGCTGGCAAATGGTACTAGATTAGGTTAGGATATCTGATCAGCATGGATGAGTTGGAGAAGGGTCTGTTTCTGTGCTGTACATCTCCATGACTCTCTGGCTCTATTAGGGCTTTCTGTAATGGTAGTGGTTTAACTTGAACCTCAGACAAGGGGAAAAGTTGAGAAGGAGAGTCCCTCATGGTAACCAATGTTTACACAAAGACATCAGCATCAGAAACATTTCTGGTAAACAATCACACTAAAGCTCCAGTGTAAGTCCAGAGTTCAGATACAAAGGGTAAAGATGCCTTCCTATAAGCAGTCTCCCACAGCCCAGATTAAAGCAGAGTGAAGTCTAATGAAGACGTCAGCCTTACACATTCTGGATGTGACCATGAACACATTGGAGATTGAAATACATCCAAAAGAGTACAAGTCATAACTCAGACCATACTTAGTTTTTACATATTTGGTTCTTACAAACCCTGCCTCCAATGTTTGGCATGTATTTAAATTGGGATTGCAGTGAGGTTTTCTACACAGGTGGGAACTCCATTCTATATATTCTGCTAAACAGTTCTTAAGATCCAGCCAGACAACACTGTTTAAGCCCAAGACCCTTGATAACACCTTTAACAGGAAGCAAATCAAATTCAGTAAAGTTACTGAGAGATTCTTTTGTAATGATCACCACCTTAGCACTGAATCCTAGAGCTACAAGCATTGGACAGGAGAAATATATTCCAACAAAAGAGGCTCTGGGTTTGACAAATGCACACGCTTCATACACCTTGCTTTGGTTTATCATTTATGAACAATCTTTAACTTAAAATGCTTTCTTTAACTACATTTCTGATAGAATACACTGAATTATAAATAGTGGGACTATGGATACAATGGAGAATTCATCTTAGGTAAGCAAGCAAGAACTCAACTGTGTGGATAATAGAGTGTTCAACTGTCTGTATTTATGGAGAAATTGGCTGTATGTGTAATGGGGTACTGGTTGTTTGTGTAGGGTACACAACGGAGCATTCAATAGTACTTGGAATGGAGTTCTTGATTGTGTGTATATGGAGTATTTGACTATATGTATATCCAAGTTTTTGACTGTATGTATAACCTGGCAGTGCACATATCAAAGAAGGAGAAAGTGAGGACTGCAGATGCTGGAGATCAGAGTCGAGACTGTGGTGCTGGAAAAGCACAGCAGGTCAGGCAGCATCCAAGGAGCAGGGGAGTTGACGTTTCGGGAAAAAGCCCTTCATCAGGAATAAAGGGTTTCTGTTGAAGGGCTTTTGCCTGAAATGTCGATTCTCCTGCTCCTCGAATGCTGCTTGACCTGCTGTGCTTTTCCAGCACCACACACTTAACGCATATCTAAGCATTCAATTGTGCATACAAGTTTGTCTTTGTATTTGAATTTTCAAATGTGTTTAAAATGGGGTATTCAATTATGTTTGCATGTAATAGAGAACTGGCCGGGTGTGTAATGGAATATTCAAACTTGTGTGTGAAAACTTACTCAACTGTCTGTGTAATGGAATTTTCGATTGAAATGTCGACTGTGCGTGCAGCAGAATATTTGTCTCTGTGAGTAACTGAGAACTCAACTGTTTGTGTAATTCAATATATGTCATGGTTTATATTATCGAACACTATTGTGCAAGATGTCTGGGTGAGCTGCTGTAGAACTAAGGAGACATATGACACTCAATTAAGTCTTGTTGGTGATCTCCCTTTAGAACTGCAAACAATTTTCTACACTTTAGCTTTGTTTTATTTTCTGAGTTTGCCACCAACAACTTGCATTTATATAGCACTTTGAAGGTCACAAAACTTCACAATTCAAACTTCAAACTTAAAGACAGCCCTCAAATAAGGTCATAGAGATGTACAGCACAGAAACAGACCCTTCAGTCCAACGTATCCATGCCGAACAGATATCCTAAATTAATCTAGTCCCATTTGCCAGCATTTGGCCCACATCCCTCTCAACCCTTCCTATTCAGATGTCTTTTAAATGTTGCAATTGTACCAGCCTCCACTACTTCCTCTGGCAGCTCATTCCATACATGCAGCACCCTCTGCGTGAAAAGCCCCTTAAGACCCTGTTATATCCCCTAACCTATGCCCTCTGGTTCTGGACTCCCCCACCCAGGGAAAAGTCATTGGCTATTTACCCCAACCAGGCCTCTCATGATTTTATAAACATCTATAAGGTCACCCCTCAGCCTCTGAAGTTCCAGAGAAAACAGCCCCAGCCTGTTCAACCTCTCCCCATTGCTCAAATCCTCCAACCCTGGCAACATCCTTATAAATCTTTTCTGAAACCTTTCAAGTTTCACAACATCCTTCCGATAGGAAGGAGACCAGAATTGCACGTAATATTCCAAAAGTGGCTTAACCAATGTCCTGTACATCCACAACATGACATCCCAACTCCTATGTTCAATGCATTGAACAATAAAGGAAACCAGAACATCTTCTTCACTATCCTGTCTACCTACGACTCTGGCCATTAATGATTAGCTGGTGGTAACTATTAAAACTTTACATTCAGTGAATGCGCTAAAAGGGTCCTCACCTAATAATGTTATCGATACGTTCCTGGGAAATTGTATCCAGAGGCATGTCGTTAATTTGTAAAATCTGGTCACCTGGGAATAGCTTTCCCTCTCCAGGACCACCTAAGAAGCAAAATGAAGTCAGCATATTTTTGAATGGAGCATTAGTTGTCCCTCACAGAAAGAGGAGAAAAAACTGAAAGTACATGGGAAGCTATTAGCATATGCAAAGGTTAAAAAAAACAGATAATTATTCATACTTTTTTTTACAACTGCACATCTTGCTGCCTGAAGCTTGTCTCATCTCAATGAAAAGGGAATGATGCATTTCTCAGATTGTGGAGAGAGAGAGAGAGAGAGAGAGGTGGATTGTACCTGTTTGTGACTTTCTTATAAAGAACTAGGGAACACAGATAATGTCAATGGAACTAAGGATTCTTGTGTGTGTTGAATAATCACAGCGTAGAACCCGAGGACCAGCATGCTAGAGATCATAAGGAAATTGATATTGGACCAAGGACAGGAGCTCACCAAAATAACCAAAGCAAATCTGCCTGTGTGGAGCTTCTACCTTCCCCCTCCATATCTATGTGGGTTTCCTTCAGGTGCTCCGGTTTCCTGCCAGTCCAAAGATGTGCAGGTTGGGTGGATTGGCCGTGCTAAATTGCCCCATAGTGTGTAGGCTAGGTGGGTTAACTGTGGTAAATGTGGAGTTAAGGAGATGGGGTGAGATGCTGTTCAAACGGTTAGTGCAGACTCAATGGGCCGAATAGCCTCTATCTGCACTGTAGGGATTCAATGATGATTCTATGAAAATAATGAACAAGTTAAAGGCATGAAAGTGTGACAAATCACCCAGAGCAGAAGATTCCATGCCAGAGTTTTAAAGGAGAATTGGTGCAGACAATGCATATGCCCTGACTGTAACCTATCAAAGCTGAGGAACTGGTCCCACAGACTGAAAAAAAATTACTCATGTCACTCCAACAGTTGAGAAAGGGAGAAGAACTGCATCAGAGGTCAGATCAGTTTTCCTTCGTGTGAATCCAAGGAAAGTGATGGTACCAAACAGAGTACCAGGCCGTGCACTCAGAGCATGCGCAGATCAACTGGCAGAGGTCTTCTCAGACACCTTCAACCTCTCCCTGCAGCAGGCCACTGTCCCTGCCTGTTTCAAGAGGGCCAACATTATCTCTGTGTCTAAGAAGGCTCATGCTGCATGTCTCAGTGACTACCGCCCAGTGGCCCGAACTTCAATGGTCATGAAGAGAAAATTCCACTTGAAGTATTTTCACCATGGCAAAACTGACAAAGATTGAGAAGAGTTCAGAGTTAATGCTGGAGGTGTTGGAGATGGACTGTATCAGTTAAAAGCCCTGGCCCTATCAGACACTCAGCCCCTCTTGAAAACACTTCAGACCTTCCCTCAGTTTGATTAGATTACTTACAGTGTGGAAACAGGCCCTCCGGCCCAACAAGTCCACACCGGCCCGCCGAAGCGCAACCCACCCAGACCCATTCCCCTACATTTACCCCTTCACCTAACACTACAGGCAGTTTAGCATGGCCAATTTACTTAACCTGCACATTTATGGACTGTGGGAGGAAACCGGAGCACCCGGAGGAAACCCACGCAGACACGGGGAGAATGTACAAACTCCACACAGACAGTTGCCTGACACTGGAATTGAACCTGTGTCTCTGGCGCTGTGAGGCAGCAGTGCTAACTGCTGTGCTGCCGTGCTGCCACATTGGAACCTCCCATTCCTAGGTATTTACCTGCAGTGACAGACTTCACACATACTGGTGAATCTTCTGAGACCATAAAACCGTAGTCCAGGAGTGGATCTTTGATAATCTTCACTGTGACCTTCAAAGGGCTGCTCGGCTGGTTTGTGTTAGCAGCTGCTCCATCGGCTGGACCTTGATTACTTCAATCACAAACAAAGCAAGGGTCACATTTGTCAATCATTGTCAGAATCTTATTATTTTCCATATTATTTAATCCACCTCTCACCCATCCTCACCACACCCCCTTCAATCCCCCATCCCCACCCCCAGCCTGGACTCGGTCAGGTTCCTGCAAAATTCTCACTCGTAGTCTCTCCCCATCGCATTGGCTTTCTGAGAGAGAGGTCATTGTAAAAGGGATTTCCTCTGCTTCTCTGTATCCACCTCAAAACTGACACACCCATTCTCTAGGAACCTGCCAAAACCAGGGTGAAAAATTCCAGCAAGCTGTTTCGAGAATGTCAAAGGATCAGAAGATTCTTGGTGAGTTAATAGAATCAAAGACAGAGGCTATGAGTCACAGAACCTCTGCTCTGTCCAAACTGCAGCAAATTGGCTAGGATGAGATCAAAATGTAGTTAGTGAATAAAACCAGGAAATTTTCAGCAAGTTCGGCAGCATCTGTGGAGAAACTTTCAGGTTAGTGAGTCACTGACACGCCCGTTGAGGTGATTGATCAGTCCATGGTCTAGAATGGCGGAACAGGCTCAAGGGGCTGAATGGTCTGCTCAGGCTCCAATATGCCTTCATCAGAAGTGGGTAAAGTCAGGGTGCAATTTCCCCTCCCTGGAGATGGTGAGGAAAGGGCAAATATTTGGTTGAGTTCACCCAGAGGTGTACTCAGTCCCTTTTTCACCACCTCGACTCCGGGCAGGAAAATCCATGGTGGGCATCCTCAGCCCGCCAACAAGTGAAGCTTTTGAATCACCAGCTAATAGACAATAGACAATAGGTGCAGGAGTAGGCCATTCAGCCCTTCGAGCCTGCACCGCCATTCAATATGATCATGGCTGATCATTCCTAATCAGTATCCACTTCCTGCCTTATCTCCATAACCCTTGATTCCAAGGGCCTAAGCCACTCATTGGGCTGAATACCCTCTCTCCCAGCTGGTGGGAACAGGGCGTGTTTTCTTCACAGGGAAGCTCCACTTGCCTGAATCTGGGGCTAATTGGGACAGGGAGGGTTACTCACCCCATCCCCAATAGTGTCCCCAAAATACCCACTTTCTTACCCACTGGTGAAGCTGGTCATGGTGTGCCACTTGTGCTTCCAACCCTGAGCCTACAAATTTCTGATTGAGCAGTTACCTCTGGGTGGGTGGTGGACAGGGCAAGGATTCAGTGAGCAGGCTCCTGATTGGACAAAGGAGAAGCCCTTAAGTACCAAATTGATGCTCAATCCAATGAACTTTCATGCTGGGGTGATAAAGAGAGCCTAAGTAGGTTAATGCCCCTTGAAGTCACCTATGCCCACACTTAGTACTCACCACATTAAATCCTAGCCTTAGGGATGTACCAGGTTTTAAGCAAATGCAAGGGTAGAGAGTGGAAAGAAAAAAACATGGGATGGTCTGTGCTGAGATTGAAGACTGGACAATAACAAAGAGGGTAATTGTGTTAGGTAAATTAAGTCAGAATGGAACAAATCAAGGAGCAAAACACGAATGTGGAGGAGGGATACACAATGACAACAGAGTCACTGCCACCAGATTGGCTGTTTTCCCTGGAGGCTGAGGGGGTGACCTTACAGAGATTTATAAAATCGTGAGGGTAAATAGATAAGGACTTTTCCATGGGGTAGGGGAATCCAAAACTAGAGGGCAGAGGTTCAAGATGAAAAGGGAAAGATTTAAAAGAGTCCTAAGCGGCAACGTTTTCACACAAAGGGTGGTGTGTGCATGGAATGAGCTGTCAGAGGAAGTGGTGGACATTGGCATAATTACAACAGTGAAAAAGCATCTGGATGGGTATATGAACAGGAAGGGTTTAGAGGGATATGGGCTAAGTGCTGGCAAATGGGACTAAATTAAGTTATCTGGTCCTCATGGATGAATTGGATTTAATACTCTTTTCGTGTTGCCCTGACTCTATAAATGATTCAGAGATCTGAATTATTGGGTTAGACATCAAATGGCCATGGGATTTTGATCCAGTGCTGGGAAACTTTGAAAATTACAGTCCCAGACATTACCTTGGAATGCCATCTTCTGGGACAGTTGTGAATTTGAAAGGCTTAGGTTTAATTTTCAAATTTTGAGTGAATTCTCCCACCCTGATGTCATGAGAGTAATGACAAGTGTGGTGACAAAATAAGGTGAGAAAGAAAAAAGTATAGATTTGCATCATTGCAAAAGAAGGTCTTGACTTGCCCTGAGCTTAGAAAGGTGAGTTCAAAGAGGTGACGACCTTATTTCAGTGCATTTGCAGTTCATTAAAAGCCCAATTTGACCGACTTACATCGCTTTTCCAAAACATCTCTCCTCTACCACGAAACGTAGACAGTGAAAATTCCCAACAGAAAGGTCAGAGCCAGTTCCTGACAATTATAGCTTGGTGAAGACGCATCCTGCCATCACCCAATGCACTTCACACATCGATGCTGACATGGCGGATTGACGCTCATTAACTTTAGCACCAGGTTACAGAATGTCAGAGACTATCATCACTCAGACTGCCAGCTGCTTACACACCAAATACAATTCGTGTGCTTTGAGTAAGTGGTGATGTGTGAACGTTAGAGGATCCACCACAGTCATTCAATCACACTATATGGGGATGGTCACAGTCAGTTCAAGTGATGTAGTGTAGTGATTACAGGTAGGTCAGTTGAGGGATCAATCTGTGAGGGTGTGGCCAGCTTTTCTTTGCAATGAGACAAAGGGAGAGACTCAGTATGACAGAGAGGGACACATGAGCGGAAGGAGGTGATGATGAGCAGGAGAGTGTTATGGACCAGACCCTCTCAAAATATTTTAAGAAGGTAGACTAGGCCCTAATTTTTTATTATTTTAAAGACAGATGTAAAGTGCCATGTTCCAGAAACTATTTTCTAGTCAAACTACTTGCTATTAAACAAAACGTAATGTATTCAAATGCTATAGTTAAAATACAACAAAGAAAGAAGAACTTAGAATAAATTAACTCGACTGGAAAACTTAACAGAACAATAGATACAACAATTATTACTAATTAACTGTTTCAATATAGTAGTATTCCATAAACACTCCTTTTGGCAAAAAGGCAAATTCGAAAACAGATTTTGTCTCACATGTAATCCAACAACCTACGAAGAGAACCGCTAGCTTTTGGCTATAATCAAGAGATGGGGAAAATAGGTTCCACTTTTTCAACATCACAATAGCAACCGATGCTGAATTTCAAAACTAAAAAAACTAAAAACTAGAAATCCTGATTTGTGAGAGCTGGCCACACCCATCCAGGCTGCACCTATTATTCCAACTTTAAATAAAAACAAGGCCTCCCAAGTTGTTTACTTTCTAGGCTCTCACGAGCCAATTCGGCACCTCTGCCTTAAAACTTTGCTTAATTGTAACCAGGACAAAACACACTTCCTAAAGCCACAGCATTGTCACAAGAAGTCATCAGGTGTTCCCAGTGAGTAAGCTGGAAATGCAGAAAGGGTTAGCAGTTTGGGAGGATGTGATGCTGTGAGCCCTTGGGTGGAACACGATGCATGCAAGTAGTTCATGAGCCTTGGCAAATGCATGTGCCGTATCCTGAGTAAGAGGTAACAGAGAGAAGATGGTGGTACTTGATCTTGCAGAGTGCAGAAATCTTTTCACTCTGTACACAGCACTGACCCACACTGCTCTTTATGCCAAGGTTGGTTGTCTTTGTTATGGTGTTCCCCTTTGGGGGATGGGGAGGTGAGCAAGGATAAGGATTCCCATCCTCTCCACCAGACAGCCCAGCAGCACCTTCAGATCTCTGTCCTGGAAGGAGCTTGTCTTTCCCCTTGAGACCGTTTCCAGATCGAGCCCCTGCAGGTCTGAGAGATCAATGCTGATTGGGAGAGTCTGAAGTAGTGGCAGCTGGGCTTTTGGGGCAGGGGTGGGTGGTACAAGGAAACCAGGAGAAGATCTTACCTGGAGCACAGGAAACACGATTTCATGAGAAATGCAGCCATCATCTCAGGATTATAATTAGTGAGGAGAAACGTAGAAGACGGTGTTAGAAAATTGATTGTGGGCCACTGTGAAACTCACTGGCCGTCACACTTTCAGGAGAAATCGGAGAATTTAGCCCGACTTCACTGTATTGGAAAGTACAGGATGTTCAAAGGATGTACTTGACAAAAAGTTTGCAAAAAAGCAACAGATCAGTTCAAATCAGTGAGATTTTTTAAACAAACGCAGAGGAAGTCTCCTTGCTGGGTTTGAATCTGATTAGAATGTTTTTGTTTAATTGGTGGGCAACAAGATTCCGTGCACTGAAGTGTTCCATGCAGACCCCAACTGGATGGCCTAACAGAGGTTACCATAGCAACACCCCTCTGCAGGTCAGGGGAAACAGCAGGGATGGCCTGCTCTACCACTTATTAAAATTGTGAATTATAAACAGGGGACTTAGCCAGGTCACCACAGCGGGTGGAAGGAGCGAGCCCTCTACACTGTGCCCTATCTCCAGCCCTCTCCCTGTAACCACATTACGAGGTAAAAACAATGACTGCAGATGCTGGAAACCAGATTCTGGATTAGTGGTGCTGGAAGAGCACAGCAGTTCAGGCAGCATCCAAAGTGCAGCGAAATCGACTTTTCGGGCAAAAGCCCTTCCTGATGACCACACTATAACCACACTACCCCCAACACAAACACACACACAAACACCGCCAGACCAGAACACTGGGAGCAGACTGGAACATCTCACTGTCAACTCTGGTCAGCGACTGGAATCGGGTATTAAAGATGCTTCAGCTCTGAGTGAGAGCCAGTCAGACTATCATGATGCCCATATTAAGAAGCTAGACAGTATAAGTATGAACTGTATCTAACCTTTCAAATGTTTTGTACATTGTGACCACCCCCAATCAGTTCTTTGAAAATACCTGAGCTATGTTTGTGGAACAGTCCCCTTCTCTTAATCATCCTGCAATGGGATTTAAGAGTACATTTTACTATTTAGTATTTCTATTTCAAAAGGAATGTACATCAGACAAAGATCAGGAGGCCTGACTTCGAGCCTACAGGACTACTGTCCAATGTCTAAGCTACAGTATTCTCTCAATTGTACAGAGATGTGAGCTGATGATCTGTGGGTGAAAATTACTTCTTTAATTGCGCAACAATTTTTCATGAAACAGTCTGGATTGGAACAAAGATGCAGCTGAAAGGAGTAGGGTATTTATGTTACATTAAATTTAATCTGACTTCAGGCTATCAGAAAACGGTACTTCCAGACAAGGTGATTGACATGATCTCGTGCAGATAAATAATTCATAAAGGCTTTTAACGATGGAGCAATTGTGGCTCTTTGTTATATTATAGACAAGGGAAAATCAAAACTCTCAACAACTGAAAGCGCTTTGTGCTTCTGAAAAGGGTCATTCTGTTTTGTTTGTGAGATTTTATTTACAAAACGATAATGCTTTTGGTGACAAAATGTAGTTTTATAAATTCAACGTTGACTTGCTTTACAGTACACGGCATGTAATGCCATAATTGAGAGAAATCAGCAAGGTAAAGGCTATGTTGTAATGTAATATCCATGTTAATGATTCTGAGAATAGAAACCAGGATTTTATAAACCTCCCGGACGTGGACCAGGAGATAGAAGAGCTGGTGTAATGATGAGTGGCCATGTGTGATTGGCTGTTTGATGTGATACGGCCAAAAGGGCTTCGGGTTTTTGAAAAGATTCGTAGGGTTATGGATTTGGTCATAGATTCATTCGCTGAACTGTGTGGTTTTCTGCAGACGTTTTGTCACCTTGCTAGGTGACATCATCAGTGTGTCTTCGATAAAGTGCTGTCGGTCTGTCCTGCCTGGTACTTGTGTGTCTCTGCTTTTTGGTACTTCCAGTTCTGTATCTGAATGGTTTGTATATCAGATCCTGTTCGATATGTTTATTGATTGAGTTCCAGCTGGAGTGACAGGCTTTAAGGAATTCTCTCTGTGTCTCTATTTTGCCTGTGCTGGGATGGTTACATTGTCCCAGTTGAATTTGTGTCCTTCGTTGTCCGTGTGGGTGGAAATCAGAGTACTGGTTCAGTCTGGCAGTGGGGAGTGGGGAGTTGATGCTCATGCATTCATATGGTCAACTTTTCTTCTGTTTGTTCCTATGTACTGTTTTTCACAGGCCTTGCAGGGTATCTTTGTAGATTATGTTCATCCTGTTGAATGGGGGTTCGGGTCTTTAACTTTTGTGAGGAGTTGGTGTGAAAGTGTTTACCGGTTTGTGGGCCACTAAGATTCCTAGGGGTCTGAGTAGTCAGGTAGTCATTTCAAAAGGGCTTTTTCCCAGTGGAGGGAACGGATGCAGAGACTGTCCACCACCGGGGGGGGGGGGGGGGGAAACGGGCTTTTTTTTATTCATTTCTGGGACATGGATGTCACTGGCTGGCTAACATTTATTGCCTGTCCCTAGTTGCCCTTGACAAGGTGGGCAGGAAGATATCTTCTTGAACCGTTGCAGTCCATGTGCTGTGGGTAGACCCACAATACCCTCACGGAGGGAATTTCAGGATTCTGACCCAGCATAGTGAAGGAACGGCGATATATTTCCAGTCAGGATGGTGAGTGGCTTGGAGGGGACTTAGTCAATGGTATTCCATGTATCTGCTGCTCTTGTCCTTCTGAGTGGAAATGGTCGTAGGATTGGAAGGTGCTGTCTGAGGATCGTCGGTGAATTGCTGCAGTGCATAATGAAGATAGTACACACTGTTGTCAGTGATGGAGGGAGTGGATGTTTGGTTGCAAAACACATAATTGAAGCCCCAATTAGGGGTCATTTTGCTGGTGGTGAGGCAATCGCCCCCGATGCAGGGGGGAAAGCCAGTTAAATGGTGGCAGCATCTCAACAACAGCTCAACGTTCAGGACTGATAGCTCAGGGAGGGAGCTGCAAGCAGTTCCAGCAGCTGCAATGATCGTCTTGCAAGGGTTGCACCTCCAACTCTCAGCTCCTGATTTTATCTATTTTTTCAAACTTCCCTGGCTGAGCTCCAAGGTCTTGTACCTCAGCAGCACCCACCTCTCTCTCTCTCTCTCATTGAGATTATTAAGCTCTTTGACTGGGCCAGCAGCATCAGCTTCCCTCATTGATAGTGGGCCTGTGGGCAACTCGTGATGAGTATCTAACCAATGGAATCAAGGTCCGTCTTACAACTCCTTTCATCATGCATCAAACATCAGGTGGATAGATAAGCCTACAAGAACAAGTCCCACATGATTCAGGGCTTTCTATTGAGCTCACTGCCCCCTATCACGTCAAATTGCATCTTCTAACGTTCTTTAAATGTCATTCCCCTCAGTCAATCTACACGATCCACCAGCAAGGTCCACTCAATGCTGCTTGCCTCCCTTCCCTATTGCTCCAAAAGTCTCAACAGTTCTACTCCCTCACTTCAAACAGAAAAATTGATTCCTACCAATGCCTCGACACCGCAGTATCAACCTTGTCTTTCTCTTCCAGCCCCTTTACGGTGCCAAGGTGTGAAGATTTCATTGCATTTTTAATTTGGGTTTTGATTTGGGTTTCTTTTCCACTAGAAGTTGCAACTTGATACAGCAGGGAGTGGTGACCAGAAGACTGTAAGATACAGGAGCAGATTTAGGTAATTCAGCCCATTGAGTCTGCACTGCCACTCAATCATGGCTGATATATTTCTCAAGTAAAAAGTGAGGTCTGCAGATGCTGGAGATCAGAGCTGAAAATGTGTTGCTGTTAAAGCACAGCAGGTTAGGCAGCATCCAAGGAACAGGAAATTCACGTTTCGGGCCAGTCCTGATGAAGGGCTCTGCGAAACGTCGAATTCCTGTTCCTTGGAGCTGCCTAACCTGCTGTGCAACCAGCAACACATTTTCAGCTCTGATATATTTTTCAACCCCATTCTCCTGCCTTCTCCCAGAATCCATGATCTCCTTCCCAATCATGAAACTATCTATCTCTTTCTTAAGACACACAATGGTTTAGCTTCCACAGTCTTCTGTAGCAATGAGTTCCCAGATTCACACTCTCTGGCTGAAGAAATTCCTCTTCATCTCAGTTCTAAAGGGTCATCCTTTCACTCTGAAACTGTGCCCTCAGGTCTTCGTCTCTCCTACTGGTGGAAGCATCTTCTCCACATCCACTTTATCCAGGCCTCTCAGTACTCTGTAAATTTCAATCAGATCCCCCTCATTCTTCTAAATTCCATCAAGTACAGCCCAGAGTCCTCAACCACTCACCACACAACAAGCCTTTGTCCCTGGGATCATTCTTGTAAACAACCTCTGGCTCCCTCCAATCCAGCATATTCTTCCTTAGATATGAGGCTCAAAACCGCTCCTAATATTCCAAACACAGTCTGACCAGAGCCTCATAGAGTCTCATCTCTGCTCTTACAGTCTCAAGCCTGCTCTGCCATTCAATAGGATCACGCCTTATCTGACATTCTTCATGTTCCACTTTCCAGCTCTTTTCCCGTAACCCTTGATTCCCCAATGAGCAAGAATCTCGCTGTCTCAGCCTTAAGTACACAGAAGGACTCTGCTCCAAATAGCTCACTGTGCAAGAAGTTCCAAAGACTCACAAACCCCTGAAAGAAGAAATTACTCCTTACATCAGTCTTAATTGGTGCCTTTAATTCTGAGACTATGCCCTTTGCCCCTAGATGTTCCCGTGAGGGGAAACATCCTCTCTGCATTTACCCTGACAAGTCCATTAAAAATCTAAAATGTTTCAATGAGATCACCTCTCATTCATTTAAACTCCTGGGAGTAGAGTACCAACCTGTTTAACTATGGTTTGTAAGATAATCCACCCATTTCAGGGATCCTGGTGAACCCAGGAGAGCTTGATAGAAAGTTGAGAAGATTGTGGATTTGTTCTTGATACTGTATCCATCTTGTAGACGTTTGGGGCACAGCAAAAGATCACATGGGCTTGTCTCTGGATTGACGTTAAATATAATCACCACTATCCCTACTCAGGACTTTTTGTCACACCTCAGGTTAAAGGAGACATCTCATGAACACAAACTGAGGATGTCAGTCCGGGTGTTCCCAACAGGAAACCCAGGATGAATCAGGACATACAGAACCTGATAAAAACAGGTGTGAGGCCTTCAGATCAGGAGACCCACTCAAATATAAGGAATTCAAGTATGACTTCCGCAGAGCTATTAAGACAGGACCAATACCGATCCAAACTAGAGACCCAGACTGACACCTGGAGACTATGGCAAGGACTGAATGACATCACAAGTTCTAAAAAGAGTCAGTGCAAGATAGCTGACAATGATACATCCCTCCCAGATCATCTCAACACCTTCTATCCTCGCTTGAGCAGAATTTCAGCAGCAGAGTGGTAACACCTAATATGACAAGTCCTGACGACAGTCACTGCATCAGAGGTCAGATCAGTTTTTCTTCACGTGAATCCAAGGAAATGATGGGACACCAGACAGAGTACCAGAACGTGCACTCATGTGCAGATCAACTGGCAGAGGTCTTCTCGGACATCTTCAACCTCTCCCTGCAGCAGGCCACTGTCCCTGCCTGTTTCAAGAGGGCCAACATCACCCTGTGTCTAAGAAGGCTCATGCAGTATGTCTCAATGACCACCACCCAGTGGCCCTAACTTCGGTGGTCATGAAGTGCTTTGAAAGGCTGGTCATGGCATTAATCAACTCCAGCCTCCCACTTTCTTGATCCACTCCAATTTGCTTATTGGACCAACAGATCCATGTCAGATGCCATATCACTTGCCCTTCACTCCTCCCTAGAACATCTTGACACCAAGAAATGCTATGTAAGAATCCTACTCATTGACGACAGTTCAGCCTTCAACACTATTATCCCCTCGATTACTAAACTTACTGATTTGGACTAAGCCCCACTCTCTGCAACTGGATCCTCAATTTCCTGACCCACAGGGACACAATCAGTGAAGACTGGGGGCAATATTTCATCCTCACTAACACTCAACATGGAGCCCCCCAGGGGCACGTACTCGCCCCCTACTATATTCACTGTA